>NC_084958.1:19532424-19854057 GCF_949316205.1 Platichthys flesus | reverse complement strand
CTAGTGACTGAGAAATGATCAATAAAAATGTCTGTGGTCTGTTTCATATTTAAAGATCCTGTTGGCACCCTTATGCCGTTCTGGGGCCGAGAGGAATATCTGACTTCAGTGATTGTGTGACTTTCCATCTGGTGACACCAACGAGGATAAGTTTTCACATATCCAGTCAATATATAACGACTTTGGTGATCGTCTGACTTTTCCTATTAAGTGCCACCATGACAAGGACAGATGCTGCAATGAAATTCGATTCAGATGTTGATGTTAGCCACTGGATAAACTGCAAACTTTGGTGAGTAATAAAATTGTCCAGTACTTAAATTGATGACCCTCGAAGTCCAATTTGTGCCTAAATACAGCCTTTAAGATCCATTAGCACGACTGTAACATGTTAGTCCTGTTAATGTTGTATAATCACCAATTACATTTCTGTTCTTGACTTATTTCTGGATAACTTTAGAGTGAAGTAACTGCACGTTGAAAAGAAGCTGAATAAGAGTTCAATAAAACAAAGAGGGGCACTCGCAGAAGCCAAGGTTTTCTGCCATCTGAATAAGCCCTTCCTGTATCAAGAATTCAAATCATGACTTGGCTTCCAGCTTACACACCCAGGATCACATGTTTTTCTGCTTAGTCACATCTAGCGGGCTGTCTCACTAAACTCTTTGAGGAAAATGTTGATCGAGCGTCCAATTGCTGAAATAATACGCACTTTTTACAATGTTGGCTCACAGCTGCTCCTCTCAGCTCACTGTTGCTGTAATCAGATCACTGGTGTTCATTTAATCGGAGCCTCTTTGAGTGGAGTGTGTGTCATGCGTGGATGTGGCTAATAAAGGAGATCGAATGCACTGATAAAAAAATGATGAAATTTGAGGTGCAGTCAAGGCCAAAAGATTTCTAATTTGTTGCACTGGATGATCTGCGCCAACAGACAATGTCGCCATATACCTCAAAGGGAAAAAGTGGCTGAAATGCAAACCACATTGGCTTAATTAGGCCTGTGTGTACTTCCATGGAAGCCGAGAGACACAACTGTGGCTGGAGATATGGAAAAACAGATACAGTAGATTATAGAGCTCTGCACTCGTATCACCCACAACTCGCTCTCAATGGGAAAGGGCCATTTTGTTCCACTAGCAGTGAGGCCCCCTGACTGGAACTCCTCTGGAAACAATGCATTGTTTGAGGAAAGAACCATCAAATTTAGAAAATTCGTAAATTTGGAAGATATCCCACATTCAAAGTTTCATCTTTGCGACCAGGACTTTTCATACATTCACTCATAGACAGTTACCCTGGAGAAGGTACAATGTGTTGCAGTAGAACAGTAGCTCACAAATGTTCCGTGTTCATCACCTCCCAGAGTGTCTGGTTTGGGTCACTTCCAACAAAGTGGTTTTGGGGGATTGTTGTTTCCACGGTGCCTGGAAGCTGCGGTTCCGATTCCGTCCCCCCACAGGCCTCTGCAACAAGCCAATCAAAAGCCTTCATTCTCACAGGCAGAACTGGGATGGAGGGCAGTGGAAAACCATATGATTTTTACATTAGTGTTTCAGAGGTTTACGTTTTCTCTGCGTCATCGGAGCATTGGACGCGTGTGCTGCCGACAGAGACAGTAACACAGAATAGAAACGTTTCTTCCATCAACCAGTGGAGGAGGAAGTGCTCGGACATTTTACTTAAGTAGGAGTAGAAATAAAAAGACAGATATGTAAAAGCACTTCAATTACTTTTCTACTTGAATAAAAGTAAGTACTTACTGAAAGTATTAAAAGTACTTGCCAAGTGTAATCTATCATAAGAGCAGAGTCTTGGTTGTGGCATCTTCCGAATTCATTACAAAGTCTAATGTAACCCGCCAGCTCTGATGAATAAATCCCAAAGTAAATCTATTTAATGTACAAATTCAAGAAAAATTAAGTTAATCTGCTTTAAGACTAAATTGTTTTGTTAATAATAGGTTAATCTTTGTAGATGTGAGCGATTATCTTGTTCCATGTTTTTGGAGTTACTGTTTTCATAATGTGAGACCAAAGGAATCTGCACGAGACCAGTTTTATTTTCGGCCTGTATTTCCTTAACCATTAAAATTATGCCGAATTAACTGTTATCAGATCTTTTATGCAACAATACAAAGTATGTCCAAAAAAACACCACCGATTAACTCTGACACTGAAGAAAACTTAAAAACGCGATTATTCTCAAGGGAGTTCTGGCGTCCCGCGGTGTGCGTTATTTCATCTCTGTTTCTGAAGCAGTTGTTGGGAGATTTGATCCGAGATGAAGTCATCCTCTGAAACGTCAAGTCCCACTGAATACAAACATGTGTGCGTCACTTCTGTGCGGTCGGATTGGATTGAGTTCTGAGACAAAGAAGGAACAGGAAGTTGACACAAACCAGGGTCCTTTGGTACTTTGACTTCCCCCGCGTGCTGCACCAGATCCAGCTGCTGACGGTGTTGATAACCGGGTCAAACCGGCTTCACCCACCTGAGGACTTCATTCATCCTCTTCCTGTCGCCCTCCAACTCTCCTGCGCCCCCTGGAGGAAGCCTGACTCAACTCTCCAGCTGCTAAATGCTCTCCTGCTATCACCAGATCGATTAGTGTGTTTGGTGCTGGACGTGTATAGAGGATTATTTCCCAGAAAATAACTGAACAAGGAACTTCATTTTACAACAAATCTTATTATCTCAGACTCGAGATGTTATAATATACAAGAGAAACCAAACTCTTCCCTCAATTAGTAGACGATTTGCGAGTGGGTTGATAAATGACTCCTTTTAAACTTAGAAAATTGTCTCATCAGCATTTTAATCTTCCTTTTACACTTTCTAGTTCGATATAAAGCTGCAAAAAAGCACTAATCTAATCTAATAGTTGCATAACTTTGATATTTAAAGTCAAACAATGGGTACAATAAAACCATGATACAAAATAATAATTACCGTTGAAACCAAATGACCGAGAGTGGAGGGAGAGAAAAACCAAACCAGTGAGCTAAATCGCTCTGTACAGCTGTGGGGAGCTGTGAGGAGGAGGTTCTGTCTTCGCCCTCTGTCAGTTTGTTTGTTAGTTCTTTGGTTTGTTAGTTCGTCTGCAAGTTCACACAGAAACTACTGAATGGATTTCCATGACCGGTGGTGGAAGGATGGGACAGAGGCCAAGAGAGGACAATTAGATGTTGGCGTGGATCCGGGGAAAGGAATGGTTTTCCAGGAAGCTCACTATGTAGGAAGGATTTTTTTGGACATATTCACAAAGTTTTGTGGATGTTGATGAACATTTTTAACACATTTAGGAGATGTATCTATTATATCAGTGCAATTATGTGCTGAACTCCTAAAACTCCAGATCCAAAGGGTTTAAATGTAGTTTCACAAGGGGACTGTTTGACCTTTTGCACTCTACTGCGTTCCACTCATGTTCAAACGTATATAGAGTAATGTAATTCATCCCCAATATAAAGATATTGACGATACTTTGGAGCATTCTATTAATTGCTTTCTTTCAGCCCATCTCCGCTGCTGTAACTCCTCCACTCTGCTCCTAATAAGAGAAGTTGGCACCCCCCAGCAGAAGCCTTTTCTTTTCTTCTGTCTGGGTCCAGCATCTGGCCGTCAAAGAATGCCAAACCCTGGCTGTGAGGAGAGGAAGCTGCTGGGTGGATTTCAATAACATAAAGTACCATTATGAACATTTTTGAGTGACATTGATCCATTGGCCTCTCCGGCGGCGTTACACACACTTCTTTGGAGTGAGCACACCGAGGTAAACCGAGCAGCTGGCTTTATAGGAGCAGGAACAACTGTCTCTTGTCTCCCCGATGCCGAATGCCATAACAAGTCACCGGCAAGCGATGCTGCAGCGAAGTAACACCTCGGATCAGAGGAGGCCCTGCTCCTAAACGTATCCAAGCACTGAGTGTGTGTGTGATCGTACAGCGGAGAGGGAGTGGAAGTGTGTGTGTGCATCTTTTTCTGCATACACTCTCATTCACGTGCACGCCCGCTGCCCCGTGCACCCGCGTAAAGCCGATAGGGAGCGCAGCATGTCTGGAATCATTTAAAGTGAGTGAGAACACATTCCCGCATGTGGAATCACTCCCTCCCAATAGGAGTGTCATTGTTTCCAAAGTCAGCTTCGCTTTCACCATGATTCAGGTAACATTTTTTCCTCTGTATTTCATTTTTTCCCTCTCAGGTCTTGAAGTACCAGGTTTTGATTGTGGTGATCTGAGACGTCTGACCAATGCGACTGAGGGAGACAAACACAATAATGTTATGTCTTGGTAGGTTGAGGGTTGGATTCTGTGATGATGCTTTCTGTGAAAAAGACACATGCGGAGCCTCCGGTGGTTTAACTGTCAACAAATCCCATGAAAACTCCCAAACCAGAGATGTGGTGTTATGGTGCCATTCCTGCCCGGCTTCCCCTCATTATCTGGCTCACAGATATAAACTTTCATCTTCTTATTTGTTTTCAAGAGAAAAGGCTCAACAGCTGCTTCAAACCACCGATCAACACCTGAGTATTTGTGCGTTTGTTGTTTTACCGACACAATGTTCACAGTTTATACAACAGTTTATAGAAATGTCCACCTGCGTAATCATGTCCTTCTCTGATATTCTAAATGTTTGTTAGGTTATTTTGGCACAGAGGAATAAACTATAACAGGGGTTTGTATAGACAAGCCATACTTGTGAGGCAGATCAGGTCGTTGTTATCTCCGCCGATGAGGTTGTGTGTTCGTTTGTTTGTAAACGAGACAACACGAAACCAGCTGGAGGGATTTCCATTAAAGTTTTCGGAAGGATGCGATACCTGTCGGAAAAGAACTCGATAAGTTTTGGTAAAGATCTGAAATTGTTTTAATTATGAGATACCTTTTTTTTTATTGAAGATATGAATAAATGCTTTAAATCATGTTTAATGCCTTTAATAATATCAATATCTTACATCTGCCAGGGAGGTTGTTTCTAAAACCGTCTGCTCACAAAAATCCAGACCAGTTTTCAATATTTGACTCGATTTCTCCAAGAATAATTTCAGAAAGCAAATATCTTCAGATGACCAGAGAGCCGTCATGTGTCTTCGAATATAATGGCTTCAACTTTGGGGTATTTTTCAAGAGCAAGAAAATCTACTATGGACCATCATTTTTTGATTGGTGCAACATTTTAAACTGAATTTGAATACCAAGACTGCATATTAGACATTAGCACAGGTTGACGCTGCCATTAACAATAAATTATCTTCTTTAAAGAGCCAAAAAAATGACTCTTCCTTAAACTCAAAGCTGCTTTAAACCCTAAATCCATCATCCCTGTGGCCCCTGTGTCTGAGAGCCGTAGCAGAGGGCCAGTGACTCATACCAGTCAAATGCACGACTCCCCTTGTGGTGGCACGGGCGGCCAGCCACATAGCTGCCTGCGGTGAGGGCCACTGTACAGGCAGCACTGGAATAGACGTTTATTACTGGCCAAAGAAGTCAAGCCCTGCTCACCAAATTGATACCTTGGAACAAATATAACGCAGAAAATCACATACGTGCATAAACTGAGAAGCAATCGCACTCCCCTGCAACGGCTCCACTGGCGGGTGGAGACACGCACGCACACACAAAGTTAAAGGCTATACTTTCAAAGTTCCTGTTTAGGTGTAAGTGGGTGAGAAATGTGGGCACATTGTTCAGCCTCTAAGAAAAAGTTGCAGTAGTTCAGTGAGGAGAGACGCTCAAAATATAAACCGGAGATTGAAGCTTTTCCAGAAGGCGGAGGGCAGCAAGGAGACGCACAACCAAAGAGTTGAAGTGATGTAGGGATGATGGTATTTTTAACTTTTACATCTAATATTTGACATATTCCTCCTGGAGAGAGAAAGAAAAACATTTGATCGTTTCATTGAAAGCTCTCCATCTTTTGACTAATGTGACAAGGGCCCCCCCCCCCCCCCCCCGACATGATGTCACATTAGTGCCGTAAAGCTGCAGTGACGCTACAGAAACCACAACTGCCCACATTTCCCCAGACAAGCTCCAGATACGCTCTACAAACACACTCCTAATAGCAAAGGTTCGGCTCCAGACCCTTTTTTGGCCGAAGCCCGATCGCGCTCAATAGAGTGCAAACGGGATTGAGTGACAGGTCGCGTTCGCTGCAGCCGCTCTGTTCTCGAACGACGCGGGAGTCGTGACAGGTTGAAATCTGAAGAAGGTGCGATTGAGACTCTGAACAGTTTTGCACAAGACATCAGTGGAATCGACCTCAGCTGTAAATTATGGGCGGTGACATGATTTATAAGAAATGTTCATGTCAAGTTGTTTTGTGTTTTGGCTCGAGACGCTGCTGTGTTGACGAGGTTAAAGAACACGGCCAGCATCTTTCATTTACTGTCCCCTGTTGGGTTGTATGATCATAGATTATATCATTTTGACTTTTACTCCTGAAGCATGACCACAAGCTCGAGAATACTGGAGGCTGATGTCTATATTTATTGGAGTAAATTACTTAAAATGGGTTTTAAACTGGAATTTAAAGAAAATATAGGTGACTTTTTAAGGGAATTAATAAAACTAATCTATTTGATGGCTTGTCAAATATTTCTGACGTGGAGATTTATTACCTATGCCAAAGATCATGTTTGTTTGTCTTATATTTATCAGAATTACACAAAAATGACTGAACGGATTTTCTATAAACTCGGTGTAAGGATGAGGTTTGGGTCAGGAAGGAACTCTCTAAATTGTGTTGGGGTTTAGGCTAGATCAGGGTGGGAATTCAGGAGTTTTTTTTTCACCTTCTAATATTGTGAAATAAGGGATTTTCATCAATTTTACAGGGAGTAATTGGCCTTTAATACAAAGTTGAGGAAGTGTATTTGGGCAGGTTCCACCACTGAAAGATATATGTGTGGAAAACAATCCATCATGAAACCCTAACCCTAACCCTAACTCATTATTCAAAAAGTCCAAACTCAACCTTAGTGCAAAACAATATTAGGCACATAGAGATAGAGAAACCATAATCTACAATATGCTTCCTTCCTTAAAACACTATATTCCCATGGCTTATATCTTTTGGCCACTGAATCCAGATTTCACGCCAGCAGATTGAAAGATACATTTTAAAATAGTGAATAAAGAGGATAAATCTGAGTCTGTTTTCTTGGAAGGTTTAAAGAGGCGGGCTGCTCTGATGGCACCAGATGACCTAATTACTGCTCCGCTGCTCCGCTGAGCTTAATTTGCAACCGAGGGTTTTTCTAATTGTCGGTTTGTTTGCTGAGCAGTTTGGCTCCTCACACCAAATCCTTAGAGAGACCCCTAGTGTCGGTTACACTCAAGTGCACCCGCTGGGCGCAGAGCACTGGAGTTTACAGTGTGATGCTGCTCTGTGAGGACGATGGGGGTGTCTTTGGGACGAGCAGACAATAGACAGAGTCGAGACACCCAGGGACACGTTGGACGGGGTGAGTCTCATTCAGCTGCAAACTCTCACAACTCCCGGGCTTCTAATTTAATTTGGCTCAAAGTGGATCTTTCCAGATTGCTTCGTGGAAAACCTCCAAAATTAACTTCCTGGAAATTCTACAGAGCCTCTGTGTCAACATCCTCTCTCGTACCCAAACGTGCCAACTTTCACGGTGCTGCTGAGTGTGTTTGTGCATGTGTGTGTGTGTGTGTGTGTGTGTGTGTGTGTGTGTGTGTGTGCGTAAAGGTATTTGTCAGGTAGTTGAATAGAAACATGCACAGGAAAATAAGGGAGAGGGAGGTTGTTTTAAGGAAGGAAACATCAGTGTGAAGTGTGTTTTTAGCTTTCGCGATAATGCATTTCTCAAGTGATCCAGTGGGTTTTTTAAAAGGTTTATATGAAAAGGAGTCTGAAGGATTACCTCTTCAGCACATTTTGAGATACTTAATTTTTATTAGAGAGCAAACACTGTATGTGTGGGGTCAAAAATGATCAATCAACCTGGTGCAGAGCCAACAGAGAGAGAGACAAACATGGGATGAACGCTCACATTCATTACTACTGTCAATTTAGGGTCTTCGAATAATCCTAACCCCAATAAAATGTGCGAAGAAGCCAGAGTTCTATACTGGAAACACACACAAACACAGAGAGAGCATGTTGAACTGGGATTCAAACGAAGAACTGTGCCACCTCTGAAAGCTGATCCACACAAACACATATCAGGTCAGAAAGGTTTTATAATTATATCCTCGAACCTTCAAGAGACCTTCCCCCAAAACATCAGAGACAGAAAATCCCTCTTTGAAATTCAGACGGGTGACACATTAAAGAACAAACCAACATGAATCAGCTTTTTTTAAATCGAAATGGCTGTTCTCTGGGTTACTTAAGTTGGAGACTGTCTCTGAATGTTGTTTGCACCCGTCTCTCCCTCAGCTCAGCTTGGACTGGAATAGGCTCCATCGCCCCCCCCCACCAGGACCCTCAAAAGATAAGCAGTATAGATAATGAATGGGTGTGTTTTGGAAAAGGTGCTGCATCTCCACAAACCACAAAAACAGCCCCGGCCCTCCCTGTCTTAGATTCTCAAAGTCTCTGGACCTCTGTGAACGTCCTTCTCTGATGATGGAGGAGGAGACGATTGAGGAGGAGACCTTGGAGGAGGAGACGATGGAGGAACAGCCGTCAGTCATGCGGCTGATGACACATGTACACACGTTTCATTTTTTTCTGTCATTCTCTCATTCCCTCTCACCTTGTAACTTTTCATCTGTGATCCGTCACCGCTCGGTATCAACGTGGTTTGATGTCAAACACACTTCCCTCCTCACAGTAGAGTTGCATCACCTTCCGGCTGAAGTGTTTTCAAGATTCCAGAAATTTATTGACATTGTATGGGCAAAATTAAATTACATTTCAGTGTCTTCCTCAGGTGAAATTGTGCCTGTTAAAAAAGATTTACAAAGGAAAATAAACTAAATACTGAATATAAAAGCAACCAAACATTAAGAAAATATGTAAATGCAAAGAAAATATAGAGTGAACTCAATTCAAGGAAATGGGTGCAAAGAGCATATGGTAGCAGTAAGGTGACTGATAGAAAAAGTGATAAATAATAAGATAAGTGTATCTGAGTGATATGAAAATAAAATATTGCACATTATTCATGTTATGACATTGTTCTGTGGAGTCTTCACAGTTTAAGCAGTTCCACAGTCTAACGGAAGAAGTGTTTCACTTTTTCCCATGAAACACCCAAACTGGGTTAAATGTATAAGCATATGGAGATGGGATGATCTTTATTTCTCCTCCCCTTTATCCACCTCCACCCACAGCCCCCTCCCCTGTCTCTGAGAAAGAGAGCATTGTTTCCTAATGAATACGTCATGTGTTTGCAGCTCCCGGGAACGAAATAGGTGGAATGTATGCAAGTTGAATCGCTGAAGATATCCCCCCCCCCCACAGGCCATCATCAGCTGGGAGTCACAAGTACTTAAACCTGGAGTATTTCCTGTGGAGTGAAGCAACAGTACAATTCTCTGTTTTTCTGAGTCAGACATTTGCTGGAAGGAATTTTGAGGGGTAGAAAAAATTATTTCAAACATATTTCTTTTGTTGAAATGCATTCGCAAAGACTGATTTGAAATAATAGAAACCGCAAAGTAAATAATAAGATAATTTTTTTTTTTTCAGCACCAATTTCAATATTTCAGCAACAATAGATCCAGAATGAAATATTTCTACATCTGTGTCCTGAAAGTCAAGCTCTTCACTTATCTGACAAGACTTTATTAGTTATTGATCTACTTTCTCCGACTCCAGCAGATATCTAGGGCTGTGTGTGTGTGTGTGTGTGTGTGTGTGTGTGTGTGTTTGCCAGTGAGTACAGGGAAGCAGTCACTCGAAGACAGTAACTTTGACAGAACAGTTTACGACTCCAAAAACATAAAAAATTGCTTAGAGAGCAAGCGACGGGCGCTGGACCTGTTTATACAGAAGCTCATTAGAGTGAGATCAGGTCAAGGTTTCAGTCGACCTCTCCCCAGCTCCGTGCCAACTCCACAACCTGTGATTATTGCTCTGTAAGTACAAGCCTGGGACCTACAGCGCTGCGTCTTCCCTTCTAAAGACCTGTTGCTATTTCTTTCCTCCGCGGAGAGGATGATTTCAGTGCAGCACCGGCTCCCGTGCCACAGACACACATCTGTCCCGCACATTGCTGCAGCTTCAAGTGGACGTTCATCATCTGTACTGAGCGTTTTCTGAGGAGCAGTCTGGTCACTGATTAAAAGCTCCATATTTCCAGTCAGCAAAATGCAGTAAAGGCAGTGGTGGGTCACTCTCACTTTATGTTTAGTGAAAAATCACCACTCTGGGGAAAGCTCGAGATAAGACCAGTGATGAAGGAGTAAGACATTTACCTTAGAATAAAAATAAATACACACATCTGCACTCAAGTTAAAGTAAAAGTGCCAATTCAAGTTTTCTATTGAAGTATAAATAAGTATAACTTGCTTTCAAATCACGTGTTTCAAGTCAAACTGAGTGTAGCCTTTTCCTGAATGTGTGATGTCATTATGGCTGAGTCTCAGTGGTGAACTCTACAAAAACCATTTAAGGTGTTTCCTCTTCACCAGTACTCATTGAAGGGGCGGAGTTGTATCGTACGTTCTCGCTCTGATTGGACAAATATGGTCACAAAGAAATTGAAGATAATGCACAGTATTATCGGGAAAGGATTCACAAGGAAGCAAGTGCAATTTTAACTATTGATTCAGTGTTGAACCTGCTGCTCAGTATCATGGAAGAGTTCTCCGACATAAACCTTGGGAAAAGAAAGACGTATATCTCAGTATATATTCTTTTGTCGTAGTTTCTTTTTCGGTTTTGTCATTTCTTATTCTCTTCTGGGTCTGAGTTCAGGACTTGTGCCAATATGGTAGTTTTGCCGGCCAAAATGTAAATAGTTCTTCTGTGCATTCCATTGTACTTTGTCTCAATGATGAGAACGGCAGTAAATTTGAAATACATAAAATACAAAGAGCAGATATTTGCTGATATGTGTTATGGAACAAATGTGAAAAGTAACAAAGCAGATGTACTTTGTCAGATGCCTCCTCTGGATGAGATAGAAGTTCTGTGCTGGTGCGTTGAGGCAGGACTCCGGCACGTGTTGGATGAATGCAAGGCTGATGTTGATATTTGAAAGACATCTGTATCCTCAACTCGTCCTCCTCCCCTCCCTCCTCCCTCCCTCCTCCCTCCTCCCTCCTCCCTCCTCGCTCTCAAGGAGCAGAGCCCTACAACCAAAGGAAACTCTCTGGATCAGGGGCCAGCAGTGATATCATGGAAAAGGCCGAGAGTCGGACAGGTGTGAGAGACACTCGCAGGGATTCCTGCCGCCCCCTCAATAACAGATTTCACTTCATTCTCTGCTTTCACCTCTTAAATGCTAAATAAATACTTTATATGATCAATAAAGTTTCAGCTTAAACTTTCGCCCTAACTCTTCCTTTTGTTGGAAACGTGAGTCGAGGATAAACCCTCCTCCCTTCCACAGTCTCTAATTTCAGAATAAAGGTGAACAAATGTTTTAGGAGGAGAAACTACAAACATTTCAGGAGCAGTCGAGCTCCAGAATGTTCTCCACAGTAAAACCGTTGCTCAGCTCGTGACCATGAAAGCAAAGCTCTCATTTCCCGCTGACTACTGTGAAAGAGGATCATAAAATTGACTCCATCTGTAATTTTATGGTGAACTTTCCAGTCTCGAGCAGCTTGACGGCATTCCTTCTATGAAGTTCTATACTGACATTCACTTCAAGGCATGTATGGCATATACAGGCCTTCAGCACGTCTTCACAAACTAGGGTTTAGTGTTTTTGATGTCTCTTGTCTCTTTGGACATTTTTAAACGTGGTATTATGATGTCATCAGAGTTATCTGTGCTAAATTTGTAACATAAAAAGGTTGGGGTAGACGCTGGAGGAGTGCATGTAAGGCAGGGAGTGTCTCTCAGGAATATTCGTCTGCTGTTATTACAGAATATGTAAAGCCCATAGAGAACAGCACACACCAGGGATTTGAAAATCAGTTCATCTCAGTCTCCTATGCTTCACTTTTAAAATATACCTAAAATTCTGTCTCCGCCAAGACAAAAGGTACAAGTGAAGTGTCTTTAATTAAGTAATGGAACAAATTAGAAATTACACATTTTCTTGTCTAGTGTCTTTATCAATTAAGTCTCTTATGAGTCTATAGGGGTGGTTACATGTCTTAGTAACATTATACCTGCTTAAATGTACAATACAGAATTTCTCCCATTAGAAGTCTCTCAATCAAAACAGTTCTAAGGCTCTATCACTCTACTATAAAGTCGATTTTTCCCTAGCCGTCAGTCATAATTCTGCAAAAAATTATGTCACTAGTGTCCGAAACAGATTTTTTCCATTTCCAGTTGAGCTCACGATATATTTCTCAGTATAATAATCATCAGGTAGTGAAATAAGGAACAGTGAGTGAGTGGGAGACTTCAGACACAGCCCTGGAGACCTAAAGTTTAAAGATGTCGTGAAACAGCGTGGAATCATGGGAGTTGATGTCTTCACTATATGACCGTCAGCACTCTACTGGCAGAGTCTTGGTGAGAGCAAATGGCAGTTAATGATTGCCATCCACCATGAGTGACCAATAAATACAGTGGGAGGAAGACCAGCTGACTGGCTCGCTGTGTGTTTTAAAGCAGATATGACGCGATTCAAGGGCCAGCAAAATGAATTGTCCTGTTACCTTGAATTAAAATGCAGGATTTCTCTCGGTTTGAATATCGTTAGGAACATTTTGGATAATGTAAGAATGTGAGGCAACAAATTATTCAAAACAAATACTTAATTTTAGACATTTAAATGAGGAATTGTTTGATATCTCTTTGATGTCATCACGTCATCATTGTCCCTGTGCATCTTAACTGGTGGCTGCGTCTTGCCACATGACGTCACATCCCATAGTTGAGCCTGGTTCAACTTTTCCTCTGCAGACGACACTGTGCTGGCACCTCCAGCAGGTTGGCCAGGGCACTGCATTTCAGTCATGCAGGGACAAAACCTGTCTGGACGTCTTTTTCTTGGAAGGCAACACCTTGGACTCCAGCAACTGATGACAGGCGTTTGTTTATAATCCGCCCCACGACGGAACAAGAGCAATGTGTTAATTTAAAAAATACATCAAAAGATTAACCGGTACATTAAACAATAATTACTTGGGCTGATAATCCTCCTCATACTACACTACTGTTGTCCTTAATAAAAGAATTAAGACCGTGACATGCATAATTTGGAAGAGACTTTAATGTTTATGGTCGGGATTAGAATCTACGCATGTTCCTTTAATGTCTCAATGTGAGGAGCACATGCCGTAAAAAAGAAGTGTCTACTCAGGATGGATGAGGAGCATGTGTGTGTAAGACGGGGGGGGGGGGGGGGGGGGGGGGGAGAGAGAGAGAGAGAGAGAGGGTGTCTGATTCGATGACTAGAAACATCAAGGTGTTTGAGTTCATGTCTGCACATTCACGTGTGCACCCATGTCTGGCTCTGTGTGTGTGTGTGTGTGTGTGTGTGTGTGTGTGTGTGTGTGTGTGTGTGTGTGTGTATTAGTGCGTTTCAGAGCGTGAACCTCTCCTGGGGGACTTCCGCTGCTGCTGTTATTCTTTGCAGCGAGATGGAAAGCTTTTCCCAACATCTGCACAACATATCATCACGGCAGAAAAGGCAGAAAGTAGAAAAAAGAAAGGAGGACACTGGGCTGAAAGTTTCCATTGGAAGAACCTGTGGATTGGACTTTATGGGTCTGTTGCTGCTCGCCGCGTACGGTTGAGGAAAAAGGTCCCAGCATGTGATTTATTCAGTGAAATGTTTGGGTAAAATTGTGGTGACACACCCCTTGTCGTAACAAGAAACTCTTGTGAGTGCACTTGATGGCGTTACGTGGATCATTAAAACGCCATACACGGCTAAGGGTAGTAAAGTTTCGCAGGGCAGTGACTCTACAAGGCTATAGGCTGCGAATGGGAGGTTTTTAAATGACGCTTTTTAAAAAAATTAAGAAATCAACTCACAACATATGTGAATACAATACAATGTGAATGTTTCCAGGGGACCCTTAAAAGTGATGAACCTGGCTGTAGTTCAATGTTATGACAGCAGACTTCAATAAAGTCACAAGGCATTACAGATATACAGTATATATATATATATATATATATGTTTTTTCAAATCAAACACATTTATACTTGTACCGCACTTTCTCCATCATATACCACTCATATCTTGCCCTAGGACCCTAGGAGTCTGGGATCAAACTGTCAACAATCTTGTTAGTGGACAACCCGCCCCATCTCCACATGCGTCCCAATGAAAGACCCTTTAAACTCTCCACCCTGTGCCAGTGCTTTTATTCTGGATCCTGCCATGTTGTTCACCTGACACCTGGAGATGTGACAGCTTATGTGAGTCACATCTCCAGGTATCCCCCCCCCCCTACTCATCTTTTTTCTTAAACATTTTTACTCCCCTTCTCTCTTTCCGCTCTCTCCCTCTGTGGTTCTCAGGATTTGTCCTGAAACGCAGCAGCTCCCCCTCCGTCATGTCCCGTCTCCCATTCTGTCTCATTTGTCTTCAGCTAACTCCACCTGTCACCTCTCCTTGCCTTCTCTCTTAACCTGCTCACCCCATCCCCTCCCTTTTCCCCCTTTTATCTCCCTCTCTCTCCGTCTTCCTCACTTTCTCCTTTCCCTCTGTCTTCGGGGGGGAAACCCTCCCTTCCGTTATGACTCGTCCACTTTCCCATGACAGAAATGGGGGCTGGAATCAAACAGCCGGCGTCTCTGCCTTCACCTTGTGTCTGAGCTCGGGCTGTGAAAGAAAGCTTTGTGCCCCTCCAACCCTTCATCGCCCCCGGAGGTACGGCCTGTGTTGTTCATACAGGAAGGGACTTTTGGTTAGACTGGAATTTTTGGGGCCCAGGGGAAGAAATGAGCAACGTTAGAGCCTCAGGTCTCCTTTGGACGTCTCTGCCCACGGAGCAGGATGCATCACACGTGTGAAAACCTCCAGCCACTGATTCCTTCAATACAGATTTGAAATATGATCCTGTTGTTACCATGAAAGAGCTGAAAAAACACATCACAAGTGACTTTAGTGACAAGAAAATCTCAATAAAAGAGGATTTTAATGCATATGTCGAAAAAAGTCCCAACGCAAAAAATTTCCATTATAATTTTCTTTATAAGTAAATCACTGGGATAGATATTCTCAATGTAATATTTGAGATTTAAAAATGGAAACGTGATTAAATACTTTATTTCAACGCCCCACCCCTATTTATTTCAGGGTTTTTGACACATTAGGAAATGATATCATAATCTATTCTAATCATTTAGATTTTTGGAGTTTTTGGAGCCATTTATTCTTAAAATCATACTTTAAGATGATCAAATTATATAATGAGCCCAGGTTGCAGAGGATAACTTTCAGAGTCTCCCCGTCTAGACAGGGCATAACAACCTTAGAGCCAAAGCTCCACAGTGAAATGAGGTCCTCATCCCTTTAGTCCTTATGTGTCAACACTCACAGGCTGCACCGTCATTAGCGAGTGTTTCCACCAGGACCATGCCAGGGGCCCTCTCACTGCTAGACGCCGGTGACCCACGGGCTCGCTGGGAGGAGTGACCCGGAACGGAACCCGGTAAGGGAGGTCAGATGTCCATTTGACACGCTGTCGGCGGGGGGGGCGGGAGGTGCAGCAGCTGGGTCAGACAGGGAGCAGGTGGGAGCTGGCATGATGAGGAATAACAGGTTTTTATTTATTAATTTATTTTTCATTAAAGCTTCAACACACACACACACATGACTGCAGCCGGTGTGGCATTCACTGCCCTCTGTTATGCAAAACACCCCCAGTGTCACGAGTACATACATTTTTATGTTGTGGGTTATGAGCCCATATGGCTCTGCTGCCCAAATAATCCACATGAATAATAATATGGGAAAATACACACAATAAATGAGAAAATGCTATTTACAAAACCTGTTTATGATCATTTCCTCACAATTTCTATGATATATAATAATAGCTTATCGGTAAATTTCATATCGTAAACAAAATAATGATGTATTATATTCTGTATATGCATTTTCTTATAATTAATTTAAGGGGAAATGTTGTTATAGGACATGAGGTGAACATAATATGATGCATGTGTGTAGTACATTTTGTTTTAAGGGAAGCGGTTTCTCTCGAGAACCATTGGAGGAGCTGTTGTCAAATGAAAGCACAAATCTTCACATCAGAGAGAGAGAGAGAGAGAGAGAGAGAGAGAGAGAGAGAGAGAGAGAGCTGTGTCACTGCAACACATTCATGGTTTCATGAGACTCCACACAACAGTGTCAACATGTGTGATACTGATAGAAATAAATACACAATTATTAAGTTGATTAAACATATTTTCATTGGACCTTATTAAAACGTAATTAACAAATAGCCCTGTTCACTTCACTGAAATCAATAATTGGACCACATTTCATGTTTTATTTGAAAAATGCATTACTTTATCATACATAGCATGTCTTTATAGAAATATTATAATATTGAGGTATTTTTTACCAAAGGCAGGTTGAACCACTTATGAATGAACTTACATAACACTCCATGAACAGAAACTTAAACAGGAAACAAATTGGACTATTTTTTTACAGTAGAACAATATTGAAAATACTGATTTTGTTGAAATATAAGACTTGATTCTCCACATATCATTTAGTTCTCAATACTTATTATACTTATAGTGGTAAGGGAATGCAGGTTTCTGAAGTGTGATTAGAAATAGGGACACTACGTTTTCCAACAGGTAGTTTTAGTACCTCAAAGAATATGATAAAGTAAAAGCAGACATATGAAGAAAATTAAAGTATTGCACTATTGGTAATCTGACCTGTGTAGGATCCTTTACTTTGAGCAGCAGATTATCTGTTTGACTGTTGGAGTGAAACATTCCTGCAGAAGTTGTTTGTTTGTTTGTTTGTGCAGAAACAACTTCTGGACTTTGAATTTAGTCACTTGTAGAATTTACCAGATGCAACACAACAAATATTTCTTCATAGCTGAGGCCCCCTCGAAGCTCAACCCTTCACCCAGATACAGTGAGTGAGCGGGGGCTCAGGTGGAAGCCCCTCATGGGAAACTCTGGTGTTTTGTCAGGACTGGTTTAGTTCCTTGTTTTACATAACTTATCTGACCCATGACCCTTCTCACCCGAGCCTTGCTTATCTCTATTGGTTTTTCTTGATTAACAGTGGATGACAACACTTGTAAGTGTGTTTTGTAACTGCCACACCTCCAACATTTATTTTTCTTACTACTCTTTTGTGCCTCGAAAACATCGGTTATGTAAAACTGACCCCTGCTGCTGTAATATAATAATAACGGATGTAAGATCTGATAAATATTAAAACTCAACTCGATTTTACATATATATATACATGCTGTGATATGAGAATATATATATATTAATCATTGAATTTATAACAACTTCAATGATGATGTATATTTAATGTCCAAATCAAACATTATATATTATCAGGGATACAAATTCCAAATTCATGACAAAAGCATCAGACAAAGAGCACATAAACATTAAACAAAAATAATAGCTGCTATTTAAATTAGAGCTCATTGGCAAATTAAGGACGACGAAAGCCAATTAACAAACATAATGTAATATAATGGACAGATTGAGGTTTGCAGCGGCACTTGGTTATTTCACAGAGCAAACAAATGGTGTACAAAAGCAGAATAAATGTAATTTCAGCAGGGAGAGCTTTAATATTTGAATTAATTAGTGAATATTGTGTTATTGTAAAGTTTAAAATTAGGTTATAATGATCTTGAGGGCCGATGTTGTTGCTAAATTGTTGAATTACGTTTAACGGACACTTTATGAGGTGACTTAATCTTGCCAGCAGCATTTAAGTTTGTTTTGACCTCTACACAAAGTTGTACTCAAATTCAACAGATGTGTAAATGGCATTTCGGAAAAATCCACAAAGAAGCATAACTGTGAATATTTTAGTTACTTCTTTTCTTATATTGGGGCATCATGCACCCCTCATGCAAACCAACATATGGTTTTTTGAGAGATGGCGTGGAGGCCATGAGAAACCAGCACCTGCTCGACCTCCACCTGCGGAGATGTTTGCCGGCCCCTCATTGGTGCAGTGGAGACAGAAGATGTGTATAAATAGTGATGGCGATGCAGCAGCAGAGTGTAGTCTTCTCTCTCATACAGAGGAAATTATGAAGTGGTTCATTCTGGTGGCCCTGTTCGGGCTCGGCCTCGCCCAACACAACCCGCACACCAAGCATGGCAGGACGGCCATGGTGCACCTGTTCGAGTGGCGCTGGGCCGACATCGCCGCAGAGTGCGAGCGCTACCTGGGTCCCAACGGCTTCGGTGGAGTTCAGGTGTGTATGAATGAACACAGGTGGGAAGCAGCTACACGACTTAGAAGATGGAGGATATTCTCATCTTTTCATACTTGAAAACAAGATGTCTGAATTGAAGCTGCTGATACAGAGGAGCTGGTTTTAGACATTGTATGCAGACATCATGTAATTTATCACAAAGTGTGAATCCCACTTTAATATGCTGCCTGCATGTGAAAACTTAACACTTACATTCACTCAAAATGAGAGGAGCTGTGCCATTTCCTCAGGTAACAGATGATTCCAGGTAAAGAGGCTGTTTCTTTCATTTGCTTTCAGATTGAGAACCGAAACGTTATTTTACATTGGAAACAAAAATTGCCAGTTCAGGGTGATAGAAACCAAATCTAAACAAATAAAGACAATCAGTTGGGAAGGAAATGTAAACTTCTAATATTGAGGATACAGTGATATGAAAACAAAGTAAGGATAGAAAACACAAATCTTGCTTTATGATTAGAAAGCAGCTTTTTAGAAATGTCCCTGTTTGGCTTCTTTCTTTCACTTGATTTCAAATGCAGTATCAGAACTATATAGATATTTCTCGAGATTACACGTCCCCTAAATGCAATTCCATAGTAAAAGTACAAGAATTGTGCATTGTATTGTCCACTCAATTCCCTGCTAAGTGATTATGTTCACACTGACAGCTCCTGTTTTGAAATGGCTGATTATTGTCTGTTCCTGTGCGCTGCTCAGATCTCTCCTCCGAACGAGCACATCGTGCTGGGCAGCCCCTGGAGGCCCTGGTGGCAGAGGTACCAGCCAATCAGCTACAACCTGTGCTCCCGATCTGGCAGCGAGAACGAGCTGAGAGACATGATCACCAGATGCAACAACGTCGGGGTAAACAATGGTTGATTTGAATTAACGTCTCTGTCTTCGGGCTGAACCAGTGGAGAACAGCACGGCTCTGGCACGAGCAGTGGGAGGAATGTGTGAGGGAGGGTGTGAAAACAACAGATAGGAGGATAAGTGTTGAGTGTTTGTGTTGCAGGTCAACATCTACGTGGACGCTGTCGTCAACCACATGTGTGGAGCCGGTGGCGGAGAGGGAACACACTCGTCATGTGGAAGCTGGTTCAGCGCCGGCAGGAAGGAGTTCCCCAGTGTCCCCTTCTCCAATCCGGACTTCAACGACCACAAATGCAGGACCGGCAGTGGAAACATTGAGAACTATGGTGACTCCAATCAGGTAAAGAATGCCACTGAGCAAACTGAGGGGAGATGCCCTGGCCCCTTAGAGTCCACTCATCCTTACATTTGTTATTTATTCCGTTGTTTTGGTCAAACTGACTTAATTCATTTGATTAATTTGGTCGTCAGACTAATCTGAATGAGAAACTTACCATGTTGGACTTTAAAGGTCACTGATGATCTCAATATTCATGAGTTTTAAGACTGATGATGATTTATCTTCATAAATATATTTTAATAAGGATTCTATACATTTAGTTTTCATTGGTATGATATTACCAGCTCCTTTGAAATGTTATAAATATGTAAAGGACAGCCGCTCAAGATAAACTCTGGAATCATATACTTTTAATGCACCTATTATAACTGTGCTGACATGCAAATCATAGAATAATGTACATTATTAAGTAACTTAGGCACAATGAATAGACTAACACCTCATTAGCTGACTCTACTGAAAAGTCATGGACGTATTTAACCAAGTGTGTTTTAGATCCCGTCAGTTTGATGTTGAGGGAGAAAAAAAACATGAATTTTCTTGCTAGAATTATCTTATTGACTGTTCCACTCATAAAATCTCATTAGTCAACGGGCTGCTGCTAAAACTTGTCAACAAGCTCTGGTGAGTGGTTTTCCATTAGCGGAGGTTTGCAGTGGCTCAGTGCTGAAGGAGCAGGCGCAGCTGGGCCGGCTGCTGGCAGAGGCGTCACGAGGAGTTTGGTGCAAGTTAAACAGGAGGAGAAATGAGGCGGCGTGATTTATCGTCATTCCGGGGGAACGCATTACATAATAAAGTAAACACCATGCAGACGCAGCACATTGTACCGTGCAGCGCTCAGATCAGTGAACTGGTTTGTGGACAGCAGTGGAGTCACAGCACTCTCTGGTGGATTAACTACACAGTAGAGACTCTGGTAATAAAGTAGTTCCAGCCTTTATAAACACAGACACAAGTTTATTTGCAATTAGCTTAAATCAGCTGATAAACCTGGTCGGCCAATGTATCGTCGTTTGACCTTTAATTGGTAAATCAAATCATAAATAATGCTTTGAGTTCTGATCTCCACTGCTCCAGGTGCGTGACTGTCGCCTGGTGGGTCTGCTGGACCTCGCCCTGGAGAAGGATTACGTCCGGGGGAAGGTGGCCGGCTTCATGAACAAGCTGATCGACATGGGCGTGGCTGGATTCCGAGTGGACGCCTGCAAGCACATGTGGCCCGGCGACCTGGCTGCCGTCTACGGCCGTCTGCACAACCTCAACACCAAGTGGTTCAACGGGGGCTCCAGACCATTCATCTTCCAGGAGGTACACGTTTGTTTTATTTCCGCACAGGATTGATGGAATATTTTAAACATAGAAAAAGTAAAATATCGTCCAGGACACAAACCTTGGACTTCTCTTGAACATAGCCTAAATAAAGTAGGTCATCATGTATTTGACAGTTTAGTGTTTTGCTCTGAACTGAACCTGAAGAAGAACGGTACAGCCAGTGAGCATGAATTTAAACATCTTTTTTAATGTCTTTAACATAGAGAAAAACGTTCAGTGCCATTTAATGTTTGATGCAACAGCAGC
Source organism: Platichthys flesus (assembly GCF_949316205.1). Lineage (NCBI taxonomy): Eukaryota > Metazoa > Chordata > Actinopteri > Pleuronectiformes > Pleuronectidae > Platichthys > Platichthys flesus. The sequence goes on along the minus strand of NC_084958.1, from coordinate 19,832,770 downwards.
AACTTGGTTGAGATCTGTTGTAACGTCAGATTTTCCAGTGCAAACATATTATTGTAGACCCATTAAACATCAGACTCAACGTACCACAGCGTGCAGGAATATGCAGAACACGTGGATGATATCAACTTTGTGTGTTTTCCGTGCAGGTTATTGATCTGGGAGGTGAGCCCATCACATCCAGGGAGTACTCCCATCTGGGAAGAGTGACCGAGTTCAAATATGGAGCCAGACTGGGAGGAATCTTCAGAAAGTGGAACGGCGATAAGTTGTCTTACACCAGGTATGTGTGTTTCTGCTTTTGTGGCTGGATAATATTTCAATTAGTTTTTACATGCAAAGGATTAAGCTTTGGCCTTTTATATTCAAACTCATTGATATACTTGTGTTCTTGTCTGCAGGAACTGGGGAGAGGGTTGGGGTTTCATGCCCGACGGCAATGCTTTCGTCTTCGTCGACAACCACGACAACCAGAGGGGCCACGGTGCCGGTGGTGCTTCCATTGTCACCTTCTGGGACCCCAAGCTCTACAAGATGGCCGTTGCCTACATGCTGGCTCATCCGTACGGAGTGACCAGGCTGATGTCTAGCTACCGCTGGAACCGAAATATTGTGAACGGAAAGGTAAAGTTATCAATGACCGACATTATCAATAAAATCTGTTTACTCATCTAGCAAGTGCATTATCGAACCTTCTCCAGCCAGGAAGTGTTGCTTCAACCGAAGTGGTGACATTGAGGAAATGCATTGAATTGTGTGTATTTGGATCGTTTCTCCATCACTGTAGGATCAGAATGACTGGATGGGACCTCCCAGCCACGGTGATGGATCCACCAAGTCAGTTCCCATCAACGCTGATCAGACCTGTGGAGACGGATGGGTGTGTGAGCACAGATGGCGTCAGATCAAGTGAGTCTTCAGGAAGCGAGAGGCAACACGTGCACACAACACTGGTCACCTCTGCTGGGTCACATGCCTGTGTCGTTTAGAAACCTCATGAATATATTTTTTTGTGACACACCCCTCTAGGAACATGGTGAAGTTCCGTAACGTTGTGAACGGACAACCTCACTCCAACTGGTGGGACAACAAGAGCAACCAGGTCGCCTTCGGACGCGGAAACCGTGGTTTCATCGTCTTTAACAATGACGACTGGTGAGACCTTTATAATCTAACTAGAACTGACAAAAACTAATGTCTTGCAATTACTAGCAAGATAAAACAAACGTGCATGACCAGATCGAAATGCATGTCGACATCCAAGGAACAAAGAAGTCTGTGTTTCCTTAAACAACATTATTGTCCAGAATAAATAATTCAACAAGGTTCTTCTAAAGGTTTTTAAAATCTGAGAAATGTACCCTGTCTTCCCCCTGAAGGAATCTGGATGTGACCCTGAACACCGGCATGCCCGGTGGCACCTACTGTGACATCATTTCCGGCCAGAAGGAAGGAAACAGGTGCACAGGGAAGCAGATCAATGTTGGAGGCGACAGCCGCGCTCACTTCAAGATCAGCAACAGAGACGAGGACCCTTACGTTGCCATCCACGCTGAATCCAAGCTGTAAAAGCGTCCTGTGTAACTAGAAATAAAATTTATTTTCTATCTTGAGTCATGAATTGTTTTTTCTCTCACAAATATTGTTATTTTATGCATAATTTATTTCCTTAAATCTACAATATTGGTATTAATGAAAGCCTGGCATTTCTAGAACAAATTTTTATTTAGAAAAGTAAGGCCAACAGAATTAATCAGCATGTAAGGCTGCGGGGGGCGCTGTTGCTCAACAAAATATACATAGTGTTGCTTTAACATCGGTGGTTCTGGATATGATCACATATCTTGCCTCCTGAAGAGGAAATCGCATGAAACAGCCATTGATGCATTAACAAGGGGGGAAAACTAGGACAACATGACGATACTGTTTAACCACCGTCTGCTTGAAAAGTCTCTTGACTACAGTTTCCTTCAAACCTTCGCTGTGATTACCGGGCTGGGAGGGTGCTGGATATATTAAAGGTTAATAAGCTGTCAGAGGTGTTCAACACTGGAGGAAAGGAGACTTACAGTATGTTCAACTCTAATAATAACCAGAGGAATAAGTCTGACTTCACAGAAAGTGTGAGGTGCAGTCAGACCAAGCGCTAAAGGTAAATGTTCTGTGACATTCAAAGAGAATCAGCACGCCAATGCTACACTGTGCTGCAAAATAAAGAAGAAATATCCATATTGGTCAAAAGTTACAGTTTTTAAAACTATAAAAACTTAAAGTTACCAAAAAGGAGTGGAATTTTTCTTTTTTCCATAAACAAGGAATAGATTCAATAATATTCCAGAGAGAGTGAGAGATAAAGGCAACCTGTGAATCCACATTCAGGTTTTAAAGATCTCCTCCAGTCAAGGACAGTCACTGCATTATATAAACAGGTTATTGGTCCAAATCCAATCTTTGGAGCTGAGTGTGAGTTGAAGCTGCTGCTGTGTCCACATGACATGGTTACTGAACTGATGATAAAAGAGGAGAAATGGAAATTGTCGGGTTCTGACTGGTAAGAGTTTCCAATACAAAGGTACGGTCTTAATATTAAAATGAATGCAAAATAAATGTCTAAATGTGACATTATGGTAATATTCAAAGTCAGAAGAAGGTTTTAGGTGATCTTTCATGTTCTTAAAGTTCATCTTACTGCTAACTGACAGAGGATGATTCCTCTGAGCTTGCTCACAGTTTTTTTTTACCTGTACAAAGAATGGAAATATTTCAGAGGAGGTTCAGGAGGCCTCAGGCTCTTTGGGATGTGTTCAGTCTCTTCTCACATTACATTTAAAGAGGGTGTACATGGGCACCTCATGTTTCCACTGCTGGTTCAGAATGAAGGAAGGAAACCTTGATAAAGAAGCACCTGTTTAACATCCAAGCTGATATTGGCCGGCCTCTCATTGGTTCGATAAGAGAATCAGAACCAGTATAAATACTAAGTGGAGAGGCAGCTGCAGAGTGTTGTTTTCTCTCTCATCCTGAGGAAAGCATGAAGTGGTTCATTCTGGTGGCCCTGTTCGGGCTCGGCCTCGCCCAACACAACCCGCACACCAAGAAGGGCAGGACGGCCATCGTGCACCTGTTCGAGTGGCGCTGGGCCGACATCGCCGCGGAGTGCGAACGCTTCCTGGGTCCCAATGGCTTCGGTGGAGTTCAGGTGTGTGTGACATTGTTTTACTCAATTCTCTGTCTGATTCCCATTAATCGAGCTGCAAATTGATGATTCACAAGTCAGATTGAACAAAGATTACTATAATCTTCTGGAAAACAAAAAGGATTTTAAAGACGTTTTGGTCCTACAAATCAAGAGCTTTTAAACGGTGTAGTAAACACCAAACATTACCTTTAACAATATCACTTGATTTTTATGTAATCCCAAAAATTCTAGGATGAGGAAAATCATGTGGTTTCATTACCAGTGGGGGTGACACATGGTCAAGTTTACCGGAATCTTTGTGTCTGTTGTTCCCAGCAACTCTGACTTCCTCCAAAGGAATGCAGACTCTGATTCAATTACCTGGAAACTCTAAATTGCGATGCACTGATGACCTGTTTCTTGAGAATCACTCATTCTGAAAAACTTTCTTGGGCCGTCACAGTTACCAACCAAATTTAAGGCCGATCATTTGAAAACTGAAGTACAGACAGATGGTGAATTATGATCTATTTTCTACTGATGAATGAAGCCTGGAAAAGGACAGTAAAAGCTAAAGCATCCGGGAAGGAGAAACTCTGAGCAAGCTCCGAAAATAATGGATCATACATTTCTTACCATGCACCTGTATAACAGCTTGTATTAGACCAAGCTACTGCTACAGAAAAACACACACACACACACACACACACACACACACACACACGTCTTTCAAAAACCCAGTTTGCAGGAATACTATTAAATACAATTTAAATAACAACCATAATGGCATAAACAGGGTTATTCTTTTCAAACTTTTGAAAGTTCTCCTGGACCCAACACCACACTGTCTCCAGAAGTCCACATGTTAAATTGCTGTGATGCCTCTTTTATAACCATTAAGTAGACTCATTATCGTCCTGGTTAGCAACGATCTTCTGTCTGCAGAGGATGCCTGTGTTCAAACTGATTATTGCTACCGTGTCTACTTCCTGTGCGCTGCTCAGATCTCCCCCCCGAACGAGCACATCATACTGGACAGCCCCTGGAGGCCCTGGTGGATGAGGTACCAGCCAGTCAGCTACAACCTGTGCTCCCGATCCGGCAGCGAGGACGAGCTGAGAGACATGATCACCAGATGCAACAACGTCGGGGTAAACGACTCTACAACAGTCATCATTTAGTGAGAGGCATTAAGGACGCTGCTCTCGAGCGTTAGACAGCAGCTCTTAAATCTTCAGCCTCGTACGAGACAACAAACTCCTTCCAGGATCCTAACGAACCATTTGACTCCTTCTGCTTCATTATCAAAGTGTTTATACAGCAACAGGTACCTGGCAAATTCAAAACATAAAAGATATCACTGGATGAAAAGCAGCAATTAAACAAATTTAGAAGAACTTTCATTTAACAAATGTTACTTGAGGCAATTAGCTTGAAAACTGAAATTCCCGACAGGTCAACATCTACGTGGACGCGGTCATCAACCACATGTGTGGAGCCGGCGGTGGAGAGGGAACGCACTCCTCATGTGGAAGCTGGTTCGACGCCGGCAAGAAGGAGTTTCCCAGCGTCCCCTTCTCCAACTGGGACTTCAACGACAACAAATGCAAGACCGGCAGTGGGGACATTGAGAACTACGGGGATGCTTATCAGGTAATGACTCAGAGACAAGGTCCAAACATTTCTCCCTGATTTACGTTTTCCAATCAATTTTAAAACACAGTGACATCAGAAGCTCTCACAATACCCACTGACTAAAATTACTTTGCATTATAAGTCTGATTATTGTCATATAGATGTTATAGACAATCATCTTAACAGAAACAACAGTTATAATGTAGCAAAACTTAGTCAAGGTGAATTTGAGCAATTATATTAGTAGGAGGAGTTTTAACTAACTTTGTTTCTATAGCATATATCCTAACAAGGTTACAGACACAATAAAACAACACAAGACATATAATTCATCCTAACTATATATGTTTAAAACTGTTAAAATCCGGCATTAAAAGGCTTCCATATTATATATAGTGTTTTAAGTGCTGGTTAAAGTCTGATCTCCTCAGACGAGGACTTCCAGAGCCTTGAGGTCCTGATGGCAAGCCCTGACTACAAGCTGGTTGGAAGATTTTAGATTTAGGTTTGGAGTAGCTCTGTAATATAACAAATTAATAAACCGATTCTTAGATCCTGAATTTAACATGAAGCCAGTGAGTGGGAGGCAACAATTAGAGAGATTTGGGGCCTTTATGCTTCGTGTTGGTTCAAATACAAGCAGCATGTGAATAACAGCAGATTTCCACTGCTCCAGGTGCGTGACTGTCGTCTGGTCAGCCTGCTGGACCTCGCCCTGGAGAAGGATTACGTCCGGGGGAAGGTGACCGACTTCCTGAACGACCTGATCGACATGGGCGTGGCTGGATTCCGAGTGGACGCCTGCAAGCACATGTGGCCCGGCGACCTGGCTGTCGTCTACGGGGGTCTGCACGACCTCAACACCAAGTGGTTCTCTGGGGGCTCCAGACCCTTCATCTTCCAGGAGGTAGCTTGTTTCTTAAATTGTTTTTTTTAGAAGTTGCTAAAGGAATGATTCAATACCTCAAGAAGAAAGCAAGAAAATGTCAATCAGCGCACGACCATTAACCTTCACTGAACCAAAAGGCTGGTTGACGATTTACAGGGAAATCAAGAAAATGCAGCAGGGTAAAAAAAAAACAGATGTGCATTCAAGGGCGTGATTGGGCAAACCCCCGGCAGTAATCTGTATGCAAGGAGGTGATTGGAGAAGTGGGAACCGCCCCCTTGTCTAAATATTGGTACTGATAATGCCTCTGCAGTCAGCAGAGCCGTGGGAAAGAGTCAAGGTGGTGAACACAAACACTGTGGGAGCAGGTGGTTGTATCAAAGAAGTCATTATCAGCCGACAAGCACCATAACAGCACACGAGATTTAATGCTGTTATATAAAACGCAACTTGGAGGCTGTGAGTTCCTAGAATAACCTGCAATCAAAAAATAACAGGGTGCTCTGTCTTCACTAAGAGACACCAGGGTTTAGCTCCATAAACATGGTTCTTATTATAAAACCAAAATGTTTACTTCGTGTCTTTTTAAATTCACAAATCTCTCACAGGGCACAGTTAATACAATCTAACATTATATGACTGATGGATTAGTGATATAAATGTGAGGCTGTCTTTCCCTGCAGGTTATTGATCTGGGAGGTGAGTCCATCACAACTCGTGAGTACGTCAATCTGGGAAGAGTGACCGAGTTCAAATATGGAGCCAAACTGGGAACTGTCTTCAGAAAATGGAACGGCGAGAAGCTGTGCTACACCAGGTGTGTGACATCTGCTATACTTTAAGGCCCAAAGTGAAAATACCAATTTTAAATACTTTATGTAATATATTGATGCTTGTGTTCCTGTCGGCAGGAACTGGGGAGAGGGTTGGGGTTTCATGTCCGATGGAAACGCTGTCGTCTTCGTCGACAACCACGACAACCAGAGGGGCCACGGTGCCGGGGGCGCTGCCATCGTCACCTTCTGGGACCCCAGGCCACACAAGATGGCCGTCGCCTACATGCTGGCTCATCCTTACGGAGTGACCAGGGTGATGTCGAGCTTCCGCTGGAACCGACACATTGTGAACGGAAAGGTAAAGTCACTTTAAGTAGAAATTAACAGACCTTTATCGTGCATATTTGGAATTGTTTTGTCTAAATCAATTCATCCCTAATGGTATTGTAGGATCAGAATGACTGGATGGGACCTCCCAGTCACAGTGATGGATCCACCAAGTCGGTTCCCATCAACCCCGATCAGACCTGTGGAGACGGATGGGTGTGTGAGCACAGATGGCGTCAGATCACGTGAGTCCTCGGGAAGCGAGAGTGCATCTCTTCTCAAGTAGCTGAAATTTACACCAACTGTCTCTTTTTGATTTTCTTTGACATAGAAATGAATCACCTGAAGCTGAGACGCATCATAAGGCCAATATGAGATTTTAGACTGTGCTAACACTTAACAATAATGACACAAATCAATCAGTGATGTGTTATTTATATCATCTCCTCGTCAGCAACATGGTGAAGTTCCGTAACGTGGTCGACGGAGAGCCTCACTCCAACTGGTGGGACAACCAGAGCAACCAGGTCGCCTTCGGACGTGGGAATCGTGGTTTCATCGTCTTTAACAATGACGACTGGTGAGTATTATCTACTCAGAGCAAAACTCTTAATATAATCACTATTATACACTATAATCAATAAAAATCAAATGAGTGGTTAGAATTGGCAGATGTATGTTTCCCTGATGAATATCATTCATTAAGAACAAATCATTTTTGGGTACTGATCTTGTCAAAATAAAGTTTAACCGTGCCCTACCCTGTCCTCCCCCTCAGGGACCTGGATGAGACCCTGACCACCGGCTTGCCCGGGGGAACCTACTGTGATGTCATTTCCGGCCAGAAGGAAGGAAGCGGGTGCACGGGGAAGCAGATCCAGGTCGGAGGAGACGGCCGCGCTCACTTCAAGATCAGCAGCAGAGACGAGGACCCTTTTGTTGCTATTCATGCAGAGTCGAAGCTGTGATCACGTCCTCGTGGGACTTTAAATAAACCTGATTATTGCAGATTAATAAAAAAGAAAGCTGTTTCATTCCTCACATATATACAACAGTTGTGGCATAAACAGTGATGCCACCTCTATTTGAATACTCTAATACCATTTGATTTGACTGCAGCGTTACACAAGTAGAACAGTTTTCTACATCTATCTCTTATGCTGACTTTGAATAAAAAAAACCTAGTTTCAGTCTTAAATTTGTACTTACATTTTAAAACTAAACTCTCATGTCCCAGAACAAAGTCATGCTTTTGAATGTGTGTAACGCAAGTTTTCCATATTATACGATATAGTGTAATAAATAGATTTGCTAATGAAATGTATTGTTTTCCGACATAACAATTAGATGGTTTGGATACATACTGGAGAAAAGCAACATTAGCAGTGATTCAATTCATGCTTGAATGTGTTTTCACATTTTAGGTTAACCTTTACATTTCAAAAATATTTGAGGATGGGGAATAATTAAATTTTATATACAGAAGTACAGAGATGAATCTGTCCGCGTGCTTCTTCTCACATATTCTTTAAGTGCCCAACTGTCCATTGTGTTTGGCAGTGAAATAAGACATTAGTTGTGTTATTACTTTTATCAGACAACCACACACGCTCCACTACAACATGTGAACAAACCAGAAGTTTGCCTGATCCTCTAACCCTGGTGAACTTTGCTGAGCAACGATTGGCCGGTCATGGGGACGAGATTTCGGGGGGTTTCCCAAACACTGAGTTTAAATATGAAACGACAACAGAAAGGTTTTTGACATGGTTGTCCAGCAGCCGTGTCCTCAGACAGCTGCACGGCACCGAGTGTCCTGGACGAGCCCCGTGACGCCCACGCACGTCTTCCACTGCTGCATTGTGCATTCCCCTCACCTCCATGACTCCTCGCCATCCCACCGCAGCCACTTCAGTTTCACCTGAGTGCAGCACTGGCATCCGTCATGAGGACATCACAGGGGCCCGGAGGGGCAATGAGTCCAATATCCGTCCTCACTTTCTCCCTCACTCTGCCCGTCTTCCTGTCCCATCACCCTCACTTTCTTCCTGTCTCCACCTTCCCCGTGCAGCCCACCTGCGTACCAGCCGCCACCTGAGGTGAGAGAGTGGAGGTGACGCCTGCCAGCACATTCAGCTCATCTCTGGCTGTCATGGCAATGTGACCCTCAGGCAGCAGAGAGCTTCTCCTGCCTGCTTCATTTAAACAATAGGAAGAAGCAATGAATGGAAAAAGAAAAACACAGTCTTGTTGTTTCTCAGTGAATCGTTGTGTAAACACTGACCTGTGGTTTTTAATGTGACTCACGATACAATGACAGTGCACTGCAGCTGAGTGTGAGTCAGATCCAGTAGATTCTGATGAAAGCATCAGCGACACAAAGAGGTTTTAGATGTGAATCCTCATCATCAGGAGGAATCAGCTGAAGGTGCGAGTGCCTGCTTCTTTTAAAAGAGAGCAGAATAATCCTTGTCTGCAAAATGTGCAAAAGAAAAAGTCAAAATGACAGTGAGTGCAGGGGGAGGGGGTGGGGGGGGTAGACGGTGGCCTGAACGTCCGACCAGACTCAACATATTGCAACTGCTAAATTATTGACCCTCTCTCCATCTTTTGGTCCGGCAGCTGCGAGGGCCTGTACGTTCCGATTAGCTGCCGAGACGTCAGGGTAGCAGAGCGGCGTCCGTGGTCCTGTCATCCTGCCTGATGCCTTGTGACATGGCTGTCAACGGTGTCCCCATCCTGTTTCATATTTCATATGGTGCACCAGACCTGTCTGTCACATCAGCTGGGGAGAGAGACAGTCGTCAACTTAAGGATGAAGCCGCTGAGTTTTTTGGCTCCGTTCAGCTCTTTCAAACACCGGTGGAGGTGAAGCTCGGGCTGTGGTCTCATAAAGATGGAGTCAGGAGTCTTAATACTGTTGATACATAATAAAGCACAGAACTGTTCATTTCAGATATTTAAACGAATATAAATGTTTATTTAAGATGCTTTTTTTATTTTTTATTTATTTATTATTTCTCTATTGGTGACATCAGCGTGTTATGATTCGTTCAGCAGATAAGTACCAGAGTAATATTCAGCTTCCCACCACTTGGGGGCAGTATTGAAGCAAGAACTATGAAAGTTTTGTCAAAAACAAGATTCAAAACCTCCATGAGGCTCTTTGCTCTTTGTGAAATTTATTTCATAACCACTCGAAATTCCGGGTCTTGATGATAAACGAAATATGTGCCTGATATTTAATTATAAAAATTGAATTATAAGTATTGTCGATGGAAGTATAAGAGGTTTTCATCCGATGCAGATTGTATAAAAGTATAAATTGATGTAAGGAGTCTATATTTTTGTATTTGTATGATATTAATACCAAACATTTCAGCCAATAACTCTGCTAAAGGCCTCGGAAGAGATGGTTATTGATCACAAGGTCTTGACAACTGAATATTCATTGATTTATTTATTGGTTTTCCGGTCACTGGCGAGTCCTGTCATGCTTCCAGCTTCCTCACCTTCCAGCTGTCACTTCATATCTCTGTGTAGTGGCACTTCCACCATGGCAACCAGCCATGGCAACCCATACATCTGAAAATAGGCTGAATATTAGAACATTCAGGGATTATTCAGAACATTTGTGAATTTGTGAAGATTTCACATTTGCTTTTTTCAGGGATGAAAGTGGATGAAAGAACGTTTAGTTCCTCGGTCTGAACAGAATATTAATTATATAAGGTGCTGTTTTATTTACTGTCACTGAAAAGATATATAGTTTTTTTTTTGGACATAGTTCAAAACAATGGAGAAAGTTGTGTATGACTTGTTTGACTATTAAAAAACCTCCTTATTTCCCCAATGGAATGATTCTATTTTATCTCCTATGTATGACACAAAGAGGATTAAGTTATTCTAACCATTAGTTTTATCATTAGTAAGATGTTGTTTTTCTAGAAAGTGAACGAGGCCAATTCAGATTTATTGTTATTGCTTTATTTTGGATAATTTGAATAACTCACGTCTAAACTTTGGGATCTAAACTGGATATTATTTCTATTCTTATTGTTGTGACAGAACCTGTGACGGTTGTCTTATCTTGTTTGTGTTTTATTGCACTTTTTAGTTAAGTCTCTCTCGAAAAAAATACATTTCCACCTCAATCAGGCTTTTGAAGGGAAACAAAAAGGAAACTGAAATTAAACAAATGAGGATGAAAGTTCTAGTTGGATGTAAAAAATATCTTAATGATGAGTCATGGGCAATTATTTTGAAGGTATTAGAAATATAACTATCATGCTGGTTTACTTTTCTCAGGCACAGTTCATATTCTACACACGGCTGCAAATGCATGAATAAGAATGTTTCCTGCTCCAAAGTAATAAAGAGCAATAAATAAATATAATGGTTAAAACAGGTAGCATTTATATGAAAATAGCTTGAAACTCCACTGATGCATGTGTTCATTGATCTGTGTCACCGTTACCCTTTCCCCACACCTTTGCTGTCCTTGCAATGTTCTTATTCATACCCCCCACTATCAGATTATACAGCAGCACACAGAGCAACGTGAAGGTTGGCCTTTTGTGTCCTCATACATTTCTCTGCTTAGTCTTTAATGATATCATTGCCTGGCTAAGTCATCTTTTATGGCTGACACCCCGCAGGGTGGCCAATATTGAGTCTCGTATATGTGTGTGTGTGTGTGTGTGTGTGTGTGTGTATGTGTGTGTGTGTGTTCTAAATGTATGTGCGACCAGCTCCTACATAGCCCCGGGTCTTACAGCCAGACTAATACGAAGCTAAAACACCAGTTTGTGAAACAGGCGCCCAGCACAACTTTGAGATAATTGAGACAAACTCATTCAGTCGCGGCTCATTTAATATAATGAGCGGAGTGAGCTGTTCAATTTGCATACTGATAAGATGCCTCCATCCGATTACAGAGCCCCCCCCTCTCATAGATATTCACTGTGGATATTACATCTAATCAAAGCATGGATTTATTTTACACACACACTCAGAGAAGTGCAAACTAAGGGTTTCAATTAGGCCGTTGCCAGGTCTTAATCACCTCAAAGACAAATTGGGCGGCGGGTCAACGGCCTCCGGAGTCCTGGTGCCGATAGAAGTGTCTCAGATGTGGAAGGTTCAACGCCGATCGAAGAGATTGGAAAAACACAAAGCACAAATTTGCTACCAAAAACAAAAATGAAATCCTCTCTATTTCAGGAGCATTTATATTTCATGCGTGGCTTGGGGATTGTGTGTGATGACCCCCTCAGCTGTCGCCCCTGTGCTGTCTTTATTGATCCCTGTTATTGCTGTGGAGGTCCCCAGCCGCTCGTGTTTGCTCCCCAACAATCCCCCCCCCCCTTCCAGCAGGTTTTCAATTGCTCTACCTAGGTGTTTGCATAGCGTGTGGCCGGTGGAGCCGAGACCAGAAGCAATGAGGGCGGCAGCGCTCGCTGGTCGGAAATATCACATGTTTTTGCAGTGGCTCTAAGCGCCGCTGGAGGAATTGGACCGGGGATGCTGCCCCACGGGCGGGTTCCAGAGCCCATGAGCCTGTGGAGCAAGACTTTCTGAAAGGGAGCAGATGGTGACATGAATAGTGCAGCAGGTCCCGTCCACCCCTGCCCATTGCCTTGCGTGCAGCACATTACCTCAACAAACGCTCCTCATAATTGATGTGCTGGAAGGGGCCCCATCATCGCTGGCTTTTTTGCAGAGTGGCAGAATCATCAAGGTCATTTCTGCTCCTCTGGTTCACTCGTGCAAGGTCTGGTACTTGGAGGGGAGTGGACTTTCTGAAAGTTCTTGGATATTACACACGCAGATACACTGGATTTATCTGTCTCCGTGTAGGCAGCAGGGTTTGGGGGGCGGATGGAGCTTATAAATAACTTACCTGGCCGTGCGTGTGTATAAACTGCAGTGGTAGCAATTTGATTTTAGATTATATTTCATTCAAGATACATTTTTTTTTTTTAAATTTCCCCCCCTTCGTATCAACACATATTTTTGTCTCTGAGAGTTGATCCTAAAACACTTCTGCCTCCCACCTAATTCCCTATCTGTCTACCAGGCATAAGGGGGGGGGGGGGGGGGCACAGAAACACCTTAATTATACATGGCAGCCTTGGGCAACACATAACATTAAACTTGTATGGCTCGGTTTAGACAGCGTATGTCAAAATCTGTTTTTCTGACCCTGTCAGCCCAGCGCTCTGCCACAGTATTTCCCAGTTTAATTTATAAAACCACAACAGCAAACAATCCTCATGTTTTCCTACATCATTTCACCTGATTGACTGTCAGTTTAAAACAACTGTACAGTCCACATCTGCACTTTCACAGACAAAATAAATGTTTGTTGAGAAATAAGATGTGATATTGTTCTGATTCATCTAAAGGAGACCACAGAATGCTGAAACCTGATTATTTAGAGAATGTGTTTTAAAATATAGACATTTTTAATAGAAGGATATTGAACGTGATATATATAAAAATAAGAATATTGACGCAACAATTATCAAACTGTTTGATTTCACTGTGTTTAATTAATGCTAAATGCTCTTTGCAACTGCAAGGTTACAAACAGGTCATGTCAAATTCAAATGATCAGAGGAGATGCTCTGATTGTGAGTTAGCTAGCAGGCTGATGTCAGCGCCACTGCACAGTTGCAGGAAGAGTTTGACATTTTTTAAGAAATATTCTTTGAGATTTGCTTCGAGAATCTGGTCACAGGATGAATTATAAAACTAAAGCTCTCATATACTTCTTCATATTTTGTCCCCGTGAACTTTTCTGTTGTCTCTACGTTCACACATGCATCCAGTGAGGTGTTGTGTCCATTAGTTCCCGTATTTGTTGTGACTGCTGTTTACTGTTAGATCGTCCTTTGTGTGCCGTATGCTCGCCAGTGAAAATTAAATGAGCCCGGGTCCCTGCCAGCTGGGAAATACGGCATAATCACATGTTCTTCATTGTAACTTGCTGATAAATTGTCACTCACACTGCAGCCCCCCCAACACAATGACCAGACCGCGGGCTGAAGACATGTAAACCCAGGGGAACATGTCACATTTCCCAGGGATATTCATGAGCCTTTCTGAGCTTAAATCTGCATAGAGGGGAACAACAACAACAACAACAACAGGCACCCGGCCTCTCCAAGGTGAAACACAAGTGTTATTTTATTTATGCCCTACCCATCTCACCAGCGTCCAGCCCTCCTCCCCTCTTCGTCTGCCCTCCCTGGGGAGCCCGGCCGCTGTGCCCCAGAAAGCTGACATGTCCAGGTTGAGGGGAGCGGCCCAATGTGGAGCGATGGGCAGCGCCTCGGCCGCCCAGACAGAGCCGGCCCTGAACACATGCAGCAGTTCTCCTCCGCTGCACCGACACACACTTTCCCCGAGCACACGCGTGACCTTCAGAGATGACTGGAGGATGTGGCGGGTGAAGACGAGGAAGAGAAAATAGTTCACTTTTCTAGTTGAGGGATTAAGGGGGTGGTAAAAGCAATTTTAGAGTTGGAATTAGTTGATAATTACGGTGGTTAAAAAGTGAAGTTTACATTTTAATTCTTGTTTGTTCTTAAAATGTGAAGGAAAATAAAATGCGTCATTTTAAAATTAAGAAAATTATAAGTACGATATAGCTTTGGCCACTAGGGGTCTCTCAGTGTGTTTTTCCTTGTTATATGACATTCACTACAGACGTTATAGGAGAACCAGGATGTGACGCAATATGAATGAATCACATAGTGAATTTCTCTGAGTTTGAACATTGTTGGACACATCTTGTATAAGTTACAAACACAAGTCAACATAGCTCTCGTCGTTTCTAGTTATTCTAATGAAGAAATGTCACATAGCACCTCTTTAAACTACACATGGGATAAGTGACAGGTCCTTTCTGTGAGCCGCCCCGCTTTCACCGCCAAAGACTGATTGGCCGCGAGCGAGATTGACACGTCAGTGACAGCTGCCCAGCAAACCAGCCCTGTTAGGTCAATGCACCCTGACAGCTCGCTGACATCCCAATTTCCTGATGAGCCGCCTGCTGCGCGCTGTCTTTTAAAGAAAGCTTAAGACATCTTCCCCGGCGCCCGACCCATTCCTGCTGCTTAATTTCTTTCCATCACTTGTCATCTGATTATGCGGTTGTTCACTTTGTTGTGTCAGCAGATGGAGAGGGGGTTAATGACTCCGGATGCTGAGAGTGCTTCAGCGCGCCCCCGCCTCGCAGGACATGTAACTCCAGAGTGCAGAATGGATTAAGAGACGAGGGACGGAGTGAGTGGAACATGTATGTGCATCAGCGGCTTTAAAAAGCCCACCTGTTTATACAGTCAGAGTTCTGAGATGAGAAGTATGTACACGCATTCGTTAGCTGGTTTCAAATATATTTTCCGTTGATGTGGCATTTTGATAAAATTTTATTTTAAATAATGTTAAAACATCCTTTTTTTGGTTTTTGCATGAAGCCAATATTTATTTACCCTAACTATTAAGTTATGAAATATGATGTGCCCTCAGGTGCAAAGCTTCAGTGTGCAGCCAAACAAACTTCCAATAAAAGTTAAAGACAAGATAAGAGAGGGAAGCTTATTCATTTATGAATTTAGCCATATGACAATATTCACAAACAACATATTGTTTTTTCCCCAGAGCATCCACTCTATTCATTTGTGGTGACGGCAGCATGATTCTACTTTTTTTTAATGCTTGTTTTTAGTCAAGAAAAGATCATGGTCGGTGATTTAATAGTGAAAAAGTTCACAGGAACTAAAGACATTAATTAATCAAATTGCTTACGACACATTTATTTATATCCGTGGTTTTAACTACAGTTAAAAATAAGCAGCTAGTATTATCAGCTTTTTGTCAGTGAATCATGAAACAATAATAATTTTTCTTTTATAGTTTCATTTAAAAAACATTCCAATAAGAGAATTTTCATCAGTTTTTACAATAATATTGTATTCTGCAATTATACAACTGTATAACTGAACGTTGTAAGAGATATATTAAATGTATTAACCTGTGACAACCTGTTATTAATGACTCATTTTGACTCTAACAGCTGGTAACAGGACATTTTTAACGACTATAATATTGTTCTCTTATCAAACACCATATAATGTGTAAAAAAATCAACAGCCCTTTTCCATCCCCAGATTTGAGTCCGATTATGAACACGCCACCCCGAACAAGCAAAACCGTCTGGGCCTTCCTCTGCCTTCCCCGGAATGAATTCACCTCACGCTGTATAATGAGAGTTGGTATGGGGTCCATATGGTTACAGCAGGGTTGGGCAGGACCGGAGATAGGGAGACTGGGGGGTGGTGAGGTGGGGGGGTAATGCACGTTTTAATGAGATGAGTCTCTGTGGCACACCTGCACTCCAGCGAATCTGTGAGGATTGCTCACCGGAGCCTAGAGAGACTCGAGATCTGAGGGAAGTGCAATGGAAAAGCCTGAAAGTGCCTAAAAAGGCACCAGTGACTTAATCAAGTGCAGCATTCAGTGCTCTAACGTGTCCGATTTGGACAAGACCCCTGATTTGCAGCATTACTGGATCTTCACTCTGTTGACAGCGAGCTACACAGAATGCTAATTAGGTATTACTCCAAATTCTTTCCAGCACGCGTTTGATGGTCACTCTGCTTTGTGCAGGTTTTGCCGCACAGCTTGGATTTGGCCCCCGAGTGGCATGTGACTCATGGCGTCTGTGACTCAGCCTATGTTGTCTTCTTCTGTAGCAGCATCACAGAGGGTTCGTCCGCCACATGGCTGAGTCCGAGCGTTTCCTTTCTGCCGCGTGCTCGCAGCTGAGTCGACTTCTTGGCTTCCATGTCACATGACGGCGAGGCGGGCGTGAAGGCGAGAGGAGGTGGTGACAGCAGCCACAGAGGTCGCTGCACAAGACTTCGTGGATGGAAGTTTAATCTTTGATCTGTAAATCATCTTAGTCCCATCAAAGGGGATAATTCATCCAATCACTGAAGACAAGGACACCCACACACACACACACACACACACAGCATTCTGGTATCCACAATTGTTTCGACCTTGACGTTTTAAGAGAAAAAGATCTAAGTTCCTCTGCGGCGTGGCCACCAGTGCACAATACAGTAACAGCAGTAACATTTATTGCCAATCCAAAAAAGCTCTATGATTTCAAATGACAGCCCAACTGGGCTAAATTACCATGGACTGACTGGGACATAGCCAGCCAAGGTCAAACCGAGACAAACAGCATGTTATCCTGAGCCAGAGGGGGACCCATTTGACTGATCTCACACAAGAAGACTACACAAGGACCACCAGGGGCCTATTAGGGGCTACAGTTTGTTGGGCCTTGTCATGCATTCCCTCTATTTATGCCTCTCAGTTGTCTTTTAAATTATACATCCCTGCTTAAGCAGAGTCCTGCTTTTTTAAACGCAGCACCTGGCGTGCTCTGGTATTCTGCAGTTTGCTCCCTCCCGAGGCACCGGTTTTTATAAGGCTTTGTGAGGGAGCTTTGGTTCAGAGATGTGAGCGGAGAATATGACTGAACTGGGAGCTGCTGCATGACAATGATGTCAGTTGGAGGGGTGGTTGGTTTGTATTGTGCAGTCATTGAAACTCACGACGCATAATAAAAGAGGAGAGGAGAGTACGGAGGCTCTGCAGTCTGACTGTTCAATGAGGATTTCATACAGCACATGAAATCTATAGATTCGATTTTAGATTCAACTTTATTGTCATTACACAGTACAAGTACATATACAATGAAATGCAGTTTTGCATCTAACCAGAAGAGCCCAACAAGGTGGTAAAAGTGCAGAGTAGTGTGCATAATGGAATATGTAAATAAATAAGAAGTAAAGTAAGAAATATAAATGGAATATGAACAATATTAACGGGTATGGTATGATACAAGAATGATGAATACACTATGAAGAAGATAAATATATAAATATATATAAATATGACTATACTATAGGTGGTATTATGCAGTAGTAAAACAAATAACAGTATAGTGCAAATGATAGATTCAATGTCAATCAAGATTTCTACTATTGAGGATTTGCAGAAAACAACATTCATACCCTCCTGTTATTCCGATACTCAGTTCTAAGTGTATGCAGATCTTATCCATATCTTGTGTGTGTTCCTAGTTGGCCACATTAAAATGTGAAGTTTCCTGTGTGTTGCAGTCCCGGGTTCAAATGTGTGTGTCTAATGAGGCCTCTCAAAGGCCTATTAGAGCCGGGGCTCCGGCCACTCAGATCCGGGTGGTTAGCACTGGTTCCCTGGTGGACCTTTGATTCTGACCCAGTTTGTAAGAAAAGCATAATGAGCTGAATGCTCGCAGAGTTATTGTCTCATTAGTTCTGACCTGTGCTCAACAGTTTTCTTTGTCCTCTGCTGCAGTGTTCTGCATTGGTTCTGTTTTAGGTCTGTAACTGCGGGGGTGACGGAGAAAATGGTGTTTGGCATTAGATTTGGAAAAGTGTTCACCTGATTGTTGTTGGTGCTGGTTTAAAACCCCTAAAAGGTCACATTACAATAAAAAGAGAAAAGACTCTTAGACTCTTTATCGTTGGTAAAAACTCACTTTGTCTTAATTTTGGCACAATGTGAAATTGATGAATTCTAATCGACACTGTGACGAGTTAACTGTCTGGAGACTCAAAGCTCACATTGTACGTTTCGATCGTCAGGTCACAACCTCACTGCTCACCTTGGATGTACCTGTCAGACACCTCTGACCTGTCGCACTACTTCCAAAGAATAAAGTTTCCTTCTGAATACTAATAATGACTTGTTTTGACCATATTCAATTCCCTTTTATACGTCCATCACCAAATCACCATTTGAGTACAATTATCTTAAGGCACTTTACGATCTTAACCCAACCATGTTGGTTGCATCCTTGCAAATGTACATTGAGTGAAAAATGGATCAAAAACAGAAAGATGTATTTCTTTGCCCTCCGATTCAAGAATCACAAGTATTTAAATATTTCACAGGTAAATAAAATTTAGAGATTTTGAAGTATAAAAACCTTTTACCCCAGATATATATATATATATATATATATACATATATATATATATATATACATGTATATATATTTGGTTAAATAAAGCTATGTTACATCACGTGTTCAACGTACTTGGGGTTATAATGTTTAGGGTGTTTTCAGTGTCACACCCCCAATCAATATTTCTCAACACTGGGGTATGGAGAGTGGTTTCAAATGGGTTTAACACTGATCACACATGTCAGTTAACTGGTCACAGGAGGTACACGTCTTTAATTTGCTGAATAATTTCTCCCGTGGCCCCGGAGAAGCTTTGTCAATACAGCGGCTGACTCCGAGAAAATTACTCATCAGCCACGATCCTGGTTCAGGCTCAGACAAAACAAACGTCTGAAAGGACGCCTGCGTTAGAACCTGGAGGTGTGAAAGAGAACAGAACAGATGCTTCACAATACAAAGTTCATATCCTAACAATTGAGAAGCTTCATGAAAAGGCTTTGTGTAAGGGATGGAGTGATCAGATGTCATCTCCTGGAACTCACCACTAACCAGTAACTCCTGTTTGACATTGACGCAAATGATGGGGAGCAAACAATTAAAATTCCAAAAGATCTGAGAGCAGACGTCTGATGATTCCCGTCACGCGGCTACGAGTGCTCATCAGAAGCGATGTGTTCTCGATCACAGACGGCCGCACAGTGTGGGAGCGTCTCACTCCGCAGTGGAAAACCAAAGTCCGGAGACGGGCCTGTGGACGGAGCTGGAGGTAATTAAATGGGATTTACACTCGTTCCATTTCACACTGACGGAACCTGAAGCAGATCTTCACTCAAGACTTCACACAAACGACAGACTGCCGAGTCGCGGCGCTCGGGTCAGCGGGGTGAAGTTCACCAGCAGACACGGACACGGTACCCTGCAGGGTCTGTGGCGGCTGGAATCAATCCAGTTTGTCAGAACACAAGGTTGGTGGTCCGAAACCAACAGGAACACAAACATTCTCTCTGAATCGTGTGTTTGACGTCGTTTTTAAAATGTGTTTTGCTGCAGGTACTTTGAGATGGAGTGTGAGACGGGTTGGATCGGCTGGCGAACATCAGCCCGGGACCCACAACTTTTACGAACAGCGACAACTGTGTACCACCCAGCGCCGGCTTTTAATCTCTCAAGTTTTCCCCAAACTCGACACCGGCAGATGCCACCAGAAGCAGACGACTTTACGAGAAAGTGAAGAAGTTAGTTAGGGAGAATTAAGTCTAAAGGAGACGCCTCGAGTCATAAATTCTTCCTTAAACAAGATTAAAACACTAAAAGCTTCATCATCTTAAGCTTTTTGGAGGAAGAGCTCAAAATATAAACACACAAGAGAACACGTCTGAGAACAGACACACACACACACATCTTCATAATGATGAAATTACATGTCTTAGCTGGAAGCACAACTTTGAAATCTGCTCGGTACAAAAGCAAACATCAATAATAGAGGCATTAGGAATTTTAATCATGGATTTATCTAACACGGTAATTGCCGGTGACAAAAGCAAAGGGACCAAATTAAATGCTGGAAGCCGACAGTCATGCATCTATTATTTCAGTCAGCCGCCTCGCTGCGGCTCCACCTACAGATCTGTGTGTGGTATTCCGGGGGGGGCGATGGTATCACTGATTCCTGAAGCGCCTCTCTCAGACAAACGTTTAGCATATTCAACAGCCCCGGATCAATATGTTGTCCGGGAATCTGTCTCCCGCACTCCGCCATTAATTCACTGATGATGACCTCTGGCTTGAGTTTTAGTGGAGCCGACATCATCTGCCTGCTGATGGGACGGGGGGGCAAAGCACCTGTTTTAATACTGCTCATTAAAGCACCACAATAAAAGATCAAATGGCGCCGGAACAACCGGGATCTCGTTCAATGACCTTCGAGCTAGACGCTAAATGTCGCCCAGGTTGTGACCGAGGTCGGTTTTCTATTGATCAGCAGGTCTCAGCAACATTTCCCCTCATCCTGTTATAGGTGGTGATTAGGGGGGGGGGGGGGGGGGGGGGATTTAAATAGCCACATCATACAATAGGACGTGGTATATTAAGTAGTAAGAGATGTATTTAGATTCTGAATGGTGCCTTCAAAAAGGCAGTATAGTGTTCAACAAATGTTCGGCTATTTAAAAAGTGCTTGACCACAATGAACCGATTGAAGAATAACTAACAGCATTTTAATCATCTCTGTAATAAAATGAACCAAATGAGACTTTTCAAAGCAGTTTGTGAAGTTCAGAAATCTCAGAGATGCTCATGGGGAGAAAAGGGGGCCGGCCGTGTCTTTACATGTTTTAATTACCTTTGTTTGTTTGTTTTCAACAGGATTTCGCAAAAAAAAGAAGAAGTTTGATCCATTTTGCTCTGAGGCACCTTTCACGTCTTATTCTGTTTCAGACTAAACTGAAAAGTCTGAGGTTCCAGACCCAGACCAAACAAAGTAAGTGTCAGAGGCCATGAGAATGATCTTTTATTTTGAAATAACACGATGAATCTCACTTCTCAGTATGAACCCAGTGTCTGAATGGTCTCTGTGCCCGTCCCTGAACATCCTGTCATCCCTGCAACTTCAACACCGAAGAAAAGTCTGAGTACCCCCCCCCCCCCCCCCCCCACCCCCCCCCCCCCCCGGTCACACACCATCATAACAATGTTTGCCAGACATACTCGCTAATTTGTTTGTGCTCCGTTTGTAATTACAATATTTCCGGCAACAAATGGAAGAACAAAGGTTGAATGCTAAGCGGTGACATTACACTCCTGCATGTTGATGTAAGTCAGACTTTTTTTTTTAGCTCTGAAGATTCACTCATTTGCATTTAAAGTAACCACTGCCTCATTTGTTGTTCAGTGATGTTTCTGCCACAGTGACATGTTTGGATCTGCTCCTCATGTACACACAGTCTCCCACCATTAAAAGGTGTGTGTGTGGGGGGGGGGCTGGAGGATCTATAGAAAGCATTTCCATTGAGGCTGTAATCATAGGCAAATTTTCAATATTTGATGAGACTTATTCATTTTTTAATGAAGGCATAAGCTCTTTAAGTCTTGTTGCTGTAAGTAGTGAGGTTCAATGTGCACAACGTTAATGTTCCAAACCTTAGAATGTAATCCTGTAAATTCTCAATACTTTCTCTAACTACGTTCCTAGCACTTTAGCTGTTGAATGCCCCACCATCACTACTTGGCTTTTTTGTGTGTTGAGCATGAACACAAGGCCGAAGACAAACAGTAAAGTGACTCCAACTCACTATACAGGTCAGTGAAGCTGAAGGGACGCTGCAAATTCAGGTGATAATTCTCTTTAGTTTCATCACCATAAGAAAAATACTTTACATTGCTATTAATTGTGACCGTGTAAAATCAGCCGTAACCAAACTGGGCAATGAAACAATTATCAAATCAATAGTTCAGACAATTCATAGATTAAAGTGATTAAAAACGTTGTGGTCATCGTGTTATTCGACCTCTTGCTTTAATGATGCTGCAGTGACTCTGCCATCAGACGCTCATGTAACATGGCGATAGGTTCTCTCCCTTTAACGATGGAGAAACAGACCCTCCAGTCGAAAACAGACCGCCAGTCATCAATGATCCGGGGATTAGCCTCTGCTGGATATCTGAGGCCAGTGATGACGACGATCGGGAGAACTAGGCAGATTAGATGAGAGTGGTATATTTTTGTACTCTCTGATCGGGTGAAGGAAATGATGGATGGACTAATACCTGCCTGCGTCTTCCTCCTCTCCTGGCTCCGGCTTTATTGAGGTCTTTAGATTCACTTATCTGCAGGCCCCCAGGTTCTCTCTCCACTCCTTCAATGACAAGTGCCACCTCAGAGAAGCCCTGAAGACACTCTTTTCCCTAAACAAAGGAATCCATACTCCGGCTTCTGTCATGCAGATAGAGCACGAGCTGGATCTTTTTTGCTCGCTGTTGCAAAAACAACAGATTCATTTTGTCGCATTCAGATCAGCGATAATCGATCTGGTTGTTAATTGGGAAACTCACTGCATTTTTGGAGGCTGGAAACAGTTGCACTCTTTTGTTCTGACCGTTCGACTCATCATCATCATCATCATCATTTTTTGGTTGTCTTATCTAACTCCGCACATTGGACCGTAACCAAACAAGCAGACATACCTTTGCATGGATTTGAACATCTGTGTTTGAGGATCGTCAACATCGTGCCAGTTGTCCTTGTTTTCCGTCGCCAGCGCAAACACACAAACGGTGGAGAGTGAGATGGCAATTCACTTCCGTTTGATTTGACTTTATCCTTTTGACCAGGCTGTATTTAAACAAATGGTGTAATCTCACTGACTGGCATCTGTGGGGGGGTTACCCAATACAATTACTGGTGCTTAAACTCCCACTTCAGAATTAGAGTGGGACCAAGTAGTGTGCACATCTCTGCAGAGGCCCAACAGTCCCGTCAATTTGATCAAGCCCCACCGACTTACACACATTATAATATCTCTAAATATGCTTCATGAATTATTACCGGAGAAATCAGTGAAAATGTCTAAAGATTTAATGTTAAAGAGAGTTATTAAATAATAACTGGATCCCCCCTTTGTTTAAATCCACAAATAAAATCCAATGGGTTCTTTCTTTAGCATTGACCCATCATTCTGCCAGGTTTTGTGAAAATCTGCTCAGTGATATTTGTGTAATCCTGCTGTTAAACCAACCAACAAACAGACAAATTGCTAAACTGTTAAACAATTATATAAACACAATTTCTAACGCTGACGTGAAAGAACTTAAATAATTTGTTGTTAGCAATTGAGGTGTTTTTTGAGTTTGAATCACATTTTTGCTCAGTTTCTATTTTCTTAAATTTATTTCAGTTTGAGCAAAAACTCATGATTCTTTCAAGCCCAATCTGCTTGTTCATGTTATTTCCCAGGCACACGAGAGCTTAAGGTTGAAAATCTGCTGAATATGTTCTTGCAAATATCAGATTCCATTTGATTTGGGAGTTTCAGTTTCTCCAGTTGTATCTCAGAACCCACGTCTTCCTTTGGTCGTCCAGCTGAGTCCGACGGGAGCCACACAGAGACGATGCTTATCTCCTCCCACTGCCCCCGAGGAGAGTTCATCCACTTTCCCCCCACATGAGTCTGGATGGTGTCATTATCCAGGATCAAGCCCAGATCCCCCTCCACCACCACCACCAGGCATGGCTCGATTGAGTATTGACAGCATCGACTGCTGTCTCTCCTCGCCGATGATAAACCAACTATTAGATCCATTCAGTGACTGAATGTGCCTCAGCATGCCACACACATATGAACCCTCAACACAAGCCGTGCATACAAATAAAGACAGCCGTCATTTCCAACTGTTGGACAGGACATACAGAGAAATGATCTCCTGCTGCGCTGGTGATTCTGAATAAATGAGCAAACAGGGGAAGAACACGAGGAGAAATTACAGAACCACTGGTAGGCATTCCTAACAAGCAGCCTTCCACCTGAGCACACTTCCCCTTCTCCTGTGAATCCGTATCAAAAAGTTGCTGGGGAAGTTTTACCAGACAGCCGGCAAGTGTGACGCTTTGAGGGGAGAAGACAGGAACAGCGTGATGTCACCTGGTGCCGCTTCCTTCAGATGCCCCGGCTCCTCTGCCTCGGTGGGGAAGTAGTTTCGAGGGACGCCTCAGGGCTACGGCGCCTCAAAGAACTCGGAGATCTGGACTTGACCGTCTCGAGAGCGCCTCCTCTTCAAAGTGCAGCTGCTTTCAAACAAAGAACAATTACCGAGCGTGTCCCGTGTCGATACGGGGAGGGTTATGGTTGTATGATGACATATTTGACTTTGAATCTCAAGGGGTGAATGCTTAAACTCACGAAAACAGGATTAACATATTTCTCAAAATTTTGTTGAATAGTTTGAAATATACCGTTTTTGCTCCTACTCGCTCCTAAGTGCAGATTTTTTCTGCTGCACACGTGGATTTGATTACCATTAATTAAATTATGTAGATTCTCAACATAAAACTGATTAAAAGAGGGTCTACAAATTAAATCTTACAATAACACAAACACAACAGCTGTTATTTCTGTATTGTCATCTGCAAGTTGAAGTCAGTCAGATGTGTTTATGACTCCAAGCTGCTTGTTAATATTTTATACTAACAATGGATCCCAAGAGGACATAAGGGCAGCTCCCCCTCTAGTCCCACAGGTCTTGTTAAAACGACTTTCACGACACAGAAAACAGAAATTTATCTATGTTATGAAAAACAAGTCAGGGCACGGAAACTTTTTTCATGCTGGTTTTGTTGAATCTGTTCACTGGGATCTCCTCCACCTTGCACCGTACAATAAAGTACAAGGCTGTGATGAAGCGTCCTCCTGACTCTAACTGCACAACAGCTTCCGCGACGAATGCATCACAGTAATGAAAAGTAAAGCCACGACGCTGAGGAGCTGCAGCAGGTGAGACTTTGTAGTTTACCGCACTTTCAGAATCAATGTTTGAACGATACCCGGGTGTTAATACGCAGTGGATGAGAGGAATGAAATGCACGTCCCACTGAGGAAGTTGATGGTTTTCAAAATGAGACAACCGTGAAAAATATTTGTCTAAAAAAAAAACTGCTGGATCAGCACTGTCATGCATTTTGAAGATTAAACTCTCAAAGAGGAGTTTTTTTATTATTATTTTTCTTTTCAAACTATCTGCCAACTTACATCAATGCATCCCCTGAATCCAATCTGGTGCCAGCAGCCGAGGTGACAGTCACTGAGCAAGGGAGGAAACAATCGGCTCAAAACCCAGCGAGGAGCGCGGCCCTGTTCCACCCAAACGGATGTCGTTCATTTAGCAGAGCAGGTGTTAGACAAAACAATTATTTCCTGGAAAATGTTTCTGAGAGAAAATACACAATGGGTTCAGACTAATTACTGAGTGACACAACTCCATTCAGCCTTTTATTCTCCCAAAAAGCGAAATCCCCAGTTTGCCAATTTCAACCTAATATTCATCATAAGTTGAAGGACAACGGCAGATGAAACATTATCCATCTGTTCTCCGTCCAGTTGCACTTCTCCCCCTCCGCCCCACTCGTCCCCCCCCTCCCCTGTTGAGGCCGAGGCAACCTGCGCATTACAAGTGGAGGGCTGATGATTACATTGTTGGACTGAGAGCGATGCTCATGGTGCTGTAATCCCAGCAGTAATCAATATCTCTGGCCGCTTCCCTGTCCCATCCCTCCTACTGCATGTAAAATATCCCCGAGCAACACTTGGACCACACTTTAATTATTCTCTCAAAGTCATCAGTGGCTGGAACCAACACTGGTCTCGAGAACACTACAAATGAATCACTGTTTTTTTGTTGTTGTTGTTGTTGTTGTTGTTTAGGGTCGGTTTACGACACCAGGGAGGCCAGCGATAAATGATAACCACTGTGGAAGTTTATGTTAGAAGCATGGGATGAAAATGAGAAAATCATTGCGCATCAGGAGGAAAAACAACCTCTGAAGATGCTTCGGTTATGATAAATATATTTAAGTCTAAATGGAATTAAAACACAATTGCTTTTTTACCCCTCGGCCCCAGTAAGTGTGTTATAATTGTCTCTCCATTCAAATGGAGAATGTACAAAAAGCAAATATTCCATACCTCCACTGAGGAGGCTGTGTTTTTGTTTGTTTGTTTGTGAGCAGAATCACACAAAAACCACTCCACAGATTCCCATGAAACTTGGGGAAAGGATGCACAATGAGTCATAGAAGAGCCGATTCAATTTTGGTGCAGATCAGGATCAGGAGCATATTTACCTTTTTTAACATTGTGCGATGTCAACGTATTCACCATCGTCTCCAAGAAAGAATTCATGAAACTTGATGGAAAAAAATAAGGAAACATTGAAAAAACAGTACGATTCATGCCTTTTTGTCACATCTTGGGCATTTAGAAAAACCATCACTGTCATTAATAATGCATTATTAAATTAATAACGAGAAAACTAAATTTCTGTGTCAGGTTTCAGGTTCCTGGTTACGCTGTGTCCACAGTAATGCAAATATTTCGCTAATCAAATCATCCCCCTGTGTTTGAGCTCAAGCATCTTTCTATGTCACTAAAACTGAGCATGTCACGCCATCCAAAAGCTACGTTTTCTGTTTTTATAACCACGCGTGAACGAAAAATGAATCGTTTGAGAAATGATGAAATGATGCACACCTACTGTAACTTTGTGAAATGATCAGGAGCCAGAAACAACACAAGCAGATATACACCATTTGTTCTACCATTGGTTAGCACAACATATGCCACAGCGTTCTTCTCTGTTATTTGATGGATCCTTGATGTAGACTGTATCGCCTCCTACTGGCCTGACATGCTTGTTTAAGGGTTTGCAGGCGTTTTAGTGCTCTCATCTGGAAGGACATTTTTGTCAGTCCTGTGGATGTTTGGAGGTTCAAATATAATTTCAATAAAATACCTGCAGTGGTGTAGACAAGGCTTGGATTCAAGGGAATAGTTGAGTCTTGTCAGAGGATATTGTATATATGTATATTGCTGTATTTGTTTGTAATTTAATTATATATATTTTTGGTTTATGCCTTGTCTATTAAACCCGTTATTGTTTCCTCGCAAAAATAACAATAATATGATTATTTTCTGAACTTTGAATATATCTCAACCATGTACCTATTTTATACTTTCCTGTTTTACTCTCACAGCTCCTCTCCATGTTTTATGCCCTCGAATGTAACCCTCTATAACCACAGATCTGTCTCACACTGCAGCCGTGCTCAGGAGATGATGATGATGATGATGAGTCCCAGAGACCTTTTTTAAGCTCAAAACTCAGGAAGCGATGATAGAAGAGCTGGGAGCTAAATTTAGACGACCGCCTGCTACATATTTTATCTCTGCTCATCACATAAAAGCCGGCTGGTGAGAGGTCAGCAGTCCAGCTCTGAGGCACCGTGTTCCACCACCAGCCAATGTTCCATTTGGGACGAGCGTGCACGTCCTCTGTTGCCTTTGCACTCGACGCCCTGCATTGAATTAGTTTCCTCCCTTTGTTTCCTCCGTTGTACTTGTGTCTTTGTGTTAACGCAATTAATTATCGGGATTTACTCGCGAAGATAATTTCACTTTGGCTAATTTAACACAAAACATTATGCAAGAGAGCGTTTAATGCAACTTCCAAAAGCTTGAATGTCTTATTGTTTGTGTGATCTATTCTATCTTCTACATTGTTGTTCTGTTTTCCCAGGATGCACTCTGTAACGCTATTCAATTACACATATAAAGAAAAGAAAAAAAAACGAATTATGCCGGCAAACAGGGGAAAAGAAGAAAAAGCCATTACTTAGATTTTTAGCCTCAGTGCCCGAGCTAAAGAAAATATATTTTCTTCCAGCATTTATTTATGTTGATGCAGCTATTGATCATGCTCACAAGGAAATTATGTCTCTAGGCCTCAATGCTAGTAGGTGGGCAAGGACATTAATCAGGAAATCAATTGTGCTGTCGATTTGCCTGGGTGTGTTTGGAAAAGGATTGCAATCTGAGGACTCAGTTGGATTTGGAGTGAGAAGCTACTTATTCTGCAATTACACAGCAATATTACAGTTTGTGAGGAATTTCAGTTTGAGCGCTCTGCGGCCTAATGCTATCGTTCTACTTAAATCACATCAGTGGACTGTGGAATAATTAGATGTTATCTGGAAGAAAACATTTATGGTTTGGTAGATTTTAAAGGGTGAAGCAGGCGATTGTCTTTATTCTCTTTATTGCAGACAACTCATGGGAAAATAGCTGATATCGCTTCTTCTTCGTGGCCATTGACCTTCAGTGTTGTCAAACCACTGGCAAAGGCACATCGGTGAGTCACTGCTGCACTTGATGATGTTCCTTTGTTAAAATGGACAAAAAAAGAGAAAGGAGTTTATTTTCGAGTCATAAACCATCGTCCTCCTGCAAAAAACAGCAAAAAAGCATATTAATCCCTTGGAGAAAAATAATCCCCAACAAAAGCCATAAAAAGTGGTGTTTGGGCAGCATTTGCTAAAGAAAACTGCAGTGCCCCATTGTCTTTGGAAAGCTATATATCTTCAGTGGAGGAGAATGGGCTCGGGGTGGAGAGCCAGAGACAAAGCAGGAAAGTATTGAGGGACTGACTAAGGCCACGTTCCAGCCAAAACTGGAACCTTGAATGAAAAAGCACGGCCACTCTTCTGACACTGTGGACGTGAAGGGCAACGAAAACATTCGAGGGGTTGTCCTTAAGAGAAGTTTGGATCCTGGGTCGACTTTTGAAGGAATTCACGACAACATCATCCGACGAGGAAGAGGATGCAAGTGGTCTTTGAAATAAGTGCACTCAAACATTCCGGGTACATTTATTTAATAGATTCATTAATTTAAAGATCATTTTAAGACGTGTGGGACAGTAAAGAAACAGCTATGACTGCTTTGGGTGTCTATTAAAATCAAATAAACCAGTGCACAATATTCATGCATCTAATAAGCATGAGTCATATTATAGTTTTTCAGTTTTTTGTTATAAAGTTTTTTTGTGTATGTTCGTGGTGAAGACTCTTGAAACATCTCATTAGTCCGACAGATACTTCGGGGGAGTCATCGAGTTCAGCGGCTGCTCTGACACGGCAACATTTTCTAGACTCGCCAGAAGCAGGTGACAAATCACAACAAAGTGTGCCAGCCGGCCAATCAGAGCAGAGTGGGCTTTATCAGGAGGGGGGGACATTAAAGAGACAGGTGATCAAAACCAAGTTTTCAGAAAGAGGCTGAAAAGAGGAGCTGCAGCAATGGACAGTGTGAAGAACGTGATTTGTTTTCTGAAATTAAAGCATCAAAACAGTTTGAAATCATAACACAAATTTAAATCTTGAACCATTGTTTCCTTTAAAGCTGTAAGTTAGAATATCCTTAACTGCATTTCAGTAGTTTCTGTCTAATCTAAAGCTTTTGTTTTGATAACAAGAAAAATAACAACAAAACACAAACCTCATTACATTGTTTCATTATATTTTTGTCGTGCACCAGCTGTAAACCAACACTGGTTGTGTAGCTGTAGAACTCGACGTTCTCTCTTCACTCTATTTCCTGCACCATGTGTTAAATAAAATAGTAAGCAGCACCCCTCGTATTTCCAGTGTGTCATTAGTGCAACATAATGTCAAAATAACCTCAGTGTGCACTGAGCAAACATACTTGCCTTTCCCCCCCCCCCCCCCACAGGTATTCACTCGACAATCAAATGTATCCTGTGTAATTTTATCCCACGACCCTTTGTTGTCACAAATTGAGATGGAAGGTGCACGAGTTCAAACATTTACACCACATGGCATCAACATACAGACCACATGTGGTTGGAATAGTGATCAAGAGAACAACAATGCCACTGTTCTTGGGGTGAGGTTGAGGTTGTCTTTGCGTGTCCCCCACTACCCGACACACACATGCACACACACAGACACACACTGCCATCAGAAAGCTCTTTGACGTGCCGTGAATCACTCGTGCCTCTCATTCCATCTGTCAGTCGTGCCTCTGTCTGTCGTTCCCTGCCTGTGTTTCTATCTCTCTTCCTTTCGACTAACCGCGTCCTGGTGAGCGCTTCACATATGTCCTTGAGAGGACACGTGAAGAACTTCACCATAATATTATTCCTCCAACCGCGCTAATTTGTGACAAACATTTCAGAGAGCTTCTCCTTCAGGAGCTTTCAGGTGATTTCCACAAACTCGTCGTAATCAATCCCAACTCTCGGACACGAAGCTTTTCTGCGACTGGCACACGTTGGCACTTCCAAGCTTTGAGAATTGTTTTGTGAGGTTGGAGTACAAAAAAAAAAAAAAACTCCAGTAAGAATATTGATGCAACCAAATCTGTCAGGGAGGATCATTATCTCGGGAAAGTTTCCCACCGTGAGCAGCTGGGAAATTGTCAAAAAGCATCTTGTTGTGGATGCAAATGAACCGCTGTGAACTCCCCTCCATGTCTGTAGGTGTTTACTTCTGTCAATCACCATCGAACAGTGCATTTCTATAGCAGCCCTCTGTTGTTCGGATGCAGCGGTGCTATAGAATGATTCTGCCATAAAGCTAGTTAAACGTTATGAGGAAGATCAAATGTTAGCGTCACACAAGTCTGGATAGTTCATGATGGTTGCTGCATTCGAATCAGAGAAAGATACAAATTAAAATCACACAAATCATATAATGTGCTGCGTAAATACACTGGACCTAAAGTGCGCATGAAGTTTGACCCTGTTTAATAACATCAAATAACTCATTAACACCAAAATTACTGTAAAGGAAGAGAAACAATGATTTGACGTGTACTTTGACTTTTGTTTTGGTTCTTGTCCCATCCGATAATACGGAGGAGGCAGGTATTCTGCAGCCAGCCACCGGGGGGGAGGATCCATTTACTTAAAATACATAGTTCTCCGATTAACAGAATAAAGTAGAATTAGTGTCATCTGTTTAAAAACGCTGTCTTTTTGTGCAGAACATGTCATTCTGTGGTTTCTTCTGCACGACGTCTGTCTACGTTTTCATGTCATCCTTTTAATTTTTGTCGCACTGCATTAAAAGTTAAGGAATATATGTAACTTCCTCATAGGATTCTCTGGTGCATATTTATTTTTGCAGTATCTTTGTATTATAACCTGAAGGGCTTCTGACACAAGGCTGGTTTCATTGCTGCAGTCGACTCCATCTAGTGTATCGAGTGACACGTTTCTTTTCTATTATTATTTGAGAACCCCACCAGCTTTAAAGCGAGCACAGATCTGCGCTCGGCAGTTTCCAAGCCTCTCTTCTTTTCCACAAGCTGCTTTTAGATCCTCTCACAAAAGACGGTTTATCTTTCGTACAATCATTTATGATCATGTATTTTCTCTAGTGAAAATTTTCGGTTTGTGTCTCTCGCACGGTGACGATTTTACAAAGCTTCCCTGTGGTTTGGTTGACTCCTGTGTGGGAGATGGATGTGACGAAGGCTCCCTGATGTTTTCGGTGGTGACATATTTGGAGCGCTGCCGACGAGGACATCGGTGAACTCTGAATTTGTGAATTTTCTCAGCTTGTAAGTGACTCGACTGCTCAGGTCACAGAGTCACAGAGGAAGAAAACACTTTTAATTTGGAACCTGATTAGAACAGGCGAAGCTGCAGGAACACACTCATCACCATATAACTTCCATTGTGGTTCAGTTTCTATTTTCAAAAATATAGACTTAACAAAAATAACTTAGTGATTCAATGCATCTATCTAGTCCTAAATATAGCCTTGCGTTGTGTTTTTGTATTACTGTGTGTATTGCCTTTTTTGTGTTATTGTGTGTATTGTGTCTCCACACTCACTCCCTGAAGAGTTGGCTCACTCTGCATCACTGCTGCCTCAATAATATCCAACACTACTATAACATTCAGATTCCCAAGTTGCAATATTGTACCCTGTACAGACAGAATGTTCAATCTTAGCACAACATACTTAAGTTGTAAAACATGTGTCAGTTCATTATTTCAACATCTGCACGTATATACAAAACAATAACTTAATATTTCCTAATAATTGAAGCCAAATTATAATATAGAAATAGATTGGCCCCTGGTGGCTGACTGCGGTATAGATCAACACCTGAACTACAGACCTTTTTAAACTGGGCAGTTTTTACCAGATTGTTCAAATCATACTGGAAAACAATATATTCAAGTGCTAATTTTCCCTATTTAATTTATTTAATGCACAAACAAATATATATATATTTATTTGTTGAAATGACACGAAGAGGCTCCAAAGGCCAGAGGACATAATGTAAGATATTTAATGGTGGTTTGTTGGTACAAGCAATCATTTTGTATTACATGCAGTCATTAGACCCATTGTTTATAAAAACCATATTAATTAGTGCAGCTTTTGAAGGCAAAGATCATAGTGATGGTTCAGTAACAAACTGAATGGAAACCTGAGCCACCAGGAAATTCACTAAACACCAAACCACCGACGTGATAAAGCAACATCATGATCTAACTGTGGATGTTATTCATATGAGGAAAAATTATCAATTTACACCTAATTATTTGA
Source organism: Platichthys flesus (assembly GCF_949316205.1). Taxonomy (NCBI): domain Eukaryota; kingdom Metazoa; phylum Chordata; class Actinopteri; order Pleuronectiformes; family Pleuronectidae; genus Platichthys; species Platichthys flesus. The sequence goes on along the minus strand of NC_084958.1, from coordinate 19,799,806 downwards.
GACCATGTTGAGTAGATTTCATTTAATTGTTGATGCAACAAACAGTTGGATCAGCTCGATGTCATCACGCAGAAATAAAAGCTCTGTGTTTTCATCTTCAGGTAATAACCCAATGAAATAATTAATTAAAATGTTGTTTAAGTTTAACCAAAGCAGAAAATACACATGTGTGCGTAGTGAACTCTATGTTACGTTTCCCTTTCTCCAATCTGTAAAAATAACTGCAAAAATCAAATGCTCTTTTTCTCATTACTTTTGTTTTCCAATATAACCACCAACTCCACTTTCACCTCCCAGGATTACACTTGTAGCATAGACTCTGACATATAAACAATGTAAATGTAGAAAAGGAAAAAAAACAACAACTAAACAAACATGTAATCCAGAGTACCACCCCCCCCCCCTCCCCCACCCCCCCCCCCCAGCTTGCTTGTTGATTGCGCGAGTCCTCTAGATGTCAACCTGAGCATAGGTGAGCTGCTGAAATCCAATATTAGCTCTGTTAGCAACCTAGCCATCGTTATTAACCATGGTAGCCAGATTTAGAGAATTACATTTAAGGTAACTGGCTCTACGTCAGGGATTATTATATATTCATGTTAGCAGATGGGACATGGGCCAAACTACTGTCAGTTCAGAGAGCTCTTATTACACTGATGTGTATTCAAGTCTCTGTTTGTCCAGTCAGTTTGATTGGCTCAGCCTGGCCTCCGATTGGTGGATCTGGTGTATTAACAACACCTTGACACAAATTACGTCAAAAGCACAAAATGGCTGCAACCATTGTGCTGAAGGGGAGAAAGTGAAGGCAAGTCGTCCATCTTTATTTGTTTTTTAACTTTTTCTGTTACTGCCCCATGTTGGTGTAATTTTGGCGACATTATAAAGTGTAACGGGAGCACAGACACAACAACTATCCACCCGTCAGCACCCGTCACAGCAGCTCTGCCCCCCGTCATCGTAGCTGGATGTGTAACAGTTGCTTATTGAACTCAAGCCCGGAGGCGGAATCATGAGGCGAGGCAGGTGTGGTTTAAACCGTCGGTACGAGGCGGTTGGGATGGAGCACAGCTGGCAGAAGAAAGGCAGAGAACTCCAAAGAAGCACGGTTCCATCAGTTGTTCACGAGAACAGGTGTGGAGGAGAGAACATAGATTTCGGCTGAAAGTTAGAACAGCGACAATGAGCCGCAACAACCGAGCTCTCTTCTCCGTTAGTCTCAGTAGAGACCAGTGTGGGGGGGGGGGGGTTGACTTGGTCAGACAATGAGCAGGAGCAGGAAACCCAGTGGTGGAGAGGTGAGGTATTACAGGTCACAAACAACAGTGCTGGTTAGTATGCAGAACGCTGGAGTGGCTGCAAGGAGTGGTGGAGGAGGGAGGAGAAGAAGGAAACGAGAGGAAAGACAAATGGCCTCGTGGGCAAGAGGCAAAACTGAAATGTCATGAGGGAGATTAATTATATTATTTTGCTGGATATTAATCACATTATGAAAACCTGCACCGATTCAGATTTTATTTGAGAGAACTGTTGTTCTAGGTTACTGCAGGTACTGTATCTTTTGAAAGGATATTTCGATCCTCTGTTTGGATTTAAAATAAAGAATATACATGGATATAAAACTGTCCGGACGAGAACACAAAAAAAAAACTTCATACTTTGGAGGGTGTTTGTAAAATGCTCCATTGTGTGTATCTTTGTTGTTTGTGTCTCTACAAGAGACATCCTTGAAACTGAAGTTGGTACAAGAGACACAAGCACAGAGGAAAACGTTTTTTCTGTCAAACATGCACATTAGCTTGTGCAGAACAGAACCAGGCACCTGAACCTAGACGCCTAGATCGAATCTGGTGGTTATTAATGCTACTATATATTATTAATGACACTGGGGCTTTTTCTGCTAAATGTCAAAAATGTCGACAGCTTTTTCTCTTTTCTTATATTTACAACAGCAGAGACTATCGCTCACCATTGAGTCACAGTGTAGTTTCTCCATCACCTCTATTAGAGAATTTGCAGGGCAACAGGAAAAACACATTCGTCCTTTTGGTGCATATTCGGTATATTTTTTCCTTTCATAACGGTTTAACGGTAAGAACCAGCCTTTTTCAGGAGGATAATTGGTGAAGTCTTCCTTTAAGGACGGGTAACTGGAGGAAATCTAACAGAGGCATTTGGGGGATTTTTGGAAAATCTTAAAATAATTAATTCAGCACAGATAGAAAATTGGCTTATGGAAGTAATTACTGTAGCATTTCATCATATTGAACCAGGCTTTTAGATGCCTGGAAAGGGATTTGGATTTTAAACATTTAAGTTATTAATCTCTTTTAATGGTTTGATCTCCCCTAAATAAAGGATACACAGCATGTGTGTGTGTGTGTGTGGAAATAGATCTGTAAAGTCAAAAAGGTTGTTATTCTTACGAGCTTTGTTTAAATTGCACACATCAGCCTGGTATCACAACATGTTGTATGAATTACACAAAAATCAAAATGCATCAAACAGTCAAGAGATATCAATGCGCTGGATATATATCTCAGTATAGTGTTCCCTCCCTATTAGTCTGTGGAGTAATGGCCACCAAAGGGAAATTGTTTCTTGGCCCCCTGATGTGTAACATAATTCTTTAAATTTAAATATCCTCTTACAATTCAGTGGACGGAGAGAAAAGGGATGAGCATCTGAAGGAAATGCACTGGACCTGCCTGGGAATACTAAACAGATTATACATAATGTGCAGGGGCCAGCACACCTCGGTGAATAGAGAGCCAAGGATTTGCCGAGGCTCTGTCTCTGGCATTTTAATCCAGTATGGAGATTTAGGCAGTAATCCACCTTCATTTCAAATAATTTGACACATACTGTTCAGCGTGTCCTCATCACTGCTGGCTAGGTCTCAATTTGAGAAAAAATATCATGGAGGGCAAATTCAACGTACAGTCTTTTCGATTCCCGGGGAAACAAGGAGTGGATTCACGTGTTGTGTTTGTGATTAAAAGAGGTCGTTTCTTGAACCAAAATATAATCAGAGATCTCTTGTGCCACTTATCGCCAAAGGCTTAGCAACTATATTTAAGTTGTGAATTAAATTTCAGTGTTAACTGGTGTTTCTGCAGAGTTCCAGTTCAAACTCAACCCAGAATAACATCACCTTGTTCAAACTACATTTCCCAGCCCTCATCTTCCACCGTGATACACGAACGTCACACGGTCTCCACAGCAAGGACAGGAATCCTGAAATTGCGTGCAGTCAGTGGAACACCTTCTACTCCATCAATCACAAGCTGTCATTTATCTGTCTTTTTATATAAATAGATAAATAAATATACACATATATATTTATATAAAGGTATTGTGGGAAGAAGATATCATTTCCTTCATTGCCTGTCTGAAAGGACACTATGGGGTAAATCTCTCCTCTGTGATGGCCTCAGGCAGCTGGGATCTCTCTGCCATCAGCGTGCTCTATCTTTGTAATCCTGCCTCATACAAATGCTGATGTGTTTTAATAAATCCTTGTGTCTCTGGATCCACTTGGCTGGATCACGGAGTCAAACGAGACGCCGCGACAACAAATAAAAAGCACCCCCAAAAAAAAACAATCACATTTTTTTGACTGGAAGTGAGATTAGACCGGAATTAGACTGAAAACAATCCCAGCTAATCTCATTTTTGGTTTTCAGAATTTAAGCTTTCATGCCTCCGGATGTCTTTTTAATAGTTAACATGTTTTTTAATTAGTTAAATGGAAACAGACTGGGGGTCTACGAGACATTTGGTAGAACAGGACAGTGTGTGGGATTCCTCTTCTCTCAATAGTTGTCGATATCAATGGATGTAATTAAAGGGCATTTATTTATTTATGTTGTCTGTGTCATTACGTTCAGAGAAACAAATTAAATGATCTGGCTTTTCTTTTCCAGGTTAATGTCTGGTTATCAGCTGCCACAGGAGAATGAAGGTGATACTTTTCCTCCATGCTTCAGTATTTTACTCTGTGCTTCCTGTGCAGTGAATTAATCAGATTAAACAGCCTTATATCAATAAATCACTGGTGCAGTAAAGGAGGTGGTGGGCGACAGTGATGTGAAGCTTTAATGTTTCGAAAGCCATGGTTCATTATTCTGCTGATACGGACAATATTATGATATATTGAAGACAAATACACAGCCTCTACTGTGTGCGTGTGTGTGTGTGTGTGTGTGTGTGTGTGTGTGTATGTGTGTGTGTGTGCATGTGGCTTTAATCGAGCCGTAAGTGGACGTTTATTTATTTATTTCAGGCTCTGCGTGCCGTCCTCCGCTCAGAGGAAAGCCAACGGTCAGGAAAAGCCAAGACGGCAAAGTTTTCAAGAGGATTACGGGCAGACTTTGTCAAACAACCCAGGACAAGGAAATCACTTTCACTAATCCCATTGGCTGATGTGCACCCCACAAAATGTCCCTTTCATCAGCAATAATTGAACATTGAGCTGACTACAATTGTGCTGGAGTCATTTCCTGTGCCCTCAGCCTTTTGACTTTCAAAGAATCTTGTATCTCTGTTCTGTCTCAGATTTGGTAAATGTTCTGTTAGTGCACTAATGCTGTTTCATAAGGGTATATATATACACCCCCACCCCCCCTGGTTAACATTATACCAGGTGGGTTCTAACAAGGCTCGTACTCAAAAGTATTATAACAAAAGAAGAAGATCTAGCACTTGACTTCTCACGTTTGTTAACTGTTCATGAATATGAGCACGCTACAGATTTTTTCTTCTAATCTCTGCATTATTTCTTTTGGATTTCACAAAAATGCCCCCCAATAAACCAATGTTAGAGAAGGTGACAGTAAAATTCCAGGATCCAGGAATATATTTTGCTTTGTCGGAGGTTAGTAGCTCTGGATGCTACATGCATGATAAGCTACATAAGCTCCACACAATCGGCTACTGATCGACCAATTAAATATAAAAAAGCAGAAAATTTAGCGTTAGCTTGCTAAAGAATTTTACTTTTTTGGGTACATCGCAAAAAACAAATTCATATTTTTTAAGATGAAACCTAATAATGTGTTTATAAAAACAAGGCCATGCAGGAACTCTCTGAAAAAAACTGTCGGCCTTTTGAGTAGTTAGCTTAGCTAGCATTGGATGCTAATGACTGCAGTTTACATTCGGGCAGACACACAGTTGTGTTTTTGTTTTTTTGCAAAGTTTTGAAAGACCTGACCACCGTCCAAACTCTAGATGGTGAGTTTCACTCTTGCAGCAGCTCTGTGCACTCTCAAGTGGAGGGATCCAAAGCCGACAGACCTGCCATGCCTTTTGTGAAACTGTGGTTTTTGATGGACATTCAGTGGTTGGGGGAGAGATTAAGCAGTGAATTCCTTAAAACTCAACAAAAAGATTGCTTAATTAGGGGCAAAAAGTGCATGTGGCCATAAGTATAGCCCCCCCTCTAATCTTTACTCTATGGTGGTAGAAGCTTCAAACTCACATATCGTGAATGTAATCCTTTGTGAATCCACTGACCTTGTGGTTCCCAACTCTACTCGGACTCAAATTCAGCGAGACACTTCAGTTTAACTGGTGCGGCTCAATTCAACAGCACCTGGATGAAAAAAAACACAATTTTAAAGTGCTTCATCCCAAAAGTGAGTTAGTGAAATGTCAAAGTAGGCTTTGGGTACTGCTCATGAATTTACAAGGAAGGACAGGGTGTTAAAGTTTTTACATTTGGGCTTGTTGTTTTGTCTTGTTTCCCCAGCAGCGGAGACTCCTCAGACCTTGCCATCTTCACACGTGGTTTAGCCTCAGGCACTTTAAAACCCCTCCACGTCACACACACACACACAATCACACGCAAACACACACATAGACACACACACGTCCTCCCCCCCGTCCCCCCAACCCCTGCCTCTCTGCCTCTCGTTCTCCTCTTTTTTCTGTGTCTGTCACTCGCTCTCTCTGTTTTTGTTTCTCCTTCCCTCTCTCACCTGCTTTCTTCCCCTGTTCAGTGTTCAGTTAGTGAATCCCTCAAGTCTCCACCGGACCACTTCCTTTGACACACACAGCAGAAAGCCTGTCTGTCAGCTCCTGCACTGACAGGATGAGGCCAAGCTTACCCCAAAGTTGCGTGGGTGTACGTGAGTATACGTTGGGCTGTGCTGTGTGAACACAGGACTGCCCTGCATGATTTTTGCATGCGTGTGATGTAAGTTAAGGTGAAGTTGGCCGCACGCGCTACTCACTGTCAAACGGTTTCAACAGGATTTAAAGGAAAAAGTCCGGAGCACTTGTTGTGATTGAGACACATTTTGCATATAAACTGGCACAATAGCTACCATTGCGATTGAGTGAATAAATACGATGAATATAAATACATTAGATATGTTATTTCTGAGATGAGTAAAGAATGATTCATGCTTCTGCGTCAATGCTACGCCGTAGGTGCGCACAGGGCCAAGCACTCATAGTTGTCCGAAAGTGTGTGTGAGTCATGCTCCAATTACACATCCAAGACACTAGTAGCTGTAGAGTTCCTATGTTGGTGTTAAGTATTTGCTTATTTACAAATTATTTTGTGTCTCTGTTTACTGTTTTACTTACTTGATAGATGTTGAAGAGCAATTGCTTTTCTTTAAAGAACTGCAATAAAGAACAGAAAGACTTTTTCCGTGTTTGTTCCTTCAACTCAATTCAAAACTGGCGGCGAGTCTGCCTGACTTTTGAAGCAAGCGGACCAATCACAGCCCTTGTGGTCTGCGTTGCCTCAACAAGTTAGGGTACTAGTTTTTGGAGCAGAAAGAAACTATCTTTGAGAAAAAATGTAACTCTACATGTTCTTTGATCTTTTGTTTGGTCCTTGTCCCACTTACTAACATTGAGGAGGCAAGGATTTGTGACCTATATGGAAGACAGCCACTTGAGGGCGATTTGAAATAATTTGGCTTCACTTTTGGGAACATACGGCCTATACTTAACGCTGTATTAACATTAGCATGTGGTTTACGGTTTCTTTGCTTTTTAATCACAACATTTTATATTTTATTTATCTGTAATAAGTCCCTACTGTAAACATTATGCAGAGGATGAAGACATAATTCATCGTAGTAGAAAGTGAATCAAAGCAGTGACTTCATTCAGCCATGGGTGGGCTCTCTCTGAAGTATTTTATCCCTGAGTCAGCAACGTCACATTTAATATCCTCACTCCCTTTTAACAAGCTATGAATATGCAGCGTGCGATCATACTGTGGAAGGACGGAGAGGATTTACAAATGAATCACAAGGTGATTGTCTGTTGCACCTTCACGACGAAATGCTGGAGAGAAAAGAGGAGAGCCCGGACAGATTGCCTGGTCGACTTTGCTATCTCCTTCAAGGGCGTCCGCTCCCTCCTTATCTCTCTGTCTCTGTAGGCTTGACTGGCGCAATGGAACAAAAACATTGACACCTTGTTTCAACAAATGAGAAATGACAAATGCATAAATCATTCAGGCTCTGCCGAGTTGAGCGATATCATTTTGACACAGTCTCAAGCTCTTTGATGCTCCGCTGATGAAAACTTTCCGCAGGAGCTCATGGAAGCGCTGATGTGCGGAAAGGGCCGGCATCTCACTCGGGCCTGATCTTGGTGTCTTAAAAAATAAATATCCAAATGTAGAATCAATGCACTAATGTCGGAATAAGTGGGGAAATTCAATTTCTGTTGCTCTACGGCCTCGTTGTGACGATATTGCAACCGATATTGTGTTTGACCTCAATAGTGAAAGACTGGATTCTGTGTCAGAGGTTAGTGTTCCTCTGTGAGCTGAAACAATATGTGAGATTTCCAGGGAGAGTTTACCTTATTGAATGAAGATGTATAATGGTGCTGCAGCTTAGATATTGAAAATACCAACACAACAAGCTTCAGTATTTCTACGCTTTGCCGGGGCTGTGCCGAGATAACGAGATGAAGACACATAATATTCCACCAAAGCTATAAAATGTACTCTTTAACGTCTTTTAAAGAAATAAAGCAATTTCTTCCCGTCTAATAAACTTACAAATCATGTACACAAAGTGATTACAGTAAATTCACTGGCTTGCATTTCTCCAAAAGTTACTGTATCTCCCACCAGGACAAATTTATCCGCAAATGCTCCCATCTATCTTCAAGCCCATTCAATTATCTATTTAGCCAAATGCATAATTACTCGCCTGTGTGCCAAGAGTGTTTATTAGGATTCCTTGCACACAAATTAAATTGCCCCCATAAACAATTTAGGAGCCATTAGAGCGTCTCAAGAAATGATTCTCTTAACGAGGGGGCGGGATGGGAACGTGGCGACGAGGAGACGGGGGGTTGGAGCGAAGACGCAGCATCCAGTGACATTGGGGAAATAGACAATTAAGTCTTGGCAAGCTGAACTGCTGTAAACTATCATGATGGCTTGTTTGAAATCAATATAATGAGCCACATGTAGAGTGTTGCAGGGTTTTTATTATGCAAAAACAGATGGGGAGGGGGGTGGAAGGGGGGGGACTCCCTTCTGCAGTTCGAGAGGGGGAAAGCTGAGACGGCTTTTTACAGCGAGAGCAGAGTGGATCCCACCGGTGTTATCGAGTGGGGCGTCGTCCCGTCACACGACGTCTTGTGGAAGCCGGTCCACGACGCCTCCGGAAGCGTAAACAGTGACGAGTGGAATAATGAATCTGTGGAGCAGCTGTCCTTCATTGAGGATGATTGATTTATCCACTTCCACCCCACGGTTAGAGATATGCAACACAGATTTTATATTTGGACAGAAAGGAGCGTTATTTAGACCCTTGACTTATAAATCATTACAGCAAAGTGAAAATGAAAAATACTCGTGTTAAAACTCGTCGTGTTCATTTTGCAATTCTGTGATTGACAGACATTGTGTTATTCCCTCAGCCAGGTTACGTTTTCACCCCCTTGCCATTTGTGTGTTGGTTATTGTTTTTTGTTTTGTCTTTTTTTGCAGGATTTCCTTGAAACCTGAGGGAGGAATTGGACATTGGTCAAGAATCACTTTCTTTTTACATTTTCACCAATTTCCCAGGGAATACTGCATTGGTCTCAATAAAAAAAAAACAGTCACTAATATCTGAATGAGGGCAATTTGTTGCAAATTCCAATAAAATTCCAGATAATATAGATTTGAATGTTGTTTACTAAGGAAACTGTTGGATCTTTTTGGAGGTTTGAGCTCTGGTGAGTGTAAATCATCAGTTGTAGTTTATAAATGTCATTTATTGAAGTTGGAGCCAGTTTCTTTATATGAAGTTAGAAAACCTAGTCCCGTGGTTTTAAAGCTTTGGGTCAACCACACTTTAAAGGGTCACAAGAAGTTCTGGTGTGAAAAGGAATAATTTGTTATTGAAAAATCTCTTGGGTGGAAGTTGGGACAAAAATGACTGTATATATATTATGGGGAGGGAACCACAAGCCAGAAAGCTTGACACCCACTGGTTTAATCCTCAAAATTGTGTAATTTGCTATGTTACTATATAAATGTAGTTGAGTATAGAATAAAATTGAAATTGTAGTAGTACATCAGACATTTTCTCAAGTGCAATAGTTGAGAGATGTATTAAATTTCTTTTCTCCATTGAACCAAATTGAAATTTGAATATGTTATGTTTAGTGATAAATACATAAATAACACAATACATGTGTTTCCTGTTACACATGAGACATTAGATCAACATAATTGTAGTATTTAAATTGTTTGTTATTATGTAATTGTCGAAGTAAAGCCAGCTGCAGAGCACAGTTTGTGTTCTGAACTTCTTCCAAACTAACCTTAAAGAATGAAACTTTGACCACGAGAGGTGCTGTCATCTCTTATTCACTAGCAAGTGAGGACTTGTGTTTTGACACCTCACTTCAAAGAATCTGGATTCTATTTCATGTCGGCGTTGGAGGAAAGTCAAAAGGATGCCAAATGCTAAAATCGTAACCAAGGTCAAAGCTACTTCCCAAGATGACAGAGGGGTCGACAGCTTCATTGTCGGTGCAGGGACATGACGCCACCTGTCCCCCCCCCCCAAATCCTGTTCCAAGCATTAGCTTTGTCTTTTTCGATCCGGCGTGACCAGCTCTCTTTTCGCTTTAGCTGCTCTTTCATCTGTTATTTAATGGAGGGATTGCCGACATGAAAGACATGACCACTTTGCCTTTCATCGCAATGACATCATCCCTCTGGCTATACCTGAGAACTTCTTCTTTTTAAAGTGGAATGCTGCGTAATAACAAAGACATCCTGTGTATTATTCCTGCTGTTGACAGGAGTTTAAAGGGGATTGGGATGTTATCAGGGAATCTAAAGCTCCTGCAGAATCCACGAGGAACAGCTGCTGCTGTTGAGGATTTATAAAATGGAGTTTTATTTCATTTTAAATGCAAATTTTATCAAACTTCTTTTGATCCAGAGCAGCATCATTGTGCTCTGACAGGCTTCCCACAAGCTGATGTCTTGTACTTTACCATAGTGTGGAGTGGTTTTGCATCTCCCCATTGTTTTATTGATGACCTTATCAGATTAAATCTCAAAGATTGTTGTTGTATTGTCCTAGTTTGGTTCATATTCTTATTGGTTGTTATAGCTTTACAACAACTCAGTTATTACAAAATAACAAGGTTTACATTTAATGTATGAATGATCAGAATTATTGTTATATGTTTTTGGATTTTAGTTTCAGAACAAATAGTAAAATGTATGTTTCCCATTGGACCCATTACTTTTATAATAGTAAGCATCTCAATTATCAGCATTTAAAACCCAGAAGCAAATGTACTTGTCTTCTGTGGGAATGAAGATCACGTGGACCATAAAATTAAAGAAATATATATATATTAGATCTTAAATAATTAAAGTGTATTAATATGATGGGAAAATGTCCCCATGTACTGTAGATTATTGTATATCTATAAATAGTATGGACAGACTGAAAGACCATAGTGACGAATTGAAATAGACGTACATTAATCCTATTCATTAACTATAGGCACATTGGTATTTAACAGTAATACCGGGTGTTTTCTCTGTGTGAGTGTCGACTGCCTCCTCCCCAGCTCCCCTGCTGTTCCCTCAGCACTGCTGCAGTATGAGTTTCAGCACCGAGCAGGATCATTTCTACCAGATGATTATCAAACCTCTGCAGTTCCTCTTATCTGGATCCTGATAAAAAACCTTTGACGGTACTTGTAAGGTGAGGCGTCAAAATCTGAAGTGATTCACTTTTTTTATCTTGAGCTATCGTCAGAAAGAGAAGGCAGAGGGTGTTTGTGTTCCCGTGCATCATTAGAACAATATGCTTCCTCTGCAGTAACAGCAGTCGTCTCATTTTCCATCTTAACCCGAACGCACCGAAGAGAAACTCTTGAACTGCTGCACTGATTTCAACATAAGCTTTCTGGCTATTTATTGAAGTAGTAATGTTTGGCTGGACTTTTGTTCCCCCCAGAGACGGTGGAGACATCTTCAAAAGAACAGCTGCCCTTATCAGCGTGCTTGACCTATTTCCCCTGCTTCTGTGCTCCATGCCTCCCACTGCACGTCTCAGGCTACAGAGGACAGGTAATCCCATTGACACGAGCAGAGACGGATGCAGTGTACCTGTGATCTGGTTATCTTTTCCTATCTGGGACCAGGATGAAGCCGGTAGCGGACCAGCGAGGGCCTTGTGAGGGGTTCGATCACAGAGTATCACGTTCAGCTGTGGGTGATATTAAAGGATAAAATTGCATATCAGAGTTTAATGATGCTGCTGATAAGGGCTGCAGCAGGGCCAGTTGTGTGCAGTGATGTAATGATGTTTGGGGACTGACAGAAATCTAAGATGGATAAAGGTGGCCGGTATATCTGGAATCATGATATGTTTAAGAAAAAATCTTAGTATACTTATGTATAAAAATTAAAACTAATGCCCTGTCCTAATTCACCCCTTAGTCTTACCACTTGGCCCGACCTCTTTGTTTTGCACATGGCCATGAAGGGGTACTTCTAGCGTTTCAAAGACCCCTTCAACCGTGGTGTATTTCTGAATCCTTATTAAGGTATGAAGGGGATCAAGATGATGAAGATGCAGGAAAAATTCTCCTAAAGGAAAGTATTCCCGCGTCCCGTCTACGAAGTTTGAATAAAACTTCCCAACAAACGTAATAACGTTTTTACTGCGGGGCAGAAGTTTCTATGGACAGGACTAACCTCACATTGAAATAACCGATGTAAGCAGGTTGATTGACTGTGTATCGATCAATAGATCAATCAGCCCCGCCTCTCCTGCCCTTGATGTGTCAACGTAAAAACATGGTTGGCTGACGATGAGGTAGCGAGGGATCAGTCCCAATTCATAGGGGAAGATTTTCTATCCCTTTCTCTTGTGGCTCTGTTTGAAGGGGCCTCTTCCAGCGAAGGCCACTTCATATGTAGGGGTTAGGGCCAAGGGTTAGGAAGGTGGGAAAGGGGCTCAAGCTCAAACTAATTAGACCCTGCACCGCTGAGCATGGTCAATAAAAGGGGAACAGCTCCACATAGACAAACTACACCTGGAGGATGAGAATCTCCTAGGAGGCAAAGCAAAGGCGTCTCCTGGTGCCTCTGTGTCTTTCTCGCTATCGCTGCTGGGCCTGTAGGTGATCAGCTTACCCCCCCCCCACCCCCCCCTCGCCTTCCTTCATTTTTTTAAACATAATGTGCACTTTGTTTTATCACAGTAGTGCAACCCGATCCGGGCAAGAGTTGTCCACTCATTCAATTAATTGATTTTGCTGTCATCAGCCACTCTCTCCCGCGTGCTCGCCCCGTCCCGCGCAGTCTCTCTCCCTCGCCGCCCTCTCTGCGGGCTCCTGATGGCAGCTGAATGGTCATAGCGAGGCCCAGCAGGTATTTAGGCTTTCAGCGGCTCAGGATAATGTGCGTCTAGTGCACAGAGCTAAAAATGTAGCTACTCAAGCCTCCCTAATTCATTTAGTGAGGCCCAAGGAGGCTGAGCACTGGATCTGCTAAATCCATCAGCCGGAGGAGAGAGTTCAGACGGGAGTGCGGCAAACAAACTGTCTTCAAGAAGCTGTGATAAGTGCGTGGAGGAGTTTTTAATCCTCTGTCACAGTCGCTGTTTTACCAAGTTACAGTGCAGTGTTTACTGTAAAGGTAAAGGACAACACAGGAGAGGCAGAGGTGCTGATTAGGCTCAGGACTTCCTGGTTCTGGAGCTTCTTCTTTTCTCTCTCTGCTGCTCTCAGGCAGGTTGGCTCTTTGTTCTGGTGTTGTGCAGGAGATGCTCATCTTTCTTGCTAAAGGAAACCAGGGCAACCACCTTCTGACAACTCCCCCGACTCCCCTGGCTTATGGAGTCAGACAGCTAACACATGCACACACACAGGCACCCGCCAACACATACTGTAGGTGGTGATAGACAACTAAGAGGGGCAACACACACACACACACACATAGTGTATAAGGTGAGACACACAAACACATGCATGGAGGTGCAGGCAGAAAAATGGATAGGGAGTCGAAGGCAAGACACAGATAAATGAACTGAAAGAGCGATTCTCATTTGACTGTTTGTTATAATTAATCACACAATCCTATTAAGCTTTATAAAATGTCTCCATCAAATGTGACAAATAATCTCTGTTACCATGTTTAATGCTTTTAAAGCTCTCTCTAAAAACACACACAAAACCCTGTGTTATTCATTTCACGAATTCTAGCATGGTGGGTTTTATTAAAAATTGATAGAGGCTTGTCTACCCACATGTGTTTGCTCTCTTCAAGAACATTTGATCCGCAAAACTTTTTTTTATGCCGCCACTCGCTCCCACCAAATGTTCTCCTGTGTTGACGGAGGTACCGAGGCCCGACTCTGACTGATGTGCTGTGGCACGAGTCGTCTGGGCTGAGACGAGGACCAGGCAGGGTTTTGACAGTTTTCACACTGAATATCCTGCTCCGAGTGGAGCTGATCAGAATAGACGCCTCGCTCAACACCGCCAGGCAGGCTCCACATCCCAGTCTGTCGCCACTGTCAAAAAGTGGGCGACTGCAGTTGGATGTTCACTTTACAACGTGGCGATGGCCTGTAACATCTCGTTAAACTCTCAAAAATGTCAGTGTTTCCTTTTTGTTGTGGGGCTCAATCGTGGGTCTGGACCTGTTATACAGGAGATATGCCTTCATTTCTCGTCTCTCAAGTCCCATTTCCACTGGTTCAGAAAACCAGCTAACACCCACTAACATCTGGCTTTTGTCTGCAAAGGAAATGGATACAATCAGCAATCACTCCCCGGTCAAATGACTCTGCAGTAGACACAGGTTATTATCGCCTCTGGCTCCAATTTGCAGTGATAGAAACATGATGCTGACAGATGCTAATTTATTTTCTTTCTTTTTTTTTGGCCGTATATATTCTGATGCTGCACCTTCTCTGGAGCATCATTACGACGTGAATGGAACTTCCGGGCCAGGAATAGCCATGAACGTTTGAATACCTATGGATTATTACATCTTGGGAACGACGTGTATTGTAAACGATTCAAAGTACTTGTTTCTGGGCAGGTTGGGTCGCTAATTTTGGTTAAAAATAGTTATTGGATAAACCCACGTGGAGGAAGAGATGCCACATCCTGAGCTAATCCTGGCAACTCAACCTCTGTATCAAAATATCAACATTATCTAGTTCATCTTTCACCACAACCAAGGCGGTGGGAAACCTGGGTGTCAAGTTTATTCACCGGCTTTTCTTCCCTGACCACGTATCCGTCTCCGGGTCGAGCTGTTTCGCTCTGAACAGCATTAGAGAAATCTGGCCTCACCTCCCGGCCCTAACTTAGTATGCCACCCAGCTCCCGGTACGGGCCAAGGTTACGCTGAGCCTCTCTTCATGCACGGTGAAACCTTTACAGATGGTCCAGAATGCAACGGTGCATCTGGTCTTGATGAGCACATGTCGCTGCTGCTCATTGACCTCCACTGACTAGCCATGGCCCGCGGAATCAAATTAACGTCACTGACGCTCACCTACAGAGCGACTTCTGGGTCTGCAGCCATCGCATTGAACTCAATCATTCGGGGTTGCGCTCTGTGTTGGCTTCTGCGTTGCTCCATAAAAAGTCTTCTGGCTCTTCTGGTTATCGTCCCCACAAACAATTGCAGACTGTTCATATTTCTGCTTCTCCACTTGGGGAACAAGCAACCGAATGGCAACAGTGCAGGGACGTCTTTCTCTAGCTTCAAGAACACAACACCTCAGATTTAGCACTTAGTATGTATATCTATCATGGTCTTCTACAGTCCTAATACTTGGATGTAACTTGCTCGTTTAGATTTTTCTGCCTTTTCTTTGTTCACTTTTGTCCTTTCATTAGATTTAGTCAAACCTAAATTCTTAAATTCAGATCAGTTACATCTTTTCTGCGCTATTAGAGTCTCCTTCCTCCGCAGACAGCCAGAGGATAACTCACAAAGTAACACTGCAGTCCTGCTGGGCCCGCTGGCGATAATAGCCTACTAACTTTCCAGGTACCAACAATAGTCGTGGTGAATCAGTACAAGTTTAGGAACGACAGAACAAGTCATTTGAGTAATAACCTCATTAAAACCAAGGAGACAAGCACAGGGGCCATTATCCCGGTCCTTCCCCGACATTAGAGGTATTTATTACTTTAGGATCGCTGTGCTTTTCTCATCAGCATCTTGATTAGGATTCTGCCTCGGCGTTGAGGCTGCAGTGCAGGACGGCCGGAGAGAGCTCCCATCAACACTCAGCTGAAGTGAAATCTCAGACTGACGGAGCCCTCCCTGGTGACTCTGCAACATGGCTAATGGCCTTGCTCAGGGCCTGCCCAGGCATGGCTTGTCGATACAATTCTCTTCCGCTTTTCCCACTTGCCAGTTCCCATCTGGAGCCAATTCATGAACTGAGATGGTGTGTACCTTTCCCACGAGGTCACCGCCTGCCTTCACATAACACTTAGCCCCGGTTCTCCCCTCCACATCCCCTCTGGTCCTCTCTGCTCTCGCTCCACTGAGCCTCCGTTCATCGTGACAGGCGGTGCAGTGCAGTGCATTACAGTGAGTCCACTTCCTCGTCACTGCAAAGGGTTTATTCTCCAAGAAAGTGTTAAAAGTGCCGCTGTGAGCCAACTCAAGACCAGACCACCACTCAACGGTGTATGTTTAATGCAAGATGTGAACAAATGTGAACAAATGTTTCAAGAAGTGCAATCAAGACACAAGTGGATAGAAAAATACATTTTAAGACCTGTTGTTGTTACTTTGCTCTACTGCATTTACTTTTGTTTGTATTCGTCAAAAATGTAAAATCACAACTCTCCAATGAAGTGGGACTGATCTCTCTTTCAGGAAATGTATGGATTGGTTATTTCTAAATCATAGGAACAGCATAAATAAAGTGATGCCAGTTGAGTTCGTACTCATACAGTATCTCCAGGTAATCAAGTCAAATGTAGATGATTTCTTATGTAGAAATACATCTAAAGCTTCATTTAATGGCTTTATCTATACTGTATTCTACAGGGAACAATCCATTAAAATACATTCTAACCGGAGATAACCATCCGTCCATCCATCATTTATACGGCTGATCGTTTGAGGGTCTCAAAGGAGCTGGAACCAATCCCGGCTGATACTGGGTGAGGGGCGGGTATTAGATATACTGCATATACTGTGGACTTGAGTTAAAAATGCTTCAACATTTATATTTTTACATATAACAGTTCCACACGTAATGGTTTCCAGACCACAGTATTCTGCTGGTTTTCTCTCACAGTGTCACTTCAGGTGTAAATCACCAACACCTAGTTGGCTGCATTAAAATCAACCAAGGCTCTGATTCCTAAGGACCACGATTTAGAATTAATGGGTTAGTTAATTTTATTACAAATATCCAAACACTATTGAACAAGTGCATATAACGTCCCTGCCGGTGGCACATTTAACAAATCAGTTAAAGGAAACTCAGCCACTTTAAGAACTTCATCTGTAGAAAAAAAACAAAAAAAAGTTTTGCTCTTTTTTCGAGTGGCTCCGCTTGTGATCCGCCGAAACATAATCATAACAAAAACTTTGTAAGCTGCCACGAGTCAAGTGCCGAACAGCAGGAGGCTGTCAGACTGGCCGGCTGAGGGGGTTATGGTTCCCACTCACCCAGTCCAAGTGCATATTCATTCACACTGCTCCGCTCTGGTTCAGCGCTGAACTGTTCAACTGTGTCTCAGGGGTGAGCATCAGACAGGCATAATTTCAAGGCCATGCCCTGTTGCTCTCATTACTATTCAGAGCCATATTTACCTGTTTAGCTGAGAAAAGACAGCGTGAACAGGTGAGACTGAAAGAAGCGTTTGATCAATTTAAACAACCGGGACTTGCTTCATATTTTGTATTAGAAGCTTCAAAATAATGGCTTGTTAGTCTTGACTGCAGCAGTTAATCATTTATGGGAAACATCTTCATTTTACATCCGTCTATGTGACCTTTTTTGAGTCTCTGGACCCGGCTACAGAGGCTAAAAAAATCCATAAACTCCAGGACAGGCCGACAGTTCATGACAAGGCTAAAACACACATGTTCACACCATTGAGTCTCCACCTGACTGGAGATGGAAAACATCCAAACACAAGGAGAACGCAGGAAGAGGATGGATGGCTACATTTGGGATCCTGGCTCTTTGGACTCGGATGGACTCGTGGGACATTTCTCCATCTCATCATCATCACCTTGTTTTCCCTTTCAGGAAATTAGCATGTGCTTGTTCAGCCAATGGGGATGAGCTCGAACATATGGGAAGTGGCTCAGTGTTGGAGTCTCATGCTCCCCAATTCTCATTTGTCATGAACGAGTGGAGCAGTGGGATGTCGGGAAAGCTGGGGGGCTTTCAGCGGCTCTGCCATCGAGGACTTGGGTTAGGATACACAATAATGATCCTGTTTTCCAAAGTGTGCAGTACACAGTACTACTGACAACAAAGTGAGTCCCTGTAAAGCTGCCACTTCCTCCTACCTAGACTACAAGTTCATCTTTTCCACTTTTCAACCGTGATAATAATCTTGCAGTCCTTCGTATTCATGCTGCGAGCCTCAGATCTGGCTTATAGATGAAATGCTGATGTATATAGATTTTTGGGGAATTGAATAACACGACCGCACCCGACCGCTCTAATGCGGCTCAGGTGGTAGAGCGGGTCATCCACTTACCGTCGGGTCGGTTGTTTGATCCCATGGCTCCTCCATTCTGCATACGAAATGGAACTTGGGCGAGACATTGAACCTCTAAATGGCCCCTGACGGCTGTGTGTGGATGTTAGAGATTATGGAAACACGCTAATGAAGTATTTTCTCTTCCAACACATACAGTATGCACATGAACTCCACTGGCACAAGAAGGTTCCCGGTTCGAATCCTGGTTTGGCTTCAGTCTTTCTATCTGCCCGTTCTCCCTATGTCTACGCGATGCAGATGCAAAGAGCCGCTCAGCACAGCAAGGCAGCAACAGTTTGCTTTAAGCACATAACTCCATAATTGTCACAACACAAGAAGTTGAGCAGAATAATCATCACATCTCACATCATGTGCTCAGCATCATACTAGACAAAGGTGCCAGCCTTTCATACCCACAGGTCTCACCCTCTCGGCAGAGCATACTGAACCCGACACACACCACCCATCAGGGTGATATGCCACTTCCCACATACTTTTGCCTCTCGGCAGAGGTGTTGGGCTCGTACACAGTATATCAGACGCGGTTGGATACAGTGTGCAGCACTGTAAGGCCCAGGCATCTGTCTCTCACACCCACAGGTCTCCACTCGGTCCGCAGGTCTCTTCCACAGCACCCTCGCTCTGCAGCAAATGCCACCCACCAGGTGTCCCGGCTGCCAAACAGTAGGTGGTGGCAAGCAAAACAAGTGCAGCGGCTCCTGGAAACACAAAGCAGCCTCACGTGCAAACAGCAGAGCAGGTCTGCTCCTCTTGTGAACTACGAACTCCAGGAGATACCGAGCGTGTGATATCTGACCAAAAGAACATTGAACAAACCTATTGTTTATAAGTTATTAAGGAAAAGACATGCAATTCAGGCCCATACAAAGTTTTTGAAAACCAGGAAAAAATCAACATTGGATTATTACACAGCCCTGGTATACACACACACCATGTCAGAGTGACACGGATCTTCCTTTGTGTCTCTGTGTATATTACAACTCCCTCTGAAATGGGAACTGCCTGTGAAGCGTCTGCACACAGGAACGAAAAATGCTCTATTAATATCAGCCGCAGGCAAATTCCTTTGCCAGATCTGTCTCTTCTTTCTCTCGCGGAAACAACACCATTCATGATGCAGGATCCAATTATAGCAGGCAGGAGCTTGTCAAGGGCAATGAGCTTCTGTGACCTCCGACCCCACAGTCGATTCGTCACTGCCTGGGTCTTAATTTCCTGAACACAGCAGCCTATCACGTCACTGTCACATTCTGTCATTCATCTAATTGTCTCGCACACCGGTCAAGCAAAGGAAACGATGACTTCCTGCACACTGGCAGTAATTTAGAGGCATCGTTCGAAGTCTTGAGTCTTTTGTCACGGCCGGTGAAACGCTGCATTGAGGGGATTGTCTTCACCAATATTACCCTGGAGGGGATGTCTTGATGATGATCTCCGCATATAATCCGGGTAGAGAAACAATATAAAGCTTGAATTGGTGGGGGGGCATGAGGCGTTTGATCCCCGGCTACTCCCACATGCAGAAGTTAAGAAATCACAGTGAAGCCAGAACTCAACGTCATATATTGTTAAATAATGCCTTTTTGAGGTTTCCCAGCATCCAGACGGCCTGAAGCTGATATAGATTTAGAAATAATGTACGATCACACGTTGGGATAATAATGTTCCGATGCATTATTACAATGTAAAACCAACAGCATCGTCTGATTGGGGAACATATACAGCACCGCCCTTCTGCAGCTTAAAATTATTTTCCAAGACCGCTTTTTTTAATTTCACCTTCTTATATTAACCATTTCCACCTTTGATTTGCATCATACGGGTCTTTACATAAATCATTTGTATTGCATGAAGGAGCTTTTTATCAGAGGTTGATGCTGCTGTCACAGGGAGATTCCATTTTCACTGGTTGGCTCTTTTGCATTGATTTTAGGCCCAATGACGGTTAATGTTAGAAAATGTAATCTTTAATAATCTCTGTGCTTGAATTGTGAGAAATGTTTTGTCCCCATTTTTAGATTTGTCTATCAAAGCAAATCTATCAAATGTGCAATAAACAGCTTGATTCTTACGTCAGGTCAGATCCACGCCCGCTCTGTTACCTTATATTAACTGCCTCAAATATGTCCCATTGCACTGAGGCATGTTGTGATAGAGAGCGTCCACCATGTCCTCACCAGGAGTAAGACAGACACAGAAGTGAGTCTCCAGTGAGTTCCTGCTTCTCTTAAGCCAAAATATGCTGCTAAAACACCAAGTAAGTGAAGGGTCCTCTGTGCCGGTGCCGACACACACAGCAGATCATCCACTTGTGGTAGAAGAGGACTGTGAGTGCATGGAGTCAAAAATGTCCTCCTTTATTTTAAGGATCTTCCTGGTGTCGCTTAACAAATCTTAAATAGAGGATTAGAAATCAACCGTAAACGAGTGATTCAACTTTGACATTGTGGAATCGTAATTTAGTTGTAACAAATTATAAAGAAGCAAACAAACGCGATCCACAGCCGATCAATACGTCCTCATGTGAGCTGAGCCGGGTGGATCCTCCCTCCATACCTGCCGCTGCTGCCTCTCTCTCTCTCCGAGGTAGGTAGGCGGAGGTGATGGGGGGGGGAGGGGGTGGGGATATTACACGGCTCCTTTTTTTAATGTTCTCTGTAAATCCTGTGGGGAAATTACCCGAGCCCGGTCACCCCCGTTTGTGACAGATGGAAAACCTTTCCAAAGGGATTATGATGCCCTAGACTTGCTCTCGTTCTCATTTCTTTTAAAGCCCGGTTATCAGTTATCTGTCAGCCGAGCCCCGCGTTGCCTTG
The DNA here is from genome assembly GCF_949316205.1 of Platichthys flesus. Taxonomy (NCBI): domain Eukaryota; kingdom Metazoa; phylum Chordata; class Actinopteri; order Pleuronectiformes; family Pleuronectidae; genus Platichthys; species Platichthys flesus. Next base: position 19,778,750 of record NC_084958.1, on the reverse strand, counting down.
ACAGAGATGCACATGTCTCGGCTCGGCCCTCAGCAGAGAGCGCGGGATGAGCCGCCGCGTTATGACCTCTCCTGTCTCTGCCATTCACAGCTGTCAGGCGACAGAATGACATGATGGCGACACTTGGAATGCACCTTAATAGCGCCCTGCTGGGTCTTGTTACCTTCCTCACCCCGACCCAAGAAAAAAGGGTTTATGGCCCATCAGCAGTTTGCCACGTCCTCGATTGGCCCCTCGAAACAGGATTAACTCTCAAGCACACGTCTGGGAGGAGGCGCTTTGAGGGGGAATTGATGAACTTCTCCATTAGAGTGGATATTGTGGCTCTTTCTTTTATTAAGATGTGATGAAGAGTTGGGAGAGAGTTGCTCCGGCCTGCGGATTCAGACTCATGTCACCACGTCAGCAAGTTAAAGCTTTACAGGAATATCTTTTACATTTCTTTTTTAAGAGAGGCACATGATATAAAAACAATGAAACATTGAACTCCAAATAATAAAACACAGATTTAGTTGTTGGTGATAAATACCCATGTGCTCAAGTATTATAATTAAGTAGGATTTACATTTTACTACCCCGCTTATGTTTATTTTTCCCCCTATCATTATTCAAGAGCATGATCCGTCAGTTTGAGAGAAGGACTTTTTGACTTCAGGTTCAGATTATCAAATATTTTCATATTCAGTTTACTTGCACTCATTTGTTTGACTTAAAATGAAATCAAAGCTTTTATTGTCCTCATACAACACAACACAATTCTGAGGGCTTCTACTTTCCACAGACAATAACAACAAATAATATAGAAATACAAATGTTTTTTAGTTATTGCACTTATTGAGTGTGGATGGATTTCCTGCACTCCAGCTCTTCCAGCTCTTCCAGCGCTCACACTGCTCTGGTGCTCATGTCAAACATCAGCTCTCGTAGTTCTCCTCTGCTCTTGGTATTTCTTCTTTTGGACTTTGGATTATTCTGTGTGCAACAATCGCACAGCTTGAGCGGTGTAGTGGAAATTCACAATACTCATTCTGATTTGCTTTCATCTGTGAGGACTTTGAATCAGGTAGAATTTGCTCTCTGTTTTTTTCCATGTGGAATTGCTTGTCGAAAGATAATCGATAAACACGTGTCCCTACCTCTGGAAAATATATTTCTTGTTTTTGTTCAACCTCATGTCTGTTTCTTCCCACATACCCCCCCCCCCCCCCCCTTGTTGTACCGTATACACACTGTGCGTTACCATATACTGTCCCCAAAGACTCTCATTCAAAATGTGTTCTGTGGCACTGAAAGCTGATCCGTTCCCCTCCCAGGAAAGCGATGACACAAAGTCACATGGGGAAAAATCATTTCGTAATATTTTTATGGAATTCTTACAACCACATTTTTTAGGGAGACATATTTGGAGCTTCTGCATATTTGTGATTCAGCCAAAGGTTAACGTGTTTGGTTCTTCAGCAGTTTGGTCAGGAACCAAAGTCATGAAGCACAACTGAAGCTCTGAACTTGAGAATGGAGCCAAATAAAAAAAAGACCCACTACTTGTTGAGAAATTTCCTTCATAACTTCATGGTTACGCCAGAAATTCTTTATGGCAATGTGTCCAGTTGTTAATTGGATATTTAATTCTGGACCAAAGTTGTGGACAGAAAAAAAAGACAGAAGAACATTTCCATCCAAAGCTGCTATTACTTATCTCATCTAAAGATTGTGTTACACAAAAAAAATAACATTACCTTTATTAGAAGCCTGTATTGTATAAAAACTCCCTTTTTGTGTCCTATGATTTTCCTAATTGTTGCCTCACACTAATTCTTCCTGAAGGAAACTCATTCCCATACTTTGACGACCTCGTCCACACCCTCACTGCGAGTGGAGATGTGTGCGTGTGTGTGTGTGTTGTGTACAATATATTCATTGTCTCCTTTCTCACCGGGGCTGTACGCGCTTACCTCCTTGACATTCATTTAAATGGTAATCACAGATTCAGTTGCATCAATCATAATCATCACCTCACAGCCCAGGCTCCATGTTTAAGGCACATTCAGTATATATGAGAGAGTGCTACCGATGCTCGCCTCTCATTTTAACAAGGAAGTGAATGAGTGCATATGAAAAATAAATGTCAAATTGCTCCGATTAAATTCAGGTTTTAGGTTTTAATCTCGTTTTTTTCCTCTCCAAAATTATACAACACTGAAAGTCTGAATCATTAGTGACTTATGTTTCCTTTGGACTTCTGGGTATTGGAGTCTTAAATATTTTAATGCTTAGCTATTGCTTTCTTTTGAAGCTACCATCGAGGGGAATGTGTGGGTGCATGTACTTCCATATTCAACCCAACACATGCTTCTGAATGGGATTCAGTCTGGAAAACCTGAGAGTACATTTTCCCCATTTTATTCCTGAATGCCACTATCTAATTAAAACCTAATGAATTAAATACTTTACTCATGAGTACACTTTAAAAATCTGATTTTAAATTGACATCTAAAAAGTCTATTAAGTGACCAAACCTGAGTAATCGTGGAAAAAAGGGGAAACGGCAGGGAGGGTAATCTTCGGAGACAGGGTTGTAATTTTGCTAAGTGAGTCATCAAAGATAGCCATTTAATCCCAGATCTGCCCCAGAAAGGAACAGAGAACTCTTTTGATCAGAGAATGAGGCCAGCTCTGGGCCCTGGGAGGGGAGGGGGACAAAAAAAACAAATCCATTTTGGGGATTGAAGTCAACTCAGGGAATGAGAAGATCACAAACGTTCTATTTGTCAAATCCAAAGTCTGCGTTTATCTAATTAAGTAAAAATATATACACAGAAGAGACGATAGCTGCGTGGTGACCAGGAGTCCAGGAGGATTTCTCTTTAGAAATTCAAATTTTATTCATATTTGAGCCATCAAAAGAAGTAAAAAAAAGAATCTGCCCGATGATTCCAAGAGAGGCTTTTCCACGACAGCAGGGAAACGTTGAGAATCAGTAACAAGTGCAAATTATCATTATTCAACCATCGAAATCCGCGTCCCGCTAATACACACAATCGTCTGTTTATGTTTTCTGTGTGGTCGTGAACATGTTTTATGCCGTTCACTGTTACGCAACCATCTCTCCCTCCACAGAGATATCACAGCTTCGATTGCCGTGCTCCATTATTGAATAGAAGGGGAGAAAAACTGCAGGTGGTTGGCGTTTAATATTTAAGAGGTTCCTCTGGATTCCGGCACCTGCCCTGCATACTGAGGACGGATGTCTCGGCAGACCTGGCCTGTGGACCTCACGGCCTCCGCACCTCCCTGCATCCCACAACCCCCCCCCCCTGCAGCCACCCAACCCGTCCCTGCCGTCACCACAAAGCCCTGGTCTGAACCCAGACACTTTTCCCGTCATGCTTTATTCATTTTCCATAACATGAACATCACAAGTGAGTCTCTGGCCGTCAGCCACTCTCCAGATTCTGGGATTAATGTAAACCCCCGACAAACAAAGAGGATTCAGTGGATCGGTGCTATTTGCATTGTAAGATGAATTCATTGGATCCGTCCACACCCAGGCGACAGCTGCCTGTTCCAGCAGTGACGCCACGTTTTGTTTCCTGTGAAAACAATGCTTCTCTCCGGATGAGGGCCGGAGATCGAGGTGTCCTTGTTCATCTGGGGAAACGTTCATCATGATTCCTGCGCAGTCTTTTCTTTCCCCGACAAATCAACTCCAGACACTTTTTCCCCCCAACATTTTTTGGGGGGGAAGATGTGCCACCACGGTCCCTCAGGACTCCCAATGCTGGAGCGTCTCGGTGTTTGTCCTCTGCGAGTCTCTCGGCGGGGAAGGATGCAATGTTTCATGTCTGAAATGAGAAGAGGTGTCGTGAGGCGTCACTAAATGCACGGGGGCTGCGTTTGATTGCTTTGCTCTGCCACGAGGGGCTGTTCTCGTGTCTGTTTGGTGCCGATCACTTGCCGCCGGTTCGCCTCATCATAAATAATGCAGTCCCCACCCTGCCCACCCAACAAACACCTAAACGAAGAGAGGCTGCATTGCAGATTCGCGGAATGAGAAAGGTTACTTCAAGGAGCGAGGCGAACCTGAATGAAGAAACAACAGGGAAGCGTTTGATGAGGCGTAGGGCGGTGTTTACAAATATGTGTACTCTTGTTGGAATGATGTGTGTGTTGGTGTCGGCACGCTGGTGGGCACTTGTACTTGCTGGTGTGGGTGGAATAGATAACAGGTACCATATATATCAGGGGTAGTATGGAGCGAGAACAGAGGAGCTCCACGGGGGGATACGTAAGCCTGTAAAATACAGTAGCTCTATCTCCCAAAATATCACTTTTTGGGGAGGAAGAGGAGATTGGTAGAAGAAAAATATGCGATGACAGTTATCTTCCACATAAAAGTCAGCTCAAGCAATGCTCCCAAAAAAAAACACAGAAAAGGCTGAGACATTTCAACAATGGAGAATGTGCTTCCCGTCTACTTTTAATCACCGGAGTTTCTGATGAAATATCTTAGCTGGAGGCGTCTGAAGGCCTCTTAATACCGAGAGTGAAGACAAACCAACTGTTCCCTGACCGCAAAACACCAGCGAGCGGCTCAATGCACGAACAGGTGTCGTAATAAACGTCCTTTCACAGATTTCCACATGTTTCTGAGTGTCTAATAACTCATTAAATCTGCCGTTATAAGTGTTATTAAGTCATTATTGAAGGGTAATGAGTTTAACCATAATAAACCAGTTCTTAATGCAAATAGAGGCTTTAATTAAGGTCACAGACTTCACACTTTCTCTCAGCTGCCATTTTATTACTAACACATCGTGAATAGAAGGTTCATGCAATTGTCAAATGTTAATAAAGTGTTACTTAATGTAGATTAGAACAAATGCAGCACCTTTTTAATGAAGCTATGATGATTGCGCTGAAAACCTATGGATCGCATATATACACAAAGCAAGCTGAGAAAAACCTGACAATGCAAAAATAATTAACCATGAACCATTATTCATCCCCCATACAATTTAAAAAAGTCCCTTCATAGATAACTGTACAGATGGTTTAGTCATAGAAGGGTAGGACTGAGCTCTATGGACAAACTCTATCTATCTTTTTTTGTGTCAGGTTATATTGTGATATCAATATATTTCAGGATTTCATTTTCTGCTAAATCAATTTAGAAACTGGTTAAAGTTGAATTAACCACGAATTAATGTCTGCTTGTATCAAATCCAATAAATTAAAGTTTTTCATCAGAGACAGAGAAAAAGATATTCAACACAAACTTAATCTTTTAATCTGTCACATGTTCCATCCACTGACATGGAGGAGGGGTGCGTTATGTCCTCTACAGGCCATCTAGAGGCCCCTGCGTCACTGTTTAGCTATATCTTTATTTCTATTACGTATATAAGACCTAAAACAAAGTGGTCGACAGACAGGAATCAAAAAGAGGAAGAACCATGAGAACCTGAGGAAGGAGATGAACATGTGACTCTGCACTGAGAGTCCTGGGGAGACAGTGGGAGCAGGAAAAACCCTTTTATTCCTTGAGCTGAGTTTCTCGTTCCTCCCGATGGTTCAGCAGCTTTAACAACCGAGTTCAGTTTGAGTCCCTGTTGCCCCCCCCCCCCCCCCCCCCCCCCCCCCGACACGTTAACCTCAGTGAAGAGCAGTTTACACATGGGTGAGTGAATGCCTGACCGAGCGATCACACTCACAAATCAACACTGTGTTTTTTTTGTTTTTTTTTACCTCGTATATATATGCTAACCTATACCGAGTCGATACCCTCTAACTGCACCTGGGCATTAACAAGCAGCCTCCGCCATAAAATATGTAACCCTCAATCAAAAGGAGATTAGCTAGAGGTCAATGGCTGCTTTGTCGGGCTGCCAATGGTCCATGTTGGAAATAATGAACCGCTCAGAACATGACAGACACAAATAGCATGATGTATGGGAGGAGCACACTCGGCGCCGACTGTGTGGGCTTAATTGATAGTCGGGTGATTAATAAGGCACAACACTAGAATACTCCCATCAATGAATAGCCTTGTGATTGTGGGACGACACACAGAGAGATGCAGGTAGTGGCCAGGGAAGAATAACGAGAGGACTCGTGGAATTTTAATTAATGACAGTGGTGATGTTGGTCTGCTGAGCGTTCGCTGGTTGGTTCCACTGAATGCCTTCACAAGACGTACTCATCTCTGTAATATAATCCAGATTCACGGATAATTGGTTCTGGGATGTTTTCCATCCACGTCTGCCTTCTGGAAAGCAGGCTCGCGGTTACACATCTTCTGAAAAACCTTCACGACCTGAGTTTTGAGCCAAGAAGCAAAATCTTGGCCTGATTCATCCAATTGATTTTCATTCTTATTTCCCCTGACAACAAAAAAAAAAAGAAAAAGATGTGGTTTAATAAACTTTACAATATACGCTCCAACAACCGCTGCCTCCCTCGGGAACCGGGAATTAAACCACCGCAAATGTCATCGTGGCAAAGATCAAGACACGGAGATATTTAAGTATCATGGTCGTTCACATTAGTATGAAGCCCCTGTCGGCTGTAGAGCGCTCAGCAGGAAGTCCACCAGCGCTCTTCTCTTAAACGTCTACACCTTTTATATTGGACATATCAGAGCCGATGCTTTAACGACAGCAGAAGTTTAAACAATGCAAAGCTTCCTCCAGTCTATTAGCTCGTAGATTATTCTTCTTCTCCTCCGGAGCCGCCGGTAGCTACCTCTCACTTTCGAGCTTTGATTTTCTTCGTCATGGATGCACTTTTCATTCAGTCTGTCGTGAACACTGAATGATCCTGTGGCAAGTGTGAGCTGTGCACCGTACATACGGGACCCAGCGATGTACTTCAGCAGCAGCATCTCCTCTGTGGATTGAAACAGGAGGGCAGGGGAAATAATCGGAATCCGTCAATTGGCCCGTTGTTCACATTCATCATCTCGTTCCACGTGAAATTGTATCCTTGATCCTAAAAGAACCCCCCTTTCTATCTCCGCTCAACTATTAAGGAGGGCCGCTGATGAGCTGATTTGTTGTTACGGCTCAGAATGACTCGTGCCATCCATCATGTTGTGAAATGTAGCACATCTCGCGGAGAGGTTGGCGGGTTGCCCACCGCTCTCAAGGCTCCAGCTGCTCGGCTGCCCTGGTTTCGGTGCAGCTGAGGTGCCACCCGCTTGTTCGCTTACCTGGCAAAGAACGGGAACGTACCTCCCACACAATGAGACCTTCTGATTCCAGAGTCCAGGGGTTCAAAGATGACAGTCTTATCTAATGTTCTCAATTCAATTCAAGTAAATTCAATTTATTTGTGTAGAGCCAAATCATAATATAAATTATATACATAAAATATAGTCGCAATAAAAGTACAATAAAAAGGAATAAAAGGAATTAAACAACACAGTAGCACCAGAGTTACAAATGTTAAAATTGCTTCCCTGGAAAAATATGTTTTTTTTTATGTGACTCCCACGCATTAAGACTTTTTGATCCCTGATTCCGGAGGTGATGACAGTCTTGCGTTCTTCCTGTCTATGTATCTCGAAAGTAATTCCAGCCATGAGGTATATAAATGAACAATCTAACCTTATATGTGTTTAAGGTTGTGTCAGTGGCACTCGCAGGACTGAAATAAACGCAACCAATCATGTCATTCGGTCCAAATGAAATGATTGGTGATAGCCCTGCCTGCACGCACCAGGCCCCGTGCTCTCACTGCGCATGAGAGGAGTCTTCACGAGACCCAGAGACGATAGCAAGAAGATAGCGAGCGGGTCACAGAAGACTTGAGATTTCGTACATTGCCGGTGAGTGCACGCTCATGAGTTTTGGGGGCGTAGCTTAAACAAGAGGAAAGTCTACAGCGTTGATTTCAAAGAACTAAGAGTTCCAGTGGACCTGCAGTTCTCCGGGAGCTTGTTCCACGAATGTGTAGGATAGAAACTGAACGCTGCTTCTCCAGGTTTGGTTCTGACTCTGGGGAAAGACAGCAGACCTGCTCCAGTCGACCTGAGGGGTCTTCATAACGGAGCAGGAGATCAGAAATATATTTTGGCCCTGAACCATTCGGGGCTTTATAAACCAACAGCAGGAGTTTGAGGTCCATTCGTGGACAGACAGGGAGCCAGGGTAAAGAGCTAGTAGCCATTATGTTATTTTTCTCTCTGGCAACCTGGAACCTGCACAGTGCACGCTCACATGCACATCCCTGATTGACAAGACCAAAGAACAAGAGCTGGTGAAGTTACTGACAAGGCAGGTCAAAACTTTTTAGTGTTTAAACTTTAACACTAGCCAACGGTCTGTCTATGTTAATTATATGATATAACAGAGTAAAGTAGTAACTTCAGTCTGTGTTCCAATACACCAAAGAAGTAAATAAGGATGTTTACACACTTACATGTCTTAAATGAGCATTACTTTCCCCGACACACACACACACACACACACACACACACACACACACACACACACACACACACATACTCACCCACGGACACACTGCAGAGCTTGATCTAATTCCAGAGTGTGTTTCCTGAGTCTCCCATCTCCTTCCTGATCACTTCCAGCTCCGAGCTGCACTGCGGTGGCTTCGGCACAACTCTCCAGAATAAAAGTGTGGTAATGAATCACTCAAATTCCACATCTGTGCCTCACACGGTGAGGATGCACTGTCACATGCCACCACACAGACGTCACCTTTAGATTGTCATTTAAAGGTGACGTCTCACTCCGATTATCAGCCGTCGTCTGTGACACAATCAACCCACACTCAACAATGTGATGTTTGTTGTGCTCGGTGAGTTTTGCTTTAATTAAAGCCAGGAGCACTCTGGGGATCTTTATGTAAATCACCAATAAAAGCAACTTTTCGGTTCACTTTGACAGTTAATTGGGAAGTTATCTAATATTTATATCCCCTCTAATTGCATGCCATAATTACAACCTTGGCCTTAAGAAAGACTTTGGAATAAATTGAATTAATTTGGCAGCCGTAAGTTGCGCCTGCATGCTGATTCTCTCTGCCCCACCTCTGGAGAAAGACCCGATTAACTAATAAAACCTAAACCAGACAGAAAGGCGTCATGAGAAGCCCACAGCCGGATGGGAAAGAACCAAAGTTTTATTGCGAATCCCAGAGCACGCGTGAGGAAGATCTCGATCCACATGAGGGTTGATGGTTGAGAAGTGGCTCGATGGACTCATTCTTTCTCCCCATCTTATCTCTGTATGTCTCAATGTTTCTTTATCCTCTCTCTATATCCGTCTCCTTTTCCTCTTTCTCTCGCCTGCTCACACACACATGCACACGTACAGGGCCGCTGATCCCGTCCCCCTCTGTGGGCTTCCAACATGCAGGTGGGGTCACGGATGATTAAAGCAGTGGCGGGTGGACTCCACTTTGAAACTATCAATAGACCCCCGGGAGCCGAATCAAACAGAAAGCCCTCCATCTCTGTCAACCGAGCTTGCGGTGGCACCGAGGGAGAGGACATGCAGAGGGTGAGAGGGCAGGCTCCACCTCTCTGTCCCCCTCGTACGCTGAAGCACTCTGCTGAGAAGGGAAGAAGAAAAAAAAGCAAGGAGCTGCTATATGGAGGGATTCCTGACACTCTGATGTGATTTCAAGCGCGCTTTGTGGATTCATTCGGCTGACCCCACAGCCTTTGACCAGAGGGGGCTCTGGCGAGAGTGGGGAGAGCCGTCTCCTGCAGCCTTTTTTACTCCCACCATCCTGAACCAGTGTGACATCAATATTCATTGAACTCTGGTCTAAAAGCTGTGGCTGCACCGGTGTTAATTCAATCAATGAAAATAGGAAAAGCAAAGAAGGATGACTGAAAGGTCACTTGTTTACACAATGATTGGGTCAAAGGTGGATTTAGGATTGTTTAACTTATTTATTACATTTAAACTAATTGCTGGTTTAATTGTCAGCCGGATTTTGTAAAAACTACAGAACAGATTTCCACGAAAGGAGGCATGGGACACGCAAATCAGGAAAAAGGGCAAGATTCCGATATTTTACTTTCTTTAACATTGCGAGATGCAGGCATGAATCTTAGTGCAAATAAAACATATATTTAGGGGAGTGATATCCATGTGACATTTGGTGAGGATTCATGCAACCAATTGTCATCCTACAGGCTGATATCAGCATTTCACTCACAGATCTGCTGCAGAGCTTCAGCTATTTATCTATCTATCTATTTATTTATCCATCAACGCATTAATCCATCCCTCTATCTATCTACCATCTACTATCTATCTATCTATCTATCTATCTATCTATCTATTTATCCATCAATGCATTAATCCATCCCTCTATCTATCTACCATCTACTATCTACCATCTACTATCTATCTATCTATCTATCTATCTATCTATCTATCTATCTGTCTGTCTGTCTGTCTGTCTGTATGTCTGTCTGTCTGTCTGTCTGTCTCTATCTATCTATCTATCTATCTATCTATCTGTCTATCTATCTATCTATCTATCTATCTATCTATCTATATATATATCTATCCACCCATATATATATACCTACCTACCTACCTACCTACCTACCTACCTACCTATCTATCTATCTATCTATCTACCTACCTACCTACCTACCTACCTACCTACCTATCTATCTATCTATCTATCTATCTATCTATCTATCTATCTATCTATCTATCTATCTATCTATCTATCTATCTATCTATCTATCTATCTATCCACCCATCTATCTATCTATCTATCTATCTATCTATCTATCTATCTATCTATCTATCTATCTATCTATCTATCTATCTATCTATCTATCTATCTATCTATCTATCTATCTATCAACCTACCTACCTACCTACCTACCTACCTACCTACCTACCTACCTATCTTTCTATCTGTCTATCCATCCTGCTCAGCATCAGAATGAGGGAGCAGAGTGGTGGCTGTGAGTGTCAGGGTGGTAAGGCAGTATTTCCAGGAGGAATGATTTAATGGAAATGTCAAGAGCAGCAGTTGCTCCAAGCAAAGGCTGAACCCTCTGATACAATGTGAGACACTAACCTCGGTGGGGATGAGAGACTTGTTGTCATTCAGCTCCGTTCTCTCCCCCCGACCAAAATCTGCCTTTATCAGAACAGAAACAGCATTGTCACTTTTTAATGGGATGACAGGTCTTTCATTGCATATTAATTTGCCCAGAAATCGATACCGGCTGCGGTGCTGTTTGGGGGAATTTGAATCGCTTAGCTGCTTAGTTTACATTCTGCAAAAAGGAGTAGGGAGAAGACTGGAGATTAGATTTGTCTGTGCTGGGTATATGGTTTCTGAAAGTGAGTAACGATGGCATGAAGCAAATTTAGAAGGTCAAATTGACCCTTTTAAAGATAAGCTTTTTCATTCCAATGGGTCTAATGTTAGATTTTAAGATGAAATAGAAGAATGTTGGTTGTGAGAAAGAAAGAAATGCATGAGTAAACATTAGAGAATGAGGGATAGAGGGGAAGGATGGACTGTATTTCACTATAATAAACTACGTTCATCAGCATCAACTGTTTTAAAAACATATTTTTGAATGAGGAACATTTCATCGTGTTCTCTGAACAAACCCAGAAGGTGCTGAAGTTTGGGAGCTGTCCGGGGTGCTGAAAACGAGGAGGTTTCACATGACGGTTCAAAATCTGTTAAACGTGACAAAACTGGTGTGTTTCTGCAGATCTGTTTGCTCCTTTTACATTTCTCCTTAAACGGTTTGCAAACAGGGGAGAAAAGGAGGAAAGAGCAAAAGGGCTTCTGTGCTGGAAGTGGAAAGAAAACACTCCCTCCGCACGCCCATATAGAAATATGAATGAAAAGAAAAGCAGGGGTTATTGTACAAGTCGGTTTTTTTGAGGCTCTGGTGGCATCGACATGGGACACGGTCTGCTCGATTACTGCGGTGACCTTCGGCTGGGTGCGGCTGCTCTTATCGTGCGATCCACACCAGTTGTCATTACGGCACAATTAAAATGCGCGTTCAAAGCGACCTGTCAGCGCGGCTGCTCGCCGGGCTGCGTGGCACCCTGTAGTGGAGAGGGTGACATATGTGACTCCTCGCCAAGGGAGCCCGGTGCACGCACCTTCTCTCCAGCTATTCCTGCAGCTCTGGCGGCGAGATTCACCGAATAATTAAACCAAGAGGAGTTTTCATTTTTTTCCTTTTCCATTTCTTACCCCCCTCAAGCGCACTTTCAGTCTCTCACCTTTTCGGATGAAAGGTAAGATCTTGTTTTATTTGTTTTCCGAAAGCTGTTGAAGCACTACTGTAGTGATAATAATCTCTGTCCTCGGGCAAACAACCAAATGATATTGTATTTTCAAACACTGGTTCTTTCTTCGTCTGAGAATCTGTCCTTGCTGCATCCTGATCGTGTTCTACTGTGGATTCCTGCCCTGAGCTCCCGCCTCTGTGAAGTTGCTTTTAGATTCGTTTCTCTCCTAATGCCTCATTTATGGCGATGATAATAAAAACTCACAGAGTTTACTCATATTTCGTATTTGCATGGCGTTAAGAAACACTTGACATCAGTGCGTCTGGAGCTCGCATCTGTGAGAGACTTCTTCGGCTGCACAGCAGTTATCGAGCAACTTTAAATAGAATGTTGCACCTTAGAGTCGCTGGAAAATACGCCGAGTCGTCCCATGCAAGAGTTTGTAATTATTTCCCAAACTGAGATAACTGAAATAACTCCAGTGCTTCACTCGCCTCTCGGAAAAAAATACTCTAAATATGTGGCTCATTAACGGGAATTCAGCAGGCGCGTAAAACGAAAGGCTGAAGCTGAGATTCACTAACCAGTCGGTGTTCTCTTTAGGACCCGTCGGATCGCTCACATGTATCTGGACTCTGGCTCCGTTTAGAAAAGATTTCTTATCTCCCTCTCTCTCTCTCTCTCTCTCTCTCTCTCTCTCTCTCTCTCTCTCTCTCTCTCTCTCTCTCTCTCGCTCTCTCGCTCTCTCTTCCTTTCCCGTCTTCAACTCGAGCTGAGAAACGACTCGAGTTGACCCAAAGAGTTTCTCCCCGGATGTGTTTTCGCACGCGCTGATGGACTTTAATGACCCTCAGACCTCCGTGAATCCAAAGTCTTTGTCGTGCGCCATTCCGATGAACGCTGCGCCAAAGGCAGCGCTGCGTAAAGTCAACCCGCTCGCGTGCGAAGCCGGACGGAACTCGTCGGCGTTAGTAAGCAGACAGAGTGAAAGTGTGAACGTTAACGATTGTCGTTAGGAGCAGAAGCTGGTTTAGCGAAAGACAAAAGTTGAAAAGGAAAGTTGGGACGAAGGGAGAACCTCGTGTTGTCCGTACGAATGCGCGCTTCCTGCGCACACGTCGCCTTCACTACAATCTGGTGGGAAACCAGAGGAGCACTTGGGAGAGAAGTGAGAATCGTTCTGCAGCCACGCTCGGTAGATAACTTGTTGAATGAGTTCGTCCCAGGAGCAGATTCACGCGTGAGTATTGTTGCGTTTTGAGCTTTCGGGTTGTGCATTTTTCATCCCCCTTTTGGCTCATCATCGCTTGTATGACGATGACAGATGTGACAGAACGAGCAGGAGCAGGGTAATTAGAGCGGTCTGTTTCATGGGCGGGTCGTTAACAGTAATCAGGTCTGAAGTGAAAATTAATAAGGAATGAGCGGCTGATATGAAACAGAATAAAACACAGCACAGTTTATCCACCACGTCTCCCCGGTTCCGCCTCTTTACGGAGTTTAATGAGGAGACTGTGTTTGGCGAGATGTGGGAGCTCGTAAATCTGGATTTGCGTCGTGTGCAGTTAATGTGAAGCTGCCGTTGTGTTAAACGTGTTCTCATTAGCACGAGTCGTTTTTCACGTGAAACAGTGTCAGTTTAACCTGTTGCGCATCAGATCAGTAAAGTCACATGTGTGCCTCGCCTCTGCGCAAAATGTGACCCAGAAGAAATAGACAAAGGTTAATTATCCAAACCACAGCACGTGCTTGCTCTCTTTGCATCGCAATTCCAATCTGGTGTTTGACCAAATCAAATGTAGAATTCTCGGACCTTTGCTCGGGTTCTCCGTCCTGAGATTCTGACTGCATGAATGTTACATGTCCTGGATTTTAAATATTCGCAACATGCTCTGCATTTTTTGCATTTACGTCGTTCTGGAGTGGAACTTTGAATAATGCATGGCTGCAGATTTACGTGGCCAGTGGTGTAAGGCTGGCTGGACTCCGTACAGAGGGACCCTCACATTTTCACAACCACATCTTCTGTGGGGGGGAAAGCTCTTTGCAGGAAAGCACAGCCTGCCTTTGTGGTCAATAAGAAAGCGAAGTAATGGAGCTTCAGTTTCCCAGGTCACAGGTGCAGCCTTGAGACAATAATTGTATGTTTTATGTACTTACAGATCCAGAGCAGGGCGGTTGCTATTCAGAGAGAGAGAGAGGGGGACAAAGAAATAGAGTGGGGAGGAGAAATAGCAGAGCTGGGAGGTTGAATGAGGGACCGAGAGAGAGGGAAGAATGAAGGAGAGCAACACAATCAGAGGAGAAATTACGTGCCAGTACAGACATGCTTGTGTTTGCCAGTTGATCCCACTGTGACTCACATGGCAGGGTTGGTCCTTGGCTCGGGGAACGTTGGAAGCATTAACCAGTTTATTGTTGCACTCATCAAGCAGCCACAAAGCATCAGTCTGCTCACACTGGCAGCGGATCAGGAGTTATTGGTGGGAAGTCAGCAAAATCAATAAACACAACGAGGCGGCATTGCATTTGTGCAAATCCAAAATCCTTTCCTTTCGACGCAGGATGGCAAGACGAGAAAAAAAGCAATTGTTGAGGGATGAATAACAGCGAGAGCTTGAGTCTGTCATGTCAATATCTGTGGTTTGGTTTGTTTTTCTTTGTAAACAGTATTTAAATTCATACCACAATCCGCATGGAGCAAAACAGCGAATCTGATGTTCTATAGTTCAGCACCACGGACAGTTCCCCCCTCCACGTTGGGAGACACACTGGAGACAAACTCGGAGACAGACGGCAAAGCAACACTTTAGTTGGATTACTATAAAATGAATGGAAAACATCCGCCATGCTTTATAGGAGTCTGGCTGGGAGTTTGTAAGCAATATGAGCCACGGGGCACGGCTGCCTGCTGACTTTTAAAACACTCTGCCATGCATGAGCTGCCTAGGGGATGGAATGCAAGCGGACACAAGGGGGTGTTTCAGAGGCTTCAAAAACAAGTGAGGAGAAAGAGACTGAGAGAGAGCGAGAGAGGAAGGAAGAGATAGGCAGAGAGGAACCGAGCGAGAGAGAGAGAGGTGGTCACCCTGAGTTCTAACCCCCCCTCCCGCATAGGAGGGCTGCTCAAATATTGATGACTTTTAATATAGAATCTGACCTCATATTTTTCTCGGCGAAATTATGACATTCCTGAGATTCTGCCTCGCATTCGGAGCTCGTGGTGGAGATGTGTATGGGGGGGGGAATCAGAGTCGGAGATTGTAATATTGCTGTATATTGCATTTTTAGCTTTGTGAAAAGAGCCTGATGTTATGAGATCGGAGGGACAGCGCAAAGGAAGATTCACAGTTATTATAACACGAGCAGACACAGGATGCCGCTTCCAGTGATGTTTCTGAATCAACGCAGAGGGAGTGGCTTTCTTAAACCGGTGTCAGAACACTTCTCGTGCGTGGGAATATTGTCTCATCATGAGACATATATGTTATAATCCCTTTTTTCTCCATTATGGTCTTGTTAGTAGGGCTTTAACGCTGAATTATATCTGCTCTCTGAGGTTTCGCTGAAGATCCCTCCCCCTGCCTCTTGTGTGTGGATTGCATTCCTCCAGGTGTCCATGAATCAAAACCAATATTCCTGTGGTTAGCTCCATTAGCCGTGGCTTATTAGCTTTGAACGTCCCCTATTAAATAAAAATAAGATAGGGCGACCTCCACCACCCTGCTGCTGGTACCTAATTTGACTGCCTTTATAATGAAAGTCAAGCTCTGTATAATGAATTAGGGTGTGTGTGTGTGTGTGTATGTGTATGTCCTTCTCACCACACATTCCTGATCAGGGACTGACATATGTGTTATATATATTCATCACGCCTGAGCTCCAGCCGTCTTATTGAATTTGTAATTGCCTTCCTCTTAGAAATCTTGTCAACTGACACAAGCACATTTTAAGAGCCAAATCTTCTCGCTCCTAGGGTTTTTTATCCCAGTCCCTTTTTCCCAGTAGAGGTCTTTTCAAACGAAGCCTCCCATCCATACCTGCCAACAGGCCTACCTTGGAAGGGTCTGCCGAGTCTGAACAGCAGCACAGATAATTTCTCAGGCTCAGACGAACGTCTTTCATTACAGTTGTAATGTATTCATGGCCCGGAGTCATTTTTTAAAAAGGGGCATTAGGTTGGAAGCAGGGAAAGCAGTAATTGCCTTAGATGTGGTCAAAACCGATTCAGTTCACGGTCCAAGATAAGATCTCAAAAAAATTAGAGCACTAAATTCTAATGCCTGGATGTGCCAGCAGAGAGCAGAGGAACCTGCCTGTGTGTGAGCCCCAGGAACACATTAAGGAGAGTTCATGTTTCCCACATTCACATGAGACTTTTTATTAAGTTTCCTGCATTTATTCATTTGATTTGACAGAGACCTCAATCTTTTGGACACGAATCCAAACACAGCTCTTTTTCTATGAACGTAAAAGTCTCTTCGCATTCTTTCAACCCGGTCGTTAGAATGTATTTTCGCTTTTCCCCATCAACAAGTGCGGCCGACCGAGCCCCTGAGCAAGGCATTCAGCGAAAGAATAAAATAAATGTTACGCTGCGAATGCGTATTTGCTGGAACTGTACATGTTTGTGAGAATAATGCCCCTACACGGACAGGAGGTTATACTTAGCCCCTGCCTCGGATCAGTGACTTCCTGGAACATAAACTTCTTTTCATTAGGAGCAAACCTCCGGCCGTCTGAGCTCATTGACAGTAACTGAACTCCTATTTACACTGTCTTTACTTCGCGTGAGGTGGCCACGTATACCTGCTCCACTTTATTATACCCCACTACCACACACGCACTTTTTTACGTGAGACATTGAGATGCGCTGGGTCTCCGCTGACTGCTGCCAGGCACCGTTACCTGCCGAGTTAGGCCATTTGACTGATGGGTTGTGATAGCTCGGAGAAACGTACAATCCCTCAAATAGACCATTTCTGTCTTCCAATTTTACCCTAATATTTCCCAAATGCCTCAGAAGGCATCTGGACAAACACGCTCGACTATAAAAGAGCAGGAGTCGCAGGGAAAGAGCAATAACTTAAAAGCAGTGACTTGACACATGGAAATGAGCCTTTTTGTATGAAAATCAAATGGAGATTAGGCTTCGCGGAACAAGCTTGATTTGGATTGTACACAGTGATTTGGGCACGGTTGTTATTGAGGGGACCCTGCGTCGGGTTTGTGTGAACATTATCTACAGCCAGGTGCTAGTGGGAAGTGAGACCCTCTATTTATACGCCTCAGTGCCCTTAAACCGTGTTAATATTTCAGTCCAGTGTTTCTGATGTTTTTTTATGCTTTGGTGTGATCTGTGTTATTCACCAGGCCTTCTCTCTCCTCTGTTCTTCAGGATGCTGCTTGTGGCAAAGAGGCACAACTGACAGGAGATCAAGCGACGACATCTGACAGCCGCTGACTTATGTGGAGTGTCACTCCCCTCTTCTCATCTCCTCTGACCCTTTGTTGACCCTCTCATCAACACTTCTGAAGGAGCTCACTCGGTGACACACCTCATCAGCCGGAGCAGAAGTGGCGGCAATCAAAGACAAAGTAACCGAATGGGGGCTAATCGTCGCCTGGAGCTGCCGACACAGATGTAGCAACATGCTGCCACAGTTTCCAAATCCTCCACTGCACCGTTCAGAGCTGCGCTTTATTTAGAAAAACTCTCGGTCATTGTGTTGCTTCTGTGACGAAGCGGCAGCTGTAAAGTGAAAACCAGAAGAAGAATTCCCTCAGAGATCCTTCAGAACGACACCAGCGATGCTTTGGCACGTTTTGTTCACGCTGCAAGCCGTCTGCGCCAGCGTGGCCCTTACCATGCAACATTACCCGGCGGCCTGGGGACACTATGACGTGTGCAAGTCCCAGATCTACACGGAGGAGGGCCTGGCATGGGACTACATGGCCTGTCAGCCGGAAGCCACCGACATGACAAAGTACCTGCGAGTGGCCCTCGACCCCCAAAACATTACGTGTGGAGATCCGCCAGAAACCTACTGCGCTTTGGTGAGTCGTAACCTCGCCTGTCCCCTGATGGAGACGGATGAGGCTGTAGCCAGGATCTCACGGCGCACTGGGTCAGGGATAGAGAGCAGCACACACAAGGCGATGTGCAGCCGCCGCAGAGATTAATGTACACGCCCGACCCGCTGTGTATCAGGATGCAAGTGCAGCAGACAGATACACATGTACTCACTGAAATGTATTATTATAGATAAACATATATTGTATGTGTGGGTACATAGTCACCCAGACTCAGGC
The DNA here is from genome assembly GCF_949316205.1 of Platichthys flesus. Taxonomy (NCBI): domain Eukaryota; kingdom Metazoa; phylum Chordata; class Actinopteri; order Pleuronectiformes; family Pleuronectidae; genus Platichthys; species Platichthys flesus. Next base: position 19,760,178 of record NC_084958.1, on the reverse strand, counting down.
TTATGGGAAGGTGTGTGTACGTGTCATATTTCCAAAGTTACTGATATTTTCCCGTCAAATATTTCTTCTGTGGACAAGCAAAACTATTTAGATGCAAGGAAATAACATCGACTTTTTCATTTCTGCAAAAACTTTCCCTTGAAAGATTTGTTGTGTTTTCCTGCAAACATTTGCATACAATTTTGGAAATAAAACCTTATTTGTTTCTGCTCATCTAAATATATTTTTCGCATTTGTCTCTTCAGAGGCTCCCCAGTAAATCAGCAACAGTCAATTTGTATATGTTTACAGAAATATATCAACTTTGGGACAATATTGTTAAGATAGATTTTCTCGCCAAACCCAAACATGCAAAGTAGCCTACATGCAAATCCACAAATCACTGCACACACACACACACACACACACACTGAGTCAGAGGGAGGATTACCTTAATGATAACAATTACACAGTTATTATGTGCCGCATGCTCAGTGCAGTGTTCAGCATCGTGTTCCATTGGCCCTTATCAACCATTACCAACAGTTCAACCCCGGGTTGCATTCGTTCAGAATCTCACTCAACGGAAGCAGCTAGAACCCGTGCACTTTAAAGCGCTTTGTTAGAAGTCGTGCACGTGCCTGCTGAGAGCTCCTGCAAGCAAATATTTACCAATTAAAATGGGCATCTTTAAAACGTAGTTTTTACTCTCACGGCTCCAGATGGCATTGAGACATTTAGAGCCACCGTAGGATGAAAAAAGAGCCGGTCTCCAGTCGCCTGTGACGTTTTGTTGAGCTTTATATCAAAACAAAACAACCTTTATCGGCCTGTAAGATTATCCTGAATACACAATATTAACATAATAGATGGAACATAAAGAGCCACCTAGAGACAAAGAGGCATCAGAGTCGTTAGTAACTGTTGGTAGTTAGAGATGTCACTTTATTGTCCATGTTCCCCTTTTGAGTTTATTGGAGGTTTTAAAAAGATTACAGTATATTTTAGACCTACACCTTATTTTGTCTTAAATACATATTTTACACTGAAAAGTTTAGTTTAGTTATTACACATCGGGACCCAGCTCATATATTACTCTGTATGCTTGTAACTACTAATGTCTGCGGACAAGAGGATAATCAAATTACATTGTTGGCCTTTGCTCTAATTTTAAATTATTTAAACAACGGTGATGATACATTCTAAAAGCATCTACCTTGATGTTGAAAGAGAGATGATGACAGTGCTGGAGCTTCGAATTATCATGTGATAAACTCCCCTGATCTGCTCCTCATGACATTGGTGTTTGATCCTGATTGTGCTGGCACTGGGACAACAAAACAATAATAGCTGATGCTACATCCCATTTAACTGTTGACGGTCAGGATTTGGTCGCTTGACCAATTTGGTGCCAAAAACACTTCGACAGCTATTGGATGGATTTCCATCAAACTTGGTAAAGATGTTCTTATTCCCCCAGAGTCCTGCTGACTTTGTTCCAGAGCTTCTATAACTATATAACATTGATTGCTGTGAGATGGGCTGGCACAAGACGTCCATGTGTCTCAGATGATGAATCGTAACGACTTAATGAATTCTTTTCACTTTTCATCAAGCATTTCTCTGACATTTGTAATTTTGAGTAAAGAGTCTAGATTCAATATATTGCCATTTAATTTAATGCAGATGTCAATGTCTGCATTAATTACAGACTTTTTCCAACTGGAGCCATCTTCACTTATAATCGCAATTACTGTTCGAGCATAATTCTCTAGTTCGAGCATATTAGCAAATGTAAGCATGTTCAAATAAAAAGTGAACCTCATAAACATCCGAATATTAACACTGCCATTGTGAGCATGTTAGCATGTTGACTTTGTGTGGGCTGACAAAGACATATTGCATCCTAGACCTGCAGAGACTTATCAAATAATATGAACATTACATCATTTTTTTTATTTTAACACATCAAACGATCCTTTATCTTACATCCTGAAAAATATATTTTTACAGGATTACGCCTAGACTGTTTATTGATCAATGATGATAAGTTAATCCCATAGCTCAATGGGCAATTTCTATTTCATTTAAGTATTATCACAATTAACAAAATGCACAATTCGTATATCTGACACTGGCGTAATCCCAGCAGGTTGAGAAGGTACAAAGAATGGTGACCTGTCGTATAACTGGTGTTTTTCCCCTCATGTGCAGAATGAAGCAGTTCTGTCCCCGTGTCTCTAAACACGTTCCATCACACTGTAACCTGACTTCACACATGTCCGAACGTCTGATTGATAGTTTATCCATCACCTCTGACATGAGTTCGAGGTCATTATCGCTCAGATGAGAACACGAGAACACCGGCTCCTCCCACACTCACTTAAACAGCTGTTGTGCCTTTGATCTGTTTACATTCTCGGCCTGCACGCCGGCAGACCGACACCGGTGACCTTATCCACCGGGGCTTCCTGAGAGTTTGCCGGAGATGAGAGGAGCGTGCAAATGAGCTCCCTAGCCAATCACTGCGTTGCCTGCGGTTGCTGCTCCGGTCCACTTTCCTCAGGAGTTGGTTTGCCTCATAGTGGTCGGTCAAAGAATCCTACATGGCTCAATCCCCCCCCACTCCTCTTTCCTTTGCACTTATGAATCCCATCCCAGTCGCCCAAGGATGTTTTTTTGTCAAAACTAAGCTCTGCCAAATATAGTTACGACAGTCTGTGCTCATGAAAGGGGCATTAATCATTCAACAGTGGATATTTTACATCTGAAGGCTTGAGGTTGTTTCATCTTTGGATGAACTGGATATTTTGCTTTGGGTTCAGATTCTAAGTGTGTTTTCTCTCTCTTTCTGTTCGAGGACGAGTGATAAAGAAGGTCCAGGAGAAGCGGTGTCTAGGGCAGGTGTTCTGGCTCAGGAAGTTAGCCCTGCTTTTATTTTTAGCTGCAGACCTTGAGGGGTTCTTCAAACCGTGTTGGTGTTAAGGCTGTTCACATGTGGTGCACTGTTCCGCTGTGGCTCAATTCCATTTAATCAGCAGATTATTACTCTAACATGCAGCGTAAAAATTATTTGATTGTATTCAAATTCATTAATTCAAGTTACAAGGTTGTTATTAGCTTGTTATTACTTCATTTGTATAAATTAGTATAAAATAAAAATATTGACCCTTCCTGTTTTAATGAATGGTAAAAACACATACTAAATATTCAGCCCTAACACAATTTACCTTATTAGATAATAGCAGAGACAGTTTTTACACCCCTGCAGCACGTGGGTCCTAATGAACGAAAGCTGTTAATACAGAAGATTTCCTGCTAAAACACATCTGCTGCGAAAACCTCTCATAATCCTCCCTGATATGGTTAACAGGCACAAGAGTGCTTTTAATTACACAGCTTCTCTAACCCTCTAAAGTCCAAATCGGGTTGGCTCTGGTTAATTTAATGGCAATTCACAAAAGTGGAGCCATTAAAGCGCTTTCATTGAGAAAAGAGGTTTAATTTTCATGCACTTGAACCAAATCATTTTGTTGCTGCCAAGTAATGGCCATGGAACGTGTTTACTCCACAAAATAGGAATAAGTGTTTCGGCAGACGGCTGTCAGGCTCTTACATTTTTGAATATGCTGCATAAATAAATTAGGTTTTTGTTGGGGCAGACCACCCTGTCAAATATTCCGGCTGTCGTGTTAAAGTGGTGTTTGAATCACGACCTGATTAATTAGCAACTTTTCACCCAGTGGTTTGAAACGCGGATAACCTTGGAAGACAAATTCCAGAGACGCTCTGCCGTTGCTCTGGATCCAGATGAGAGAACGTGAGCCTTGAGTCAGGGAGTCAACGGACCACACCCTCCACGGCATCTGCAGCCATTCATCTGCGTTATGTCGGTAATTGTATCAACATCCGTGAGACTGATTCAGCCGCGGGCGTTTCTTCCAGCTCCTCCGAGTCTTACCGGGTAGAGGCTTGTAATGCCACTGAACTTTACTCAGTTCTCACAGAACGGATGAAAGCAGTTGTGGCTGCCAGATCACCACACGGCCCCCTCTGAGGCTTAGAGGGGAAAGACAAGACGAGAGCTCCCACTAAGCTGCTCGGAGACCGCCATGTTATTGACAGTCAATGCGGCAGACTTATCTGTGCCGGCAATGACGGAAGCCATTGTGAACTTTCAATCTGTGCCTTACATGCCCACAAGAACTGATGTAATGGACTTTAGAAAGAGAACTAGATAATCGACTTCAGAGAAAGGGAAGTAACCTTTGCTACAGTGGCTGTGAGGTCATGGACATAGAAAGCGAGTCGACAGAATGGCAATTGAGACGACTCAGTGTCCCACAAGATGTGCTCGAGAGCTGTACCTGCTGTGCTTCTTAAATGTTACTACCTGAATTCAATTCACTGGCACTTTCCCTTTCCAGTCTGCAAGTTTGTGCCCTGAGGTTGAAGTTAAGTGCTGAAACAGCTGAAAATGCATTTAATTGATTTCATTGTGATTCAAGTTGGTGTTGAGTTTTCAAATGTTCAACTATTCATGTCATTGTACCCGAAAGCAGTTTCTGATCAGAAAGCACTCTGTTGTTAGAGAGAGGGGACAAGGAATATTTTATAGTTTGACCAAAGGTTTGAGCTTCTACCAAAGGAAATATCTTTGTTTTAAACGATGCCCACAAACATCCATTCTTCCTCTACATTGGCATCGTGGTTAGATTCAATAAATCCACTAGAGGGCAGCACATTGGCAAGGGTTTCTGACAACAACAACAAACAATGGCGACAGTAGAGAAGGTTGTGGTTATGTACCTCTTTAGTAATGTGTTGTTAACGTCTGTACAGCATTGTTTGAATTTCAACCGTAACTTATGTTGAGTATAAATTAGCCTTTACACGACTTGTTGATTTGTTTCACTCTCACCACTTTAACAAATCTTTTTGTTAGTTGCAGAAAGTGAAAGTTTTATCTAATATCTCAAAACTCAATGAAGCAACACAATTAAACCTATCACAAATGGAAAAATGAAGTATCCAAATAATAAACATAACTCCTTAAGCAAACAACAGAGCCCAGTTATTTCTTCTCAGGAGTTGGAGGAGACCAAACCAGAGCTAAAACAGGAGAGCAAAAAAATCATGTGATTCCAGCTAAACGCTAAAAGTGCTCGCTATCTGCTGAATGTGCAAATAAGCAACTAATCGCTAATGTGTTTGCCTACAGGGTGATAATTTGTCAAAGCTGCTATTACAGCTAGTTTCACTTCCCCCAAATGACCAAGAAATCTATTAACGCAGGTTTACGCTCCAAGTGTTCCAAGTCGCTCGAACAGAGAATAAAAGTACAAAGTTAAGGTTTCTGTTTTGTTATTTTTACACTATCTAGTCTACGCATTTTCCAAAACCACAATGTTAAGACTCAACATAAAAAGCCTACTATAAGTGTTACATAGTGCTAGTATAGGTAAGAGGAATTGAGTCTTTACACAGACCTTATCTGTGCCAGTTTGAATATCAGGGTCAGTTTGTAGTCACTGAGCCTTACAGGCAGTTCAGAGGTCAAACTGAAACTGCCCCTCTTTGATCTCTGTGCCCTTCTTCCTTGGGGGGGGGATCCACTCATCCATATATTTGTTTGGAGACAGGGAACAGTTGGAGCGTTTAGCTTCCTGTCACCCCGGTGCCCTTGACTCTGTTCTGAACTGGCCCTGCCCAGCACATCATCACCGCGCCACTGCGTACCAAGACAGCGAGATGACATGCAACATGTCCCCTGACTCCAGGATGGGGGGGGGGAGGGGGAGTCGTCATTTATTCTTTCACTCGCCTGCCACCTCTTTTGCTTCCTGGCTTTTTAATTTTCTCCGTCCATTGTTTTCTGTTATCTGATGATGCATAATCTCCGTGGCTTGTTTGAAAACAGAGGGGGGGGGGGGGGGGGGCGCTCCATACGAGGTGAGCACTTGACTGATAGAGATGCGTATGTCTGCATTATTCCCCGGGATCTGTGACAGGTTAATTCTTAGAGAGTTGTAAATACAAAGAGATGAATTATGCATGGGGATTTATAAAAAGAAAGGGATGGGCTTTGTGGTTCGACTAGACAGAGTCTTTCTGGACAGCTTAACAGTTGAATGCGTGTTTGCTGTCTGAAATGGAGCGCATAACTATTTGCATAAGTGCCTTATTCTTTTTGGAATTTCTCCCAAGGAGGTATAATACTTGAAAATCCAGTTTGGGATATTTTCACCTAGGTAAATGCAGGAGTAGTGCTTTCTCAGCAGAAATCATAATAATTGCATTTTTTTTTTCTTTTTGTTGCCCATAATCTTAACATTACAAGAATGTCAAGATGTCTTGTACTAATTCAAATGTTGTTGGAAATCCCCATATATTCCCTTAACCGTTTTACTTCCCTATTATCTGCATTGAAAAACAAATAGCTTTATAAACAGTTCTAATTCAGTCTGCTAACTGCTTTGCATGGGGGACTGTCAAACCTTGATATTACGCTGCATGTTTGAAATGAAGTGAAAGGAAACACTTAACACAGCCGGAGTCAAGGCAGATTTAATTCAAACAATGCAGGGAGTAGATTAGACAGAACTATTAGAAGAGGTGGGGCCATCATTATCACATTTTCACGCAACGTTACAAACCACAGTGCTTTTATTTCACGTCTTGTGTTTATCCTTCCAGTCATTAATCACATATTGTTTGGTTCTCAGGATATCTGGGCTACGCAGGGTTTTCCATTCAGTATTTTTTTGAAGTATTTAATATTAGGCTTTTAGTCATGATTGTTCCCACCACTTTGCTCCAGACAAAAAAAAAAGATCTCTCAAAGAACATCTTTTGATTCATTATCCAATAAATCTAAAAACCAGTTCAGCCGATTTCTCAATGACAAAAACACCTGCTATGGGTCGACTATTTATGTTCCTGCCTTTTTTTTATTTCTTCATTGCATCTCAGATGAAGACACAGTTGCTTTGAAATTGTCTTTTTTCAACATCAAAAGCAACAAATTAATCACTGTGCTCTGGTGCCTTTGTGTTTTCTGTTCCTTTGTAAGTTTGCTTTCCCTGAGCCGTGATGCATCTGATTCGACGTCATACTGGTGGAAAATGTGGGCAGAGCTAGTTTGGCAAATCATTTCTGTACTTTAATGCACATGTGTACTGATGTTAATGATCCCCAGAGGATGAATCCTTTAAATAGCTCAACAGTCATACAGATATTCATGGTCCTCTGGGGATAGTTTCTAATGACTTAAATTTCCCTGTAGTGCCACTAGTTGGTTGAATATTTTCTATTAGTCTTTATTTTGACAACTGTTGATTGGATTGCATTTAAAATAAGTGCATTTATTCAATGTTGCCTTTAGACCAAATTGTTTCTGGCTTGGAGGGGAAGGAGTTCTTGAAGTGGGAAAAAGTAACTAATACTCAATGAACATATTCTACTTGAAGCATCGAGTTAAATGGAGCTAAATTAAGGCTTTTGTAAACCAGTTGTCCTTGTGTATGTCGTTTTGCAGATCATAGGAGAGTAGTTTGATTAATAACTTTTTACCAAATTGAGGAAGCTATGAAAAGGTTAGTAATAGAATATATAATATAGATTAAATCTACACATGTGTATTTTTAGACAAAAAGTTGATCTAAGCCTGCTCCAAGTTTACGTGTGAAAAAGGCAAAGTGACTCGACCACATCTCTGCTTCTCATCTCTTTTTCAAATCCGTCAACTCACTTTACATAAGATACTAAATCTTATTTTTGTTCCCTTTAGGTTTGAATTTCAAAGCACGGCGACAGAGATAATTCTCATTAGCATTTCCTGGATCGTGCTCGAGGACCCGAAATGCTAGAAATAAGATGGTATTTTGGAAAGACTCGCGGGAAATCCTCTTACCTCATTTAGCTTCCCCCTCTTCTCGTTGACGAGCCACTTTTAACTAATTTGCTGCAGATTTACGCACAAACTCATTTTTTGCCGCTTCACTGGCGGAGGCGTGATACAAGCACGAGCGTTTCCTCGGTGAGTCACTGGGTTTGTCTTACACCTCACTACAAAGGGAACTAGTTATGTGTGTGTGTGTGGTGCCTGTCAATACCATCGAGACAGTAGTTAGACACAGTAGAGAAAGTGTCACCGCTTTCACTACTTACATGGTGACGAAATTACTGTGTCACGTACATTCCCTGGTTAATACTTTGATGAATCCCCCCCCCCCCTCCCCTTGAGTGCCTCCTGTTGCAGTGTCTGTCTCAGCTTCAATAAATAAAATAGAGGGTATCTGTAATAAAATTAAATAAAAGGAATTCCTTCCCCCTAAATTTAATTATTTTCGTTCCCACTACCTTCAGTGCTTCAACGCCCATTCAGCCTCCTTTTATGCTTGACAACCTTGAATGGGATTCTTGTAAAAGATACGGTAATTGAAATACTCAAAAGATGTCAGGCTCTCTGTTGCTTCCCAAACAATTTGACTTGGCTCACCCGTCTGCCGAAGATTTTTATTTGTTCGTACTTCTCAGGCAGGGGCGTACATGTGGGCGTGAAGGACTTCCCCTCCCTGAAGACACTGTGTAATTCTGGCGAGACTGAGGAGTGTCAGGCAATCGAGCTGTAGCCTCACGGGAGACCACAGATTTGACCTTAAGAGTCTGTCGGTGGGAACGTTTCAAATGCAGCCACTTTTTCATATGTTTAACATAACACAGCAGATAATCTCCTCCTGAATGTCATGCAATCACAATAGTGTGGATTTCTGTGTGTTGACATCGAGTTGGCCAAGAGAAATTATTCATTCATCGTGGTTCATGGGCGCATATCAGCAATTATGATCCTAAATTTTGTCATTAAATACGATAAATTGCTTTCTTCCCCAGAGTCATTTGAGAAAATTGGTATAATTATTGTGTTTTTAGGTTAAATACAGAAATACAGTGAAAACACTGTTACCTTATTGTAATATAATGAATGGTAGCAGATACCTATCAACTCACATACAGGCTACATGTTTGTTTTAACTCTACAAATACAGAAAATTAAGATTTCTAAATTTTGGGTTTACATTTTAAGCTTTTAGCTACTTCTTGAGCCAGAGCCTTAAGGCAGTTAGCTTAGCATAAAGACTGAAAGCAGAGGGGAATAGCTAGCCTGGCTCTGTCCACTAGCATCACAAAGGGTTAACTCTAACCCGCTACAATAAGATATATTGTGTTTATTTAGTCTTTCAACAAAACAAAACTAACCACAAATTGCTTATTACTTATCTCTCGACCAGGCCGCTGGTTTTCCAGAGTGTGGACTTTACTTTATCTCTCAACAGCTAGCTAGCATCTCTACTAATCATTTAAGGTGTTTTTATTTAAGCACATTCACTTTGCAATGTGTTATCTGGAAATTCAGAACCAGTACAGAACCACATCAAAAGGACCTGAAATAGAGAAATGGTGGTGAGATGACAGGCCACTGGTTGCGACCCACCTCCCCTTAGGAAACCCAGCCATCATGTTGTCAGGCCACATCAATCTCTGAGAGAGAGTGAAAGAGGCTGCGCTGTAGAGAGGAAGGGATGAGAGCACAGAGGGGATAGAAGGCCATGTGTCCAGAAGTGGATGGTGTGATTTTATCAGGCTCAGTGTAAGGGTGACATTTCAGTAATGCTTTATTCCTCACTTTGGCATTTCAAATTAATAAAAGCCTCCAATAACTATGCAGAATGAAGAAAGATGGAGGAGGAGGAGGAGTTGACGAGGAGTTGGAGCCAACACACTGATGAACAATGCAGCAATTTCACTCCGGCTCTGTCTCATTCTTTCCCTCACTGTCTCAATTTCATCCCACTTTCTATCAATTCCTCTGCGATGACCCCTGCATCTCATTGAGAGAGGCTGAGCCCTGTGTCCCTGGAACACTGCAAATCCCTCGGCGGCAGTTTTTTTTTTTATAAAGCTGATTATATAAAACTAGCAAAAGTCTAAATCAATAACGCAATGATTTTGGCATAGTTTAATTGCTGTACTGTCGGGGGTGGAGACATTCTGGAGTCACAGAGATGGATTCAACTTTCTTTCTCATTCTGTTTTAAATTGTTCCAAACTATGTGGATCAATAGAAGTGAAACAGAGTTGAAAAGTTAGAAATTGGGTTTTTGCAAATAATCCGACTTCATGTGACAAGTTGTGAGGCCTGTTGTGGCAAATGACAAAATACAGTCCAAGTACGGATGAATGTAGTGGTTCAAACTACATTTATAACATTGGAATCGCCACGGTGGCCTATTGAGATGAGATAATATCATACTTAGTTTTAGTGTGAAGTCAAGACAAGGGTCGAAATGATGGTTTTCATCCAAAAATTACAGCAGATAGAAAAACCCAATCCACTAAATGTGATGTGTTTAGTAGGGTTGAAAAGGCTTTTTAGTTTAATTCGGAGAAGAGCTTAGCTATTTGTATCATTCAGCCTCGAATCTTAATGCTAAGCTAAGCTAATTGCCTCCTGGCTTTAGCTCCGTGATTAATGCACAGACATGATATTTCCACCAATGTGATTTTAGAAAAGAATATTTTCTAAGAAATGTTGAACTTTTGCTTTTAGTGTTGAGGAGGAAGAGAGAAAAAAGAAAGAGTCTAAAACGGAGTTTATCATATCAGCTTTACATTCACTTTACATTTAAACATGTTTAAAGGATCAATAACCTGTGGACCTCATATATACCTCGTATTAGCTCATGATTATGGCTGGTTTAGCATCCCTTAATATATGTACTAATATTTATAGTTCATTTAACATGTAAAGTACCTCACATTCATTATGCATATGACATAAACACACAACACGATGAACCTAAGCACTTTGTAAGTAGCCTTCCTACGTTTTATGATCGGGTGACAGGTGACCCCACCTCATGTGTGTCCCTGAATTAATTTTACAAGTGGGAATCAAACCTCTAACCCAGGCACTGTTAGTGTCTTGCTCTACAGCATCTGTACAGGCTACAGGATCAAAACAGTTGCCTGTAACTTCATCTGATGTGTTTGTTGTACACACAGTTATCCGCCTGTGTATGCATTCCGTGTAACGTATCTCGAGGAGAGCTCTATCAGTTTTTGCCACACAGGCACGCAGTGTTTAATCCAGCGGCTGCTTTGGAATACAGAGTGCGAGAAGAGAGAGGTGAGAATTAAACATCTTCGCATTATAGCAATGTTAAAGCATTTTATTGAATCCTGACATCAGAGGGAATCTAATCCCTGACACAGCCAAGCGCTTTCTCTCTCTCTCTCTCAGACACACACAAACACACACACACACACAGATAATATACAGGCATAAAAAAATAAGGATGAACACACACACAAGACAAATATGCATGTAGAAAATCACGGCTATACACACACAAATTCCCACAACAAATCAAATCTGCACCTCCACCTTCACCAGCAAGCCCAATGATCACAAGGCAGTATTAAACTTCCTCCCAGTGGGATTCTGCCACATGGGACAGATAATGAGGCCAGGTGTTAATTAATGTGGAGTGCGTTTCCCCCCCGTGTGCCGACGCCCCGTGAATCCCAAGCAAGGCCGCGGCCCTGGAATCGCCGCGCGGTTGATTTGCCAAGCAGCGCACTTCAAACGGCCAGACTGGCTGCGCCGCAGTCCTCAAAGGGACTGCTATGGCGAGGGCCGCGTTCCAGAGGGCGGAGTGCTTGGCGTGTGGCAAATCGAAAAACATGAGCGGCGGGAGAAGTTTGTGTTTTTGTTTTGATCAGACATCTGGGTCGATAGCGAGCTACAGCCGTCACCCCTGCACCCGGCCGCCGAGCTGTTTACCCCGACCACCTGATGCAACCGTCTCTCGTCACGTTTGCCGAGTTCAGCCTCATGCATTCCTGCTCAGAGGAACACGCTCATGTCTGTCGAGGTTTTATCTCTTTAACTACAAATTTATGAATTCCCTTTATTTCAATCTAAGCAGTGACTGTTTGTGTCCACTTCTGTGTGATTTGCAACTCTGGAGCACGGAAGATGAAGAGCTGCAGCCAGTTGAAATAGAATAAATGTAATTTATTTTTATTAAAGTCATTTTAACACCCCTAGAAATTATCTTTGGACCCCCCGGGGAGCAATCTCTGGATGACATTTCTCAAGCCCATTTGAGTAAATGTACAGAAATGAATATTAGCCTGTGGTAACCTGGAATGACAGTACATGGGATTTACAAATCACAGATAATAGGTTTTTTAAAAAGGAGATCATCAGGGTATCATGTACAATGATTTTTCTTGATATGGAATTACCAATATCTGTTATCGGATCTATGACATTCATACCCCCTTTCCCCCCCTCCCCCCTCCCCCCCTCCAACCTGATGATATGATGGAGCACTCACAGGTCAGACGTGCAATCCCACCGTCCTTCATTCCTTTGAAGGTCAGGAGAATGAAAAGCCCGGCTCTGTTGTGAGCCACTCTGCCCCCGACTGCAGGTTATTAAAGCTCTATCGAGTTTCTGCCAAAGCTCTGACTCTCCCAATATCTCACCATGGCTCATCTCAGCTGTCTCCTCAGTCAGGGTTTATACGGAGCTGAAAGGATCGAAAGCTGGCCTCTGCGTTCGCTATACACTTGACCATTCCCTCCTTCAAAACTCGGACCCGGATCTCCTTTGATATCATCCTTTTTGGGCCTGTCGCCTGTGTATCACCACGAACTATCATCCTCGCTTTAATCAGGGTATCATGTGAGAGCAGGGCGGAGAGAGCCTGCCCTCCACACCGACTGAAAGTTGAGAATTTGATTGTGCTCCGTGATGGGCCTCTTGTGATTTGGTCAAGTGGTGCTTCAGCTCGACTTATCCTCATTTTGGATTGTCAGGGATTAACTCCCTGAACACTGCATCACAGCCAAGTGATATCATCTAGCTGTCATTTTGTCAAATTCCTCCTCCTCCTCCTCCTCCTCCTCCTCCTCCTCCTCCTCCTCCTCCTCCTCCTCCCCCTCCTCCTCCTCCTCCTCCTCCTCCTCCTCCTCCTCCTCCACCGGTCAGGCCGTGAATGAGCGTAGCCATCCGGAGGTGTGATAGTGGGGGATTTGGGCCAGCGACAGGTCTGCAGGTGCCATGTGGCAGGTAAGAAGGTGCAAGGCCGAGCAGGATGATGGGCTGATTAATCCAGCAACACCTCAGTTCCAGTGGGAGCGATTTCTCTCACATCCACGGAGGCTCGACAGCGAGGAGGCTACTGAGGGCTCAGCATTAAACCAGCAAAGTACACACACAGGTCACAGACTTAGAAATGTTACATTGCTGTGTTTTTTGCATTGGAGCTTCACCCAAAATTCAAAGTACACGTAACAGTAATAATAATGTAGCATTTAACAGAATACAAAGGACAAAGAAGTGAAATGAGTTTAACTAGACTTCTTTAATAAAAAGGGGAAAAAGGAGGGTAATAGAATTACCTGAACACTCTATTACAATAAAAGACCAACTTTGACTTGGTGAAATTACTTGAGGTCTATAGACATCAAGGGACGTTGAAATAAAGTGGTTTGGATCTTCTGGACAAACTTTTGTCTTTGTCCTCGTCCCGACCCCTATTGGTTTTTCCCCTCTCCATCTTTTGTTAATCAATGTTTTCATAGCACTCATAGAACAGCGATGAAATTATTACCCATTGTAAAACCAGAGTCAAACTAAACTGGGATAATCCTTCAAAGACAATATTCCTATTAATTCAAAATCAATCTTCCTTGAATTTGAATTTAAATTCAAAAACCTTCCATGGTGATCCATCAAGTAGTTTTTGCATCATCTTGTTCACAAACAGACAGATGGTGATGAACACATATACACTCCATAGGTAAAATCCAATTCAAATAAAATCAATACAATGGCAAATAAAAGTTATGAATTTCTATATTTACAGAAGCTGCCATGATGGTGGTTGTATTTGTCTTCATTATTAGCCACGTCACTATCTTCATTATCAAACTCTGCTCTGCCATTATTTCTCTAACAACTCATCCGTCTATAATAAGTGTTTATTGTATGTTTGCATGTGCTGCATTTATGTCAGTGGGAGGTTTGTTGTAAACTATGGCAAATAAATATATAAAAAAACAATAATCACAACTAAATGAATCATTATCTTACCGTCCCGCTGTTTGAATTATTAAATACTATAATTGCAGCAACTAACTGACACACTGTTATATAAATATCATTATTATGCCCTTTCAGTGTCGTGTCTTCAGACTGATCTGTTGGATGTATGGTTTTATTTATATGCTGCTCTCTCTGTTTACACCCAAAATAAACATTGTAAGTTTCTCCCAGGAATGTTCAGGGACTGATGGCACCATATTTCTTATTTTTCTTGAAAAGAGGACCATCGTTCAACTCGAGCCAAATTAATTTAGAAAACATTTACAGAGTGAAGATGTCTCATAACAGCCTTGTCTCCTATAATTTACATTTAAACACACACACACAAATAAACTATGATATTGTTATCTTTTGAAGGAAGCGTGATTACGACCAGATTACGTTATTAACGGTAACTAGCTCGAATTAAAAAAAAGATGGCCGGTGCAGGACCGTCTGTGATCTGAGCTCGAGTCCAGAAATCTGTCAGCCCAACTGATTGGTCGGTTTCTCCCTGCTCCCATCCTTCAACAGCAGCTGTCATTGGCCGGAGGATTTATCTGCCGAGCCACCTCCTGTGTCAAAAGGCACATCAACAGTGGGTTGTGCTTAGTCAATCTCACAGGCCATATGTCAGTCACATAAACACCTGCCTCGCACCATCATGGATGTGTGTGTAGGCGTGTGTGTGTGTGTAGGTGGCTGTGTTTTGTTTGCATGGATGGATTGTGTGTGTTTCCACATTTGCTATGATGGTGTTGTCAGGGCAGCCCATTTAAGAGAGAAAATATTTATTATTACTGCGTCTTTTATGTCTTTTTATGTCGATAATCTTCATGGATTTTATTTATTCAGCTGTTGTCGACATCCATACATTCTGTGTTGAGCTGCGTGTTGCGTCATGGCTCATTGATTCCTACGACTGAAACTCTAGGAACTATTGAACAAAACCATCAATTTACATATAAATATCCCCGGAGCCTCTGTGATGATGTGAAGAGCCGGGTGTCCAGATTGCTTTATATTCCTCTGAATGACATTTGGATTCACATTCTCAGCTCAAGCCCCTCTCTCTCTCTCTCTCCCTCTCTCTCTCTCTCTCTCCGTCTCTGTCGTCCTTGTTCTCCTGCTCTCCTACTGAGTACGACACCCTGATATTGGATTGACCTTATAGGCTGCAGAGATCAGGACATCATTAGCTGCGACCAGCCGCAGACTTGCTGCTCGGGCCTCCTGCACTAAGCCAGTGCCCCCGGACGGATCATATGGCATTGACAGAAACCGGCTGGGCTTGGTTACACAGCAGCCATGGTGGCAAAAGCCATGTCAGCAATACCAATAAGAGATTGTCAAGGTTACACTTGCTTAGCACTGGAGCGACTTGCAACAGTTTTCTCTAAGGGGTATGAAATAACTCGTAACTTGTGGTGACAATATTATTTCCTTAAGGTTAAGTTTTCTCCCCTGTTACTGCAGAAGCCGTTACCTTAGTGGAAGAATGGGACTTGATCCAAGACTGAACTTTTTGCATTTTCCTCCAGAAAACGAGTGGATCCACAATCTTTCTGTAAAGAGAAAGAGCGATGAAACAAAATCAGACAAATTCTTGGGACTGATATCTATGAGTGTGTGAAATTAGTTGCATCTTGAATCTAAAAGGACTGTTGGCCCTTGAGTGCTGTTCAAATATATATTATGTATTAATTTTTAAATGCTAATTCAATAATTTCGTAGTCCTCTTGCACAAAGCGGGGGATTTTCTTTGAGACACATTCTCCAAAACATTTTCAAAACTGGAGCAGCAGAGGCTGGGAAATCCTGACTTTTAGCCCTGAGGGTGGGACAAGGTCCCAAACAGCTGAATCCCACAGTCCAGCTCAGCAGCCTTTAGACCCTGATTGTCTGGGAAACCCCAACATTGCTCAGTTTCTATGTTTCTAGCTTCATCTTATCAATGTTGAAAAAACTGATCATGCAATGTTAAAGAACGAGAAAAATGTTGGATACAAGCCCGGATTTGGATTCACACCAAGATATTATGGGTTCCTCGGAGTGAAAATGATTCGCAAACCCTCCGCAAATAAGTAAAAGAGTCTTTTTTGCATAATCCTGAAAACTAGGGGAGGTAAATATATAACTAGTGTTTTAATTCTGGGATAAATCACACAAGCGTTCACGGTAAATGTATGAATATCAAAACTTCGATACTACAATTAAGCAAACATAACAAATTTTCTTTCTGCAATTTTTAACATGTTACATTATGGTTTGTACAAAACAACTTTACAAAACCTAGGACTGTTACTTTCATGGCAGCAGTATTTTTTAAAGGGCAGGTTAAATATTTGAATCGGTCAATATCTAATTTTGGTGCAGAACCCTTGTCTCTGGAATTCTCTGCTGACCTCTTCACTCTCCCACATCCCTGATCACAGGTAAGGGATCAAGCTGAGAGGGCTTATTGTTCTTCTATAGATTTCCCCCCCCCCGGCGTTGCACTGAAGCCCTGGGTCTTAAATGACCACAGAGGGTATTGATCTTCATAATGCTCTGTTTTTGTTGTTAAATAACCACCGCAGGAAATCCGCTGAAAGGTCCCGACCTTTCTCCATCATTTCACCTCCGCCGGGCTGTATGAAAGCATTCCAGTATGGCGGGGGGGGGGGGGGGGGGGGGGGTTTGCTTTGAGAGAGTAAATACCGTACATGTCAGTTAATGTTCGATTGGAAAAACTGCCTTCGCATTATTGAGTGTTATTAACGATGGGGGGGGTCAGCCAGCCGGCTGCTCGGTTAGAATGATCTGTTCCCCGAAGGCTTGAATTTCGATGGCAGCCACCGAGAGAATGATTATGGATTGAATTTATGACTTCTTCCCACTGGTCTCTGAACACTTCTTAGGCTGTGGGCATGAAGCAAATGTCTCTCCTCAAAGCTCCTGTTTACTCTCACTGCTCGGCCGGGAAATTGTTTTTCTCATTAGCCACGGAATGCGGCAGTCGGAGTTCTTTATATCGTCGGAGAATAGGGCTCCCGTTCGTGAGGCGGCCCCCCCGCTGCTCCCTGAACCTCACCGTGAAAACAAATGAAACAAAGATCACACTCTTGCATGACAGCGGGGGAAATCACTCTCCTCTCTCTCTCTCTCTCTCCCTCGCGCACTGTCAAGGCCCGAGCTCCGAGCGGACCTCCAAGGCTGCTCGAGCACAAGAGGGGGACGTTACGAGCGGCAGCACACATCATTGTTAAATAGTTGACACAAGTACAATTTAGTGTCCCTGCTGCTTAACCGAGGCAGCCGCCATCCTCCCTATTACCCCTTAACTCCCCCTCTCACATCTCTGGGTTTCTGTTTCCAAGCTGTACGTGTGTATGTGTGGGTATGTGTGTGTGTGGGCCACTGAATCTAAGATCTCCCTTTCAAAAAAGACATAGCGAGAAAAAAAAACGGCCTCGTCATTTGCATTCTCTCTCCCTCCCACTCGCTCTCATTCTCTCTCGCGCGCTCTGTCTTAGCGGCGTAACCCTTATTACCCTCCTAATTGGATCATGCAACGCTCCTTTGAGTCAGCCCTAGCAGGCCTAGTGACCCACAATCCCTCAGTCTTGTTCCACCTCATTGAGTGGTTATCGCTCCGGGGCGAGGAGCAGGTTGCAGATAGCATATCGCCGCCCCCACAGGAAATAAGATGGACTGCGGAGATCTGTATCTAAAAACAGGGAAGTCACACGATCCATCTCCCTGAGAGGAAGATAAAAGCATCAAATGGAGGAAAAAATATCTTTGGATGTGTTAAAAATGTCGGAGCTCTACTCAAAAAGACAAAAAAAACAGCTATTCTTTTTTTAATATATATATATATATATATAATGTAATGGCGTCTGCTTATCAGTATTCCTGCCAGAGATCTCCCCTCGACTAAGTGGCAGTCTGGGTCGAATGCGTCGCGATACTGGAGAGGCGAGCGGCTAATGCTGCAGATAGCCCAGTTCTCACCTTTAGATAATTTTGCGTGTAGAATGTCGGATGATTGCTGATTATTGAACCGCTTTACAGTTGATCTGAATCTCATCAGCACTTAACCTCATTGTTCCTGGAGCAGAGGTGAGAGGAATGTCAATTGGAGTGTGTTTAGCGCTCGCTGGCTCTGTTTCAGCCCCGTCTCTCTTTTCCATTCACTCCCTCCCTCCCTCTCTCTCACACACTCACACACACACACACACACACACACACACACACACACTCACACACACACACACACACACACAGGCAAACACATTCACAGCTCTCTACCCCTCTCGCAAACAAACACAAGCACATCAAGAGCTCCTCTTTCCCCTCCCACAAACATGCTCGCACAAACACCCAGACTCTGTGGGTGTTTGTGGTACAGAGCAGACAAGGGCCCATGAAATATGCATGTCCCTTTGTGTGTTTCATAAGAAACTCTCATCGGGATTCCACTCCCATCTCAGCTGAAATACCACACAGGAATATCAATTACGCCGGCAATTTGGGTGGCGGTGCAGAGCGGAACGCGCCGAGCGAGAGTCTGGGATCCACGGTGTCACCGTAATGAGAGGGTCACTGTCTTCTGCCGCCTCATGGGCCAACGCTGCTTCAACATCGGCCTGAATGTGTGAGAAAGTGCGGTGGTGGAGTCACAACAGGAAGGAGAGTCAGCAAGGCGGTGGAAAAGTAATTAACCTCTCAAGGCCAAACGGACGAACAGCCGACCCGAGAGATGCTTGAGTGTTTGGGATCGCGAGGGCGGGACTTTGTATATTGACAAACAAGGGTTTCAATATTTAATTCAGAATTAAATATTTAACTAACCCTTTTCACATTTCAGTTGCTTAACTTCTTGTCCTCAAACTACAAAAACAGCTTAAACTCAGTGTTTCCACTCAAATTTCATATATTTTCCACCCGAGCCTCGATCGCCACATTTGGATAAAATTTCTGATCAAATCATATTTTCTGGAGAGTTAATGAGTGAACTCAGTTACCTGGGAAACGAGAGACTCGAGCAGTCTAACACAAAATGAGGGATAATTACGCTACTGTTATTTGTTTGGTTTTATTGGGAACACCTCAAGGACATTTCTTGATTTGTCACAGGAAGTTTTGAATAAAAATTGTCAATTTGTTCCATTTTTCATATGAAAAACAATGAAAAAACAAAAAAGATATAGTTCCTTATATTTTAAGTAATTTGTGTATGATGGTTTTAAATATAAAAATACCCCAATGCACTGGAGTATCATGAATATCTTAATGTTATATTGTCACGTGACCCCAAATTGAACCATTTGAACGACTCAGTTTTACTAACCTGTATCTATGTGTGTCTTTTTCTATAGGAAAACCCTTACATGTGCAACAATGAATGTGACGCTACCACCGAGGAGCTGGCTCACCCTCCTGAGTTGATGTTCGACTTTGAGGGTCGCAACCCCACGACCTTTTGGCAATCCACCTCCTGGAAGAAATACCCTAAGCCCCTGCAGGTGAACATCACGCTATCATGGAACAAGACCGTTGAGCTGACGGATGACATCGTCCTGACCTTCGAGTCCGGCCGACCGGAGCAGATGGTCCTGGAGAAGTCGCTCGACTACGGCCGGACCTGGACCCCGTACCAGTTCTACGCCACCGACTGCCTGGACGCGTTCACCATGGAGCCCAAGACAGTGAGTGATCTGACCCAGCGCACCCTGCTGGATATCATCTGCACTGAGGACTACTCCCGGGGCTACGTGTGGAAGAACGACAAGACGGTGCGCTTTGAGATCAAGGACCGCTTTGCCCTGTTCGCCGGCCCTCGGCTACACAACATGGCCTCTCTGTACGGCCAACTGGATACCACCAAGAACCTGCGGGACTTCTTCACCATCACCGATCTGAGGATTAAGCTGCTGAAGCCAGCCAGTGGAGCCACCATGATAGATGAGAACAACCTGTCCAGATATTTCTACGCCATCTCTGACATCAAGGTGCAGGGAAGGTAAGAGCATTTTACTTTACCCATTAGAATTATTCACGTTCTGTTGCTGCTTTCAAGCTTTCAGAATATTTAAATTGCCAACTCATGGGACCAAACTGCAAGAATCGTGTTCCTCCAATTCCCTTAATGTTTCACCAGTACCATAATGGCCCACTTTCATCTTCTTTCACTGACTGCAGAGCTGCTCAAACTGGCCTTTTTCCAGGTGAATGTTCCCCTTAAATGCGTCTTCAAACAGCAGGAGATCTCCCTCCTTCTCTCTAACATTGACTAAAGCACAATTGATATTTATACAATAAAAACCGATTGACAGAAATTTGTTAAACAATAAATATCCCACGGCATCAGTATAGAACAGGCCGGGGGATTGGCCGACTTTGAGCCACGGAGAGCCAACAGTCTGAAGTGTTTGTATTGCAAACAAAGACACCACACAGTGTTTAGCTTCCCCTCGAGGGGAGAGGAGGAACACAGTGGAATCACCTGCTGAGGTGATGAGAACAAATGACAGACTGCTGCTTTTCCCTGGCATATGGTTGACCCCCCCAGGGATATACCAACCTTCACTTTGCTGTGACAAGATATTCAACCCATACCTTAGTTGTGGTGTATTTAATTATTCCTCCTTGGACGGCTGGTCTGTTTTTATAAAACACCATCAAATGAGCAGAATGATTTCACTGCCGCAGACTAACGAGAACTTATTTTAAAAAGGCAGAATAAGGAGCCTTCAATGTTTTCCTCCTTTTCCCTAAACCAGGAATTTGGTGTTTCCAAAGTGGAAAGTGTGTAGTAACTAAGTTCTGCACCAAGTACAAGCCACAAAACATGGTCAGACATTACTTAGAGTGTGGGCGGAGACCTGTGAGCAGTGGTTTTATGGACTCCTCATGGGTGACTTGTTAGAAGACAACCACTTATCCCATTAGACATCCAGCAACACCAGGATTGTTTACTTTCAGGACAATTACCACTCTTCTTTCAGCTCATGTTTGGTCTCCACACACTCCAGAGACCAAAAAAATCTGACTTTGTAGCTCGAATTCCTGAATTTTAACCAACTGCTCATGGAGCTGAGGGGTAATGCAGATTTGAGTGATACAGCTCTGTGGGTTTGTCACCGCGGCCCCCTTTAAATACTCATTTGAGCTCTAAAAAGAGCAAATTGAAACTGACTCGTTTGAATATCAGATTCTCCTCCCTCTCCACTCGCGGCGCAAGGTCACGGCTCTATCATTTTTCCAATTTTAAAGCCCCCGTTTTCAGTAGGATAAAGATTTTCCGGTGCACGTCGCCATTAACACAGCTCGCAATTCTGCAGTGCATAATGCTTCCAGTGAGTCATCGGGATGCCTCTGCGATTTCCAGGGAACGGAAACATTGTCGTTTCATGACGCGTGGAAACGGCCCACGCGGCGCTCGTAAAGCCTCTACAGCTGCTCTCCGAATGGGACCTGCGCTGCTGGCTGCCGTTGGTGTATATGAGGATAACTAGGTCGGTAATGACCCATCAGATGGGCCCCTAGGTGAACTGAAACAGTCAGTCCCTAATTAGAATTCAGCCGACTTCAATGGCAGATTAGAACCATTAGCATGTTTGGCTAATTGGTATGAGACTAATCTTGTAATTAAGAGCATTTGCAGCTGATTAAATGGTAATCATCTGAGACACATCAGTGAAACATGGAGACATTCAGAATTGCCAGGCTGTGGTTCCAAATTTAGCTTGGCCCTGTTTCATGACAAGTGGATTTTACAGTTTAATCTACGAGGTTTCCTTTGTTAGCAAGTGTTGCTCTTAATAACTCACATTTCTCTCCAGCGTTTTTGACAGCAGCTAAAAACATTTGAAGTCGTCTTTCATCACATGTTCGTCAAAAGAGTCAGAGAAACATGCTGAGCAGTCAGACACACTCTCCCAACATGGACACGCATACTGTAAACACAAATTGAGTTCCAAAATTGCCAGACCCCCCATCCGGCACAGACCAGCGTCTCCTTATTTTGCCATTTATTAGGAAGAGTAGGAAAATATTGGATGGGGGGGGGGGGGGGGAATAAACTATTTTGCCCAATTTTCCATCCTGCCCCTGGGCTTCAAATTCAATTTTCCGCCAAAAGTTTGCAGTGAGATAGAAAAGAAAATAAACATGCGATTTCTGTCCAGAGGTGGATAAGTAACTCACTCGAAAGAGAATGGTGTAGAGGGGCGTGGGGGAGGGGGGGGGAGACTGATTGGAGCTCCCACCCCAGCGTGAGCAGCCTCCTGGCTACGACCAAATGTGAAAGCCTTATCGGAGAATGGCCATCCTGTCCGAGAATACTCCATAAACGCTGATAAACTTCCTCTCTTACACACACACACACACACACACACACATACACACACACACGCACACACACAGCTGAATATTTGCAATGTCAGGTATCCCGGGGATATGTTCATGAACGTCTGGGCTCTGAATGGATGCTCACACACGCTGCATAAATGCCAAATTAAATCTTCACAATGAACTGAATCTGACTTTTTTTTTTACATTTATATTTCAGAAATGATAAAAAGTAAGCTGCAGTTTCTGTGTTATACTGTGAGTGCACACACAACTTTAATGAAGGACGCTCATTATCCGCACACTCTTGGTTGTTGCTAGAAATCCCAAACTTAAAGCGCCCGAGGCAATCTGAGGGAGCCTGTGCGCACACACACCAATAAAAGTAAATAAAATTCCACTCGCAGATAAATCCTCTGTAGCCTCAGACGCTGCACAAGACAATATAAAAGGACTCTGAATGGATTCCTCTTAATAATGTAAGCATCGTCACGGAACACAAGTTTATAAAAACGGGCTTTACAAGGCTGAGAATCACATTATACTAAAAGATACCAAGACAAATCCCCCTCTGCAGAAATCCTGCATGATAAAAAAAGTTGAGGATAAAAAGAGACATAAGGAAAAGGCAAGATAGGGGGATTGTGTTTTTCCACTTCTCCTGAGTCGAGAGTGGAGAGTGTGTGCGGCGGCCGACATTGATTTCTGACGTTATTCCACATCAACAGGAAATAAAAACCTTGAACCGTGCAGGCTGTCCCACCTTTCACGTCTCCTTCTCCATCGTTCCTCACTTATTGATCCGGTGTCTGCTCGTTAATTAAGACATGACCGCTGTCGGCCGTCTGCCCGGTCACAGCCGCACATCTGGAAGGTGCAGCAGGGCCTGGGAATGAGAGGCAGCTAATCCATAAGTGCTAATGTGCTATTTCTCTCATCTCCTATGTCAGCCTCAATTTTTTTTCTTTCACCTTTCACCATTTCTTTCTTAACCCACAGTTTCTTCCATTTCCACTTTCACTTCAACCCTTTTACCCAGTATTCATTCATACTGTCAAAGTAACAGAAAGAATAAAAACTGTTCAACATGGCTGTGTCCTTTCATTTCAATTCAGAGACAAAACTCAAGAACCAAAAAATTGAATGTGCATCTTACTGAATCAGGTGTCGGAGTCAGACCCCCTCCCAGTATAAATGCCCCCCTTTAAGACCCCTGGTCCTATAAATATCTGATGTCCACCACTGCTCACAAATAAACACAATCTACACACATTTAATATGTTTATATAAAGCAATTCTCAGACTAAATTCAGCATCTCCTGTTTTTATGCCTCACCCAAGTAGGTTGTAGTTTGTAGTTGCTCACGTTTCCCGTTTTTTGCAACATTAAGGTGTCACAGTGAAGTTGACCTCTGACCTCTGACCTTTTGGATATGAGTGTCATCACCTTATAATTTTGTCCTATAGATAGTGAAAAGTGAGATAGGGAGCCCCTCTATTAAGTTCCATTAGCATTTGAACTCTTGAGACAAGTTAAAAATGGTTTGGGGATGTTAGAGTGATCTTTGACCCCAAAAATAAAACCAATTCATCTTTGAGTAATAATCTTTTATGGCAAAAAAGAAATTCAAACCAAGGGGTTATTGAGAAAAACAGGACACACATACAGACAACCTGAAATATTTTTCCTCCAGTCACATCTGTTTCCAGTCTGGACGCATTCAAAGTGATGCACCAATTATAAAGGTTCATAAAGGTTCATCGCTAAGTTGGTGGTTTGATCCCGAGCCACTGGACCTCTAGTGAATCATTTCCCCTGTACTGTCGTGGGTGTGTGAGATTGTGTGTGTGCAGGTGAACGAGAGGCACACTGTAAATTGTGCTGGTGCAAAACCAAAATAGAAGTAAAGTGCAGTTGTCTAACGTAAATTTACCTGCGAGCAGAAACTGAATTTCATTTGAGTTCGGAGACGTGTTCAAGGACACGTTGACAGACATCAGACGATACATTAGCCTCACTAACCACTCGGGTTGGCCCGCTGCATGAACTCATTTGATGAGAGTCTTTTCTGTAAATGCACTATTTCATTTTCCACTGAGCTGCGGTAATGATTGATCGCGTCGTATAATAGGACCTGTGTGAGCGTCTTCTGTGACAGCCTCATTCATTAGATCACGTCCTTGCTCGCTTTGATCGACACCCTCCCTGTTGTCTGACAAGGATTTCCACACGGCTTTTTCTCCAGCTATTCAAAAAAAACATTTTCCCCAATTTGTCGGAAAACTTTGAATTACATGTATTGGCCACATTATCTGGAAAACTAAAATGGCACTTAGTGGAGCGAATGCCTACGCATAACGTTCCCTTGAAGTCAATCAAGCTACATGAAATCAGTTTCATCAAGATCCACGAATTACTCCCTTGGAAAATGGGTGAAAATGTAGAATATCATGTAAGGTTAAAGAAAGTATGGATTTGCACCAAATGTAGATTTTCTTCCACCAAGTACTGTGTGAATGTTTGTTTGGTATCTTGCTCAAAAGCTTTGTCAGCGGTGATTAGTCAACTTGCTAAAACTGGCACATGTACAGAAATGTCGATGTGTCTTATTCTTGTAAATACATGAAAATGAAATAGTGGATGTAAATGTAAAAACTAGTACGAGCAGTAAAGGTACAAAAAGGTTTAATATCGTGATGCACAAATGTACAAGTTGCACCCAATGTTAAGTTTTGACCCGAGTTGCATGAAGTCAACATCTGGTCCGATCAGCACTTGCAAAGACAGATGTTGAGGACTGAGAGGCTGGAATTCATTAATTTAACATATATGTATATCTAGGGGAGTCCCACTTGTGTGTATTCCCATAATAGTCCTGACTTTTT
The DNA here is from genome assembly GCF_949316205.1 of Platichthys flesus. Classification (NCBI taxonomy): domain Eukaryota; kingdom Metazoa; phylum Chordata; class Actinopteri; order Pleuronectiformes; family Pleuronectidae; genus Platichthys; species Platichthys flesus. The sequence continues at coordinate 19,734,818 of NC_084958.1, read as the reverse complement.
CATCATAAAATACCATTTGATTATGGTGCACTTCTTTACCAACTAAAAACTCTGCTTTTTAAACACATGAGGAGTTCAGCTTATCTAATATTAACATGACTGCAGGCCTATAGAAATTAAAGGAAGAGATGTTTTCGTTCCCCGCTGACTGTCGCTGCTGATAAATGTTGAACAAAAGCAAATTTCCAAAAACAAAAAACATATTTTATCCCCAAACCTTCCCTCTGAGGTAGCCGTTGCATGAGAATTATTCAAAAGGCAATTTGGATTCAAAAGGAATAATGGTTGTAGATAAAAGTATGAAACATTTGAGTGTTATTTTATGCTCCCCAGTGGTTCCCCCGGAGCCACAGACAAACTCTGTATCTCCCTCTCTCCCGGTGGGAATCCGGAGCTCATAAAAGTGCCGTATCACCCACTTCAACTGTATCTCACACTTAAGAAGGAGTCTAAATTTGAAGCGCCTTCTCATAACTGCGCCGCGCTCCGCTGAACCTCCGACAGAAGCTCTGAACCCCGAGGAGATCCACCGTAGGAGCTCTGCGGTGGTCGCGCATAAATATTCAAGGAAAAGTAATAATGATGTTACACCATATCATCTGCTGCGTTATATGCCAGCACGTTTCCATTTAAACTTATGACATTTGAATATCCTGAGGAGTCGGCTCTCCCCTCCCTCCGATTCTCTGGCTTTTAACTTTACGAGGACGGACAGAAAAAGTAGTGTTTAAATTAAGGATGTTGTAGTACGTGGTGGATTCTTAGTTCTTAAAAAACTGTTGAATGCAGCAGATTTAAAACAGTCTGAGACGAGCTGATGTAGAGCAGTGTAACATCTTTAAGTGGCATCAGGAGAAGCAACAGCAGACAGAAAGAGAGAGGGGGGGCCGACCTTGGGTTCTCTGGATGTTTGTTCCAGATCCTGAAGTTCTGGAGGGTTTCTTAGCAGAGCAGCATATCAGACACGTATTCAGGCCCTGAACCAGTCAGTGCTTTGTACGTCAATAACAGTTCTTTCAAATGGATCCTTTGCTTTATTGGTACAATCTACTTTTATTCTGCCGACGGCTAAACTGATCTCATCCTGAGAAAGCAGTTAATTAAAGTTTATGTCGGTTATTGACATGGACTTTATATAAAGATGGACGACTTGACAGCTCCTGTAAAGTGAAGCCAAATCATCTTGAATCCCCCCCCCCCCGCTGGCTGGCTGCTTTATAAACCTTACCTCCTCCATGTTAGTAGCTGGGACATGAACCGAACTAATAAGTAAAAGAACACGTCAAATAGGTTTTTTCTCAAATATGGACTCTGACATTTTAAGCAGCTCTTATAACGCCAATTTATTCAAGTGTTTTCGATGCTCTGAAAAAAATGCTTTGAAACGTCTTGATTGACAGCTGAGACTCATTTGCGAAAGGTCGAATGTCTGTAAAAGTTGGTAAAAAACATAAAAATGTGTTCAAGTTAAGTAATTTTCTCAAACACTGGTCTGTAATCTTTTTTTCCTCTTTGGAACACCGCAGGCTCATCCCTCACATAACCACACACACACACACACACACACACAAACCGCCTGGGTGTTATCCTGTCTCCGACACACACACACACACACACACACACACACACAACCCACATACAACCCACCCAGCCCGTGCCCTGTGAACCATGACAGCTGTAGCCGGATTGATTGACAGAGTTTGAAAGTCAAGTTCAAGAGCAGGTTCACACGGCCCCCAGTGTTACTCTGCTCCCAGCGTTCACTTTCTCTCCGGCGCTGCCAACGCCTGCTCACTTATCTTCCACCAGATGTCTGTCACATGCTGCGATCTTTTCTGCCAGTCATCTCCTCGTCTCCAGCGTTTAATTAGTGCTCATTAAGGCCCGGGCTTTCTTTGTAAATAATATATTGGTGCCAGGGAAAGTACATCAACATAAACTGTCTCTGGAGGGGCTGCAGCGGCCATGAATAGTGAATGCATCAACATGTCCTTTCGCCACACACCTATTGTAGGATGGAGCCTTACTGTGTGGAGCGGACAAGGTTGTTGTTGCATTCCAATGGTGTATAGGTGTGTGTGTGTGTGTGTGTGTGTGTGTGTGTGCGTGTGTGTCGGTCCTCAACTGATTAATACAGTAGCAAAGCGTGTCTCGTTCCTACTACATTAAAGTGTTACCACTTCTATTCAGAAAACATTTTTTTATTTGTACATTCACCCTTCATCCTTTAGAAGGCGAGTGCCTGCAGTAAGCACGTGCATGCTCCTGCGCACAAACACACACACACAGACACACACACACACACACACACACACACACATACAAACACACAGTGCAGAATGTGCAGCCGGCCTCTGATTTCCATATTAATATGTCTTCCCATTGCCGATTCCTTCACAGCTCCCTCCTTGTCTCAGAGGCTTACATCACATGAATGAGATGGCCCTCCACGATGTGGGGCTGAGGTGGGACTGGGGGAGGGGGAGGGGGGGGCATACATTACCATACTCTATGCCGACATCAATGCATAACCTCAATAATAGGCCCTGTCATTGAAACAAATCACAGGCTTTTCGGTGGCAGTGGTCCAAGCACCCCCGCAAATTCAAATTTCATTTCGCCTCGGCGGAAAATTGGAGCAGGGGGAATTAACTTGTGATCCGTTCCTAATATTTCTCCAACAATTTAGTGAGCTCTGGTGGGGCTGCTTTATATTTTCGATGGGGCGGACGCAAACAATTTGCCTGAGATGTATTACATTACACCCCGAAGAATGGCTGAGATTGGCCACAGCACAGAGCGACGAAGAAACAAGCCTAATCGGACCCTTCAATTTCATGGGGACACGGCCCGGTGTAATGAGGTGACTCTGTGACTCTCCTCCAGGAAAAGTTCAATGCCGTCTGAGACAGAGGAGTCACCGTTAAAGTCTTTATAGAAGCTGGGTTTTCTTTTCACCTGGTCGAACGGCCGATGCCGAAGAAGGAAAGCTTTTCTCCTTTTCCCTTTTCCCCCTGAAAACGTACCTCAGTTTGCCAAAGACAACCAGGATGCATTGCACTAGTTTAATGGAACTTGAGAGATACTGAGTTTAATTCACTGTTCTGAAGCTCAAACTTCTAATTAAGTCAGGTTGCATATTAAAGCAAACATCCGTTTTTACTTTCACAGAGCTGCAGTTGCATTAACTCTATTTTTAGTCAGCATTATGCAAGCTATATTATTAATTAGAAACATGAATAATTTAGTTTTTTTTCTCCTAAAGTAAATAAAGTTAAGCAAACTAGATCAGATCAGACTGAACGTTTCCCCGACCTCAAAGTTTCATAGAAGGCAAAGCAGGACCAGGCCCTTTTATCAGTATATGTGCACGTTAGTTAGTATATATGCATCCAGCAGCTGGATATCAGAAATACTAGATACTAAATACTTCATAAGTTCAACCCTCACCCACCGAATATGCTAATGATAATTAAAACAATTAAAACAAGCGAAAATTAATCACTGTGCAATGTGCAAAATACGACTGAGTCATAACTTAGAGTAAATGGAAGCTGAGGTTTAAATCTTAGATTCGAAGAAGTAAATTAGGTTTTTACTCGGTGGAAGACTGAAGTACAACCTGAATGGTTTGTGACATAGCAACATATAAAATGTACTTTGGCTTCAGTGCTTTATAAACCCAATGCTTTTACAAATCAGGCCAGTCTAAGAAGTGAATTGAGGAATTGACGTTTTTGTTTTTTGAGAGAGAACTGACGGCGTAATGAAACCATCACAGCAGCAAAACCTGTTAAAGAGAAAACTCACAAGATGTCCGTCCGTCCCATTGTGAACACAATATTTGAAAGGACATCTTCAGAGATTTTCTTCAAATTTGGTACAAATGTGCCCTTGGACTCACAAAACAAGAAACTAACAATAGCTCTAACAATAACAACAACAATAATCATAAGTTAGAGATGAAAAGATGAAAAATGTAAGGCAAAAAAAAACTATTGAGCCTTTTGAAGGGACTCAAAAGCTGATTCGATTTCAGTGGTTAGGTCAAAGGTCAAGTTAACCTCAAATGAGTCCGTCAATAAAAACTACGGAGACTTTTACTTCACTGGGTAATTGGTAGAGGAACTGGGGCTTTTTTTCTGTTTTTTTTTTCTAAATCCTGCCGAGTAAAACACCTTCTATTCTTCATATGTCAAAGCGATTGTTGGCCTGAAACCAGGGTCAGAGCCGGGGACTGCATCAGAACGTGTGGCTGCGTTTGTGGTCAATCATTTGTGTTTCACTCCTCCGTCTTTCCGTCACACCAGGAGAATGACTCACTTACTTTGAGCTGTAATATCGCTGCAATGGACCCATTCATTCTGCCAATAACAGCATGGAAGGCTGTAAAATGCATCATTAATTCCAAACACAAAAAAACTAAAGAAATCACACTGTCACACACAGTTGGCTGGGGGGGGGGGGGGGGGGGGGGGTGCAGCTGTCGCTCACATGCATAGCAGCCGTGCTTCCTCTCATGCAGGGGAATCAAACAAGCCCCCCCGCGCTGCACGGCTCTGGTTTCTTCAGGTAGCACATTGACATTCATCTAAAACTTTCAGCAAGGCCACACTTTCCCCTCAACAGCCTTGATCTCTCCATATCTGTCAGAACCATCACGGGTCCAAATACGTGAGCCCTCTCCAGCTGTCTTGTCAAGGAAAGTTTGGGGGAACCTCAGAATTCATTTATACAGCGAGGAGCCACATTACGGCCCCGAGCACAGCCGGCGTGAGGAGCAGGTGAGATAGGGGGCAGAGGGAGTCGGGCGTGTCTTATCGCTCAGAGCGCCAGGCATGGGTTAAATCTCTAATGGGGAAAAAAAAGACAGAAAGAAAGTCGGCTTTATGTTTTTTTTAAATACCGCACGGCCGCTCTTAAAAACTTTCAAGACGTGCAGTGGACATAAACATTCCCAGGTCTCAGGCAGCGGTCTTGGAGGAAGTTATATTCTCAGTTCAGAGAGCATTTTGTATAAGCTGCTATCTTTTTTATTTTCCCTTATCTTCAGAGCAGCAGAATAACACAGAGGCAGTAGCAACCAGCCGTTTGTCTGTATGTGGCCTGATCCCGGGGCTTCTTCAGCGTATAGACTCTGCTACCGGCCGATGGCAGGTTGCCTTGAGTTCAACCATTTACACGACAAAATGAAGACATGCATAGCAGCTGCAAAGGAACAGAAATGCAAGATATAGAGCAGATATTACCTTATTAACACTGGTGTCACGATTTTCATGTCAAAGACATTGAGATGTGGTTTTAAAACTGGTTAGTTATTTCAGCAGCATATCAGTTGTTTTCATGGACCTACTGCATTGAAATATAGTCAGTCAAAGGCTGTGGGAACAGTTATTTATAGCCAGGTTGTCAGAAGAGTGTTTTTATTTATGGGTAGCACAATTTTCGTGATTAGCGTTAAACAATTCTGACTGTATTTTGCAAACACGCCTCCTCCCTGCACTGAACTCCACGGATCCTGACAATCTCCCGCTGCGTCAAGCACGTGTGAAAGAAAAACTTTGGAGAAAGTCCAGATTCAATTGTCAGGAGATCCTCAACAGGTCCTGTTGGAAAAGGACTTATAACAACACGTCATTGTCACTTTAATGTAAACCTTCCATTTTGGGGCTTTAGGAAAAAAATGGCTAAACTGTCTCAAATGATCGCTAGATGTCACTTAACAGTAAAAGTATGATTCATGGTAAACTGCCTGGACTAATGACCTATAGAGCCGTTTTACACCTGAAGACATTGTCATAAACACAGGTGGGTAGTGAAGCATTTAATGTGACAGTGAGTCTGCTTACACAGGACGAGGACTCTAAATCTAGAGCAGCTAAATGGAATCCAGCCATCATTTCTTTTACTACTAACATTTCCCGTGAAAAGGATAAAGGCTTTATGGAATTTTAAAAGGTGTAATTTGGGTTTTCTGCGAGTTAAAACGATCATATATGTAAATCAAGCATGTTTGGTTCATGCCAACGCCATCGTGGAAAGGTCGAAGTCAAACAGGTGAAGCCATCTGTGGGTGGACTCGCAGGATACACATGAAAATCTGAAGGAAGATACTAGTTTGAAAATCAAATATCAATAATCCAACTATTTTCATGCATATTTTTTCAACAGCAGTTACATTTTCTACCTTTAATTCTGTCTTTCACATATTCAAATGATTCTATCGCTTGAGATCATTGTCATTTATATATTTCAGGAAAACTTTATTCATTGCCTCTGTGACGTGACTTTTATTTTTTTTCCCGGGAAGTCAGTGTTGAGTTTCGACTTGAAAATTAGCAAATGAAAGTTTCCCTCAGCCGTCACTTCAGCCTCCTCTCCTCTGAGCTCCTGATGTCACGAGTTCCGTGCACCTCTCTTGTCTCTCGGATCAGAGATGCGAGGAGCTGTCACGAGGAAGAAATGCTGTGTTAGACATAGTGAGCCTGTCAACGCGGTGCCAAGACGCCGGGAGAGGCAAAGGTTAGGCAGCAGCCGGCGGAGGAGATCCTGGGCCCCGCAGCTGTCTCTCTCCTCTGGAACATCAACTCACAGGAGATCCAGGAACCTCGCCGTCCTTCACTGTGGAGACTCAGACATTTTTTTGTTTGTAGCGTGCACGATCGCAGGCCACCATACGGTCTGAACCAGATCAGTCAAGATTAATATCTATATCCTATTAGAAGCCAGGAGCAGAATGAATGACAATATAATTTTTTTTATAGACCTCTTGATACAATATTAGTTTTTTCCTGTTTAATGTTGAAAGTTTGGTCCAAAAAAAATATGTTTTTAACCTGAAATTTGGTCTTATTTTCTCCAATTGTCTGTGAGATTCCTGCTTTCACAGTGAATTCATATGTGGAGCTCAAATTGACAAATGTAATTTGCTAAATTCTGCAGAAATGTTTCTACAGTTACAATACGATTCTATTTCTTCCATTTCTACAGACCTTGCTATGAAAACTCTTTTCATGGAAACTACTTCCCAGTAAAGAGACAATCCAACAGAAACTGGATTATTTAATTATTTAATGTTTCTTTTTTCTGCACAAAGATGTTGCTGTTGATTTGTTTCCAACAGTTTGAACATCACAACGTAAATTCCCTTTAACTCCAGACACAGATATTTTAAATCCTAAACAAAGACAAACTAAATTTCTTCCTGGTTAGATATAAATACTTCATTATTGTATGTTTGTAAAGGTTTTTACTGTAATTTGGGTTAACTGGGACTTTATGAAGAGTCTATTAGTAACTCCCAAATGCAAAAACACATATCCACCTATACTAACCCACCTATATTAATTGCCTCATCTCTTAGGAGCATTATTACCCCTGGTTTAAAGAAGGAACAGCAGCTCGATGCTCTATAGTGTCTCCTCAGGGACAGTCACTTGTTTGGATAATGGATAATAGCAATTGCTATTGGGCCGAGCTAAAAGGTCATTAAAACTTTATGAAATGTGTCTTTGTAATGGTGCCGGTTCAAAAGGCTGGACATCCAGGGGAGGGGGGGGCCTCATGTGGCCCAAAGCGGGGACCGAGAAACTCCCTGATTTCAATATGACAATGCCAGCGGCAAAAGCATCTCATCCCAGAGCTCCCCCGAGTCCGCGCTCTGTACTCTATCAGCGCGCCGCCCGCACCGGTCGGACCCGATGATCCAGATTTTGCTGGTTTTTAATTAAGTGGAAGGTCAAATCTCATCGCTCTCGACTTCAGGGAGCTGCCGCTGTCTGCATGGCAGAAGAGCTACAGCCAGTCATTAATTTTATGGAGCAGGGACTTTAATTGATTAAAAAGTTAAGGACTATGGGGAATGTGTGGTAAAAAGGCATTTGCATTTAGTTGCTGTGATCTGGGCTCATATTCACTTTCATCCTCCGCGGCTGCTGATAACCTGAGACAGCGAGAGGCTGATTTCATTTCATAGACAGACTTGAGTAGTTGTGTTCAACTTTAATAATGCTGTCGCTGGTTTTTTCTTAGTTTAATGTTCAGGTTTATGTGAACTTCTGTACGATCACTTCAGATTTAGTGAATTTTATCTTCTGTGTTCTTACTTCGTTCCTTAATGAGTAATTTTCCAAATTGGGGGAAACACATTCACACAAATCTGCATCAAGTCAATGAATGATTGCTAACACAACATATATTTCAAATTTTTTGCCATATAATTATGTCTTTTGTAGTTTGAACTCCCTTTAGAAACAGTTTAATAAACATTCTGCATGAGCCCAGATTGTATTTGGATGATTTATTATCACTAATTGTGTACTCAGTTAATATCAGGTTTTAATCCAATTAATATACATTACACTTTGAAGCCATACATATAGTTTGTGCTTGTATGCATTGAATAAATGAATGTTAATAACTAAATCCCAGGAAGCTATTAAAACTATGTCTTCAATTTCAAAACAAGTGCATGTGCATCTATTCTTATACATTCATTTATTCTCTCATTTTAACGTCAATAATTTATTATGAACATTTAATGACGAGTGAAGACATAGATGGGTTTAAAGTTATCTACAGAGCTGCGTTACCAGAAATCCAATTCCATCAGACCTCAGTCGCTGACTTTGTGCAGCTGCTCATGAGATAAACAGAAGACGGTAAAGTTTCCCTTTGTTTCCCCACTTCTATCCATCATTAATGTGAGATGCCACTGTAAGGCCAGGAAGTCAATTAGAATGGATGTATTTCTGACTGCCGCTGTCATTTCTCCGGCTCAGGTTCTCCGCTGACCGTTCGAAAAACGGGAGACATCTTCCCCTCGAAGCACTTTGTAAAAACAAACACACGGCACCATGTGAAACCATGAGCCGGCAACCCCTGGGAGGGGGTTCTGTGTCAGATCCTCTCCCCGGCTCCCTTCCTTACTGTTTCTGTACCCCCCCACCAACCGCCCGAGAAGCTGAGGTCACCGGTTGTAACCTCCTACCCTCCCGGGAGTCGGATTAAATACAGAGAATTATATTTGGAACAAAGTTGGAATATGAAACTGGAATATCTCATGTCACAACAAACCCTGCCTGTTCTGCCCTCGGCTCCCGCTCTTCACTGGAGGATAAACACGAGCCCCTCGGTGAAATCAGAAAGCCTGTGCTCCGCCAGCGTGCAATTTACCCTCTGCATCCAGGTTGTTAGCCCCACCGCGAGTGAGACTCGAGCTGCAGCCAATTTGTTCGTTTCCCTGCGGCTCAGAAATACAAGCACGTTTGTTCCATGTGGTCAAATGGGGTGGGGGGGTGGGGCGGGGGGTGGGGGGGGGGTCTGGTGGAGTGTTGACAGCCTTCAGGCCTCGTCTCCCCTCCTGTCAGGAGAATCTGTCAACTCTGCCACGGTTCTGTCTAATAAACCAGCTCCAGCGACCGGTAGAGGCTCGGACTTCCTGCCTGCAGGCTCCCTCGCAATATAACAATGTAACTTTGAAGAAAGTACAAAAAAAAAAAAGGTGAATTCTCAGGATATTCTGCTCTTCTTTTTTAAGGCCATCATCACTCCATCACACAACCTGTTTTCGAGTCAATTAGTGAGTCTCACTTGCCTTTCGTTTAGCTCTCCGTGTGGCAAAAGTGACCTTATTCACAATCGCTGTTCCCTCCGCGGGGGGGGCAGCGACAAATGAGGCCTTGTGCTGTGTTTTTTTTATAAAGCAGGTGTAATGAATCTTTGTGAAAGGCACGATCCAAGTGAGATAACCCACCTGGATCTCTATTTACCCCCCGTGAAAAACTGTGAAAGGCACAAACAAACATCAGGCAGACTTTTTTGCGTAATTCTCTCCAGAAGGCATCGATCCAATAGGTGCAGAAACAGTCCCATTCATGTCTTTGTTTCTCTTCTTGTGCCGTTATCTTTCTGTCTCAGATGCAAGTGCAACCTGCACGCCAACAGCTGTGTGTTCGACAAGGGGAAGCTGGGCTGCGAGTGCGAACACAACACCACGGGGCCAGACTGCAGCCGCTGCAAGAGGCACTACCACGGAAGAGCCTGGAGTGTGGGCTCCTACCTCCCCATCCCCAAAGGAACGGCAAATATATGTGAGTACACCAGTGTTTCTATTTCTACTGGGATGTCGTTGATACTGGTTCTAGCAGTCAGTGATATCTGATGGCGATGGCGATACTGTAAACATCATAACTTTGACTTATTTATTCGTTTTGCTCGTCTTTGACTTCTCTTCAACCCTTTGCCTCTGGGCAGCATCTCTCATAAATATATATCTCTGAGCCCTGCCTTTGGTTTGGTGAAGCTCCACTGTTAAATACGTGCTATAAGCAGAGCTGAAATATACAGCGTGTCATTTGGCTGCCGGGAGTTGAGGATTGTTTCCCTTCGGGCGGGAGATTTCACGGTTGCGTCAGAAGACTCACAACTGGCTCTCGGATTGACCTTTTGTTTAAGTGGTCGTGAGAAGCTGCACTCAGGCGAATGATGAGCGACAGAAACAGACGAGCAACCGTATCGATCCTCAGCCGTCACAAAAAATCTTTGGCTGAGTGTTCGGACTGAAACACAAATTTTCACAGTCAACATGACTGCAGATCGACTGAAAACTTCAATAATGATAACCAGTGCTGACTCCGTTCCCAGTGTTTTCTTTTAACAGCCGTACTTATTTGTTCCTCCCATTTCCTCAGGACATGTGTTTCAGTGAAAGCTTTGGGAAAAGGGTTTCATCAGGTTTTCCTTAGCAAAGTTTTTATTTGCTTGTTAGTCTTAATTCATAATAATTATGAGTGAAGGTTAGAAAAAACGCTAAAAAGTTATTTTTCAATCAGTCAAAAGGTTCACTAAAAATTATTTGTATTTGAAATTAAGCCCCATTTCAACCCAAGAAGGCTCCCTGGGCTTCTACTTCCAACACCACGTTGCATTACCACCATCCACTGGTTTTTTTTTTCTTCTTCTCTCAAGCTCTTTGGGCTAAAAGCTGCACTTTTGGTCAAAACTCAAATATCTCTATGTTTTTTGCAGCTTTCACATCTTTAGTTTTCTGTCAGTGGTCAGCCACTTTGAGTTTCATTCATCCAAAGTTAAATATTTGTGAAAATCACTCTGTCCAAAAATAAAATCTGGCCTTCCTGCCTCAACTGTGTGTTCTCATGGTGAGTGCGAGGCAGAAGGTGCTCTTTTACATTATCCCCATTATAATCTTGGACAGGAGTTGAGTCACATTCATCAAATCCCAGGCCTGAGGCGGGGGGCTCATTGCCTCAATAAATCTAATGCAGCCACTCAGGGATGGGGCGGTGGACAGCCAGGCGGGGCCAGATGGTGGAAGATCTAGGCCCCTCGTCCTCTCCTCACACTGAGTCAGTCTTCCAGTCTGAGACTCTCCCTGACGTGGGTCATCTGGGATTGACAGCAGGTTTCTCAGATGCTCTGTTTGATCGTCCGACTTCTTAGATGTGGTGCTTCCATTGGATTTGTTCAGGAACATGATATTGCCATCGATCTCCTAGTTTTGTGTAAGTTCGTGCCTTTGTTGCTTTTGAGGATTATGCAGTGATTGGTGTGAGCGTGTGTGAGTCTGTGGTTGTGTGTGCATGCATGCGTGTGCCTCTTTGCACATGCAACACCTTTGATTGTGTGTGGGAGTTTGCTTGCGGGAACGTTTGTGAACTCTAAGGAGTTATTGCCGGATTTACCGCTGCGCCTCCTCTGTGTTATGAGTCGGGTTTGAGCGCGGTGCTCCACGTCAGATTGACAGGCCGTTATTAAAAAATCCAACACTTGGCCGCATCTGCGCTGAACTGATGAAACCGAGGTCTAGCCATATCAAAAGCAATATTAGCACTTGTTTGGCGGCGGCATAAAATGCAATAATGTTGCACATGGAAGTGACGTAGCAATATTGGTCCCCCAGGTGTTGGATGATCACACTTTTGTCTTGAATTATTCCTATTCCTCTCATAAGTAAAGCCACGGCCCTGCAACAGGCCTTTGTCCATTATGTGAGGCTCATATTTCCTATGAGGATATTAAACATACAGGCCTCGTATCAAGACAAATATGCTGAACGTGCGAAATCTAATTATGGTTTAATAGCTTTCATCTGTCTTCAAGTCTTCCTCTTTAATCACGGAAGTCGTTTATCTCACAGGTAGAAACAGGACGAGGTCTATCACGTATTCAAATCCCCCCCCACATTTAGATACATGAACATACGTGACCCATCATCTCGTAAATTAGAGCCCAAATTGGAGTCCACTGCTCGACTGGGCCGCAGCTGTCGACAGCAGAGTGTGAGTGAGAGTGATTCAAATCCCTGGAAGAAGAAGGTCCGCAGTGAAAATCCTTAAGTTGCCTGGAGAGCGGAAGAGGAATCACTCGGGGAATTATGTTGACAGGCCACTTTACAGGGAGCGTCAACTCATCTCGTGTTGCAAAGCAGGTTCACAGGTTGAAGGGGGTCAGGGCCGAGAGTTTGATCAGTTTGTAGAATGTGTTTTGGCTTCGGAGGGCAGTTGTGTTTGCCCTCTATTCCTCACACGGAAAACAACTTCTGCTCAGACACTGCAGCTCGCTTGCTTTCTTGCAAATTGGAGCTTAAAGTCAGCTTCCCCCTGCCTCTGCAGTGTTGTGCTCTTTCCAGCGGTGCTGGCTGCGACCGCCTCAAACTGGTAATGAAGTGATGGATGGAGTGCAAACAGAATGAAAGCCCCATCCTCGGAAAAACGTAATCACAGAAGGACAACGCGATGAAGCTGGTGAAAAGGATCAGAAATTACACTAATTGTTGGTTTGGATTTTGTGTGCTGATGACATTAACATCACACAAAGTGGTGCATCCAGACACTGATAACACACACGGTTCAGACAAAGCCTCATCAGGGTAGAAGACGGGTCGGCTCCAGGCCAAAGACAGGACCCTGTTCAGAGCGTTAAATAAAATATATAAAGACGATGGAGACAAATTACCGTTATCTATGTGTTGAGGGTGGAGACATAAAACTAAATAACATGTTTATTACAAACAAAAATGAGACTGTTATGTTTCCAGTTAGATTTTTTTGATTTCATCAGCCGCAGACCTGTTATTATCATCAGAGGAAGGCGGGTGTTGGATCACGAACTGGGCAGCTTGTCTGGAACAACATGGCTGCTGCTAATCAGGGGACACACTAGAGACCAAATCGGATAAACTACACAAACTATGTTTTTTTTTTTTTTTTGCAGTTTCATGACCAAAGTTTCCAAAGTGGACTGAAGTAAGTTCACACTGTGTGTCTCTTTGCTCTTTCTGCAGGTATTCCCAGCAATCATGGACCAGTGCGTAAGTTCTTCAGGCTTTTTAAACTTGCATGCCGACTAATCCCTCCCAGTGACTAACTCTCGTTTGATGTTTGTGTGACAGATCATGCTCTGCATTACAGTTGTCATTCATTAGGGTTGGGTACCATTAAAATATAAACCCATATAGGAACCTGGAATACGGTACTGGGATCCATGGTTCCTTTAATGTGCCTTTTAAAGTTGTATATCCCGATGACAATGTGCACGTATTCATGTATTATTGGTTTAATTCAAGTATTCTGGTCGTACCAGTGGCTCTTTACTGGTTAATTCTAGTAAAAATGCAAAACTAGCTAAGCTAACATCACCAAAACACTGAATATATTTCTCACAAAAATTTAATCTGACTATTATTAATTACATGAAGATGTTGATGAAGTTATTGATTGGGACTTACTTAAAGGTTCAGTTTGTAGAGTTTAGTGACATCTAGTGGTGAAGTTGCATGTTGCAGCTGAATAGCCCCTCCCCCTCCTTCCAAACATGAAGGAGAACCTGTGTTAGCCTTCAGTTGTCATTAAAACTCAAAAGGCTCCTGATGTAAAATAGAAAACAAGTCGTAGAATTCAGATGAAACACACAAGTGAAAACATCACTAGGATTATTTGATATTTAATTCCATCCCACAGATCCCTTACATCTAAATCGGACTCACTGAACCTTTAATGTTTCATCGTCCATGAGCCGTTACACTGTGGCTGCACTCATGCTAACATGAGCTGCAGCTGCTGGGAACCATGCAGGCTAGAAAAAAAAGCATATAGAAGCTATAGAGGTGATGATCTTCGTCTTGGTCTCTCTTCTCTTTCCTCTCATGGACTGAAATCTGGCACCGTGTAATTTAATTTAATGTGAATCAGTACGTAACCTGGTCATTACTCGCTAAAGGTATCGAGCTCGGTACCCAACCCTATCATCCATCACTATGTTTTCCACTCGGGAAAAAAAGGTGAATCCAAATAAGCCATTAATATAGAGTTACATCTTAATCCTCAATTTATATGAATGGAAGTGAACCAGTGCATGATGGGACCGAATAAGAATCATTCCAGGAAGTTCCTCGAAAGAAGTAGAATGGTCTCAACGCACTGAATGACTTTCTGTTATTGTCATTATGAACCATATACTTCCGAACATTGCTTTAAGAACAGTTTTGCAAGCCATGTGGTACGGTCCGATATTTGGAAAATGTTGTTGTCCTGACTTTCTGGGGAGGAAGCAGGAGCCGAATTCCATTCATCTCTGTACAGGATAGAAAAAAGCAAGAGGACACGTAATGATAAAGGAGCTTTAAGAGAATTCTGTTACAACACACAAGCAGATTTGAATTTCCACAGTGTATAAACATCGATGGAAACGATGGAAGGAAACGTTCAAAGTGCAGCATGGTTTGCAAAATGGCGACAGACGGACGACAGAGAGACAGGCAGATTCCCCTTGTCCATATTTGTTGAGCACAGCCGGATATTTGCCCCAAAGCCAGAGAAAAGAAAAAACATCTTTTATGAATACGAGGTTCCCACCATGCATCCCTGCGCATGTTGATGCCTGGAGGTGACTCCTCACGCTGGATACCACAAGCAGCGACCACATGTTGCCATTTCTGACTTTGTCTTGTGGAAGATTCACTCATCACAGCTGCATGCACACGATTCTACATTCTCCCGTTTAGCACCGCAAACACGTGTCCGGACTGATTCGGAGGCAAATCGACCGCGATCCAAATCCTGATCATCTATTAATCTATGCATGCTGACCCCGTTCTTTAACTATATAACAGCATGTACTATATGACTCAGTGTAATCTATAACCTTTCCCATTTTTACACAGATCGAGCAAATGCCTCCTCTCTTGGTGTTGCAAATCGTAACCAAGGTAGGCTTATAGGCTTTGTAACTTCAGCATGATATAAACAACACAAAGGGAGCACTGATTGCCTATTAATTGGCAATTCTGGGAGGGGGGGGGGGCAAGGTAGAAGACTCAAATAGCCTTTATACAGTTGGTTGTTTCTCCCCGAAAGCCCAGATACTCTTCTTCCTCCATGCACAGCAACACACACTGGTCCTAACTAGGCGTATTCCTTTTGTGGTGAGAACACCGTAGGGAATGGACCACATGCCCCGCGATCGCAGAGTCCGCAGCGTCCTAACCTCTTTGATCATGCCCTCTTTTTAATTACCCCACAATGCTCTCTGGGGGCGCAGCCTTTCTGCCACGCTCACAAGGAAGAAGGGGAGAGGGTAAGGAGAGGGGAAGGAGAGGGGAAGGAGAGAGGAGGGTGGGGGCTTGTGTACATTGATCTGCAGCCATCTCCTGTTAATCCTCAGGCCCAAATATCCTGTGTAGTAAGTGTTAAGTCACCGAAGGAGGACGAGCAGGATTTCCATGATCAAGGGAGGGGGGGTTTCCTTCTGGACACTCGTTGTATAACAAGATGATAAAGTCATATATCTCTTTATGCTTCTCAGAAAAACAAAAAACACAAAGACAAATACTTTACAATAAATGGGCGAGTCATAAATATATGTTTTTTCAGTTATCAGGTTTAATCTTGTCAAAGAACCAGGGGCTGTAAAATTATGAATAAATTAACCTTGAAACCTCTGCCTATGCAAGACCCTGATACTTTAGGGTAAATGATAATTGTTGGGTTTTTAACATTAACAATCAAGTTCTCCAATCGATCAAACACTTTTGTCCACATACATGAGTTTTAACATTCAAATAATAGCATTGTTTTTGTGACACTAGTGAGTTGAGACATGGATATTAACACACACATGCTCATTTACGCCTTAACATTTAAGCTTCTGCATTGTTTTGCACACACACACTCAAACATTTGTCAGAACCAGAGCGTGTTATGAGTCTCATAACACATTGATCATTTGTTCTGGCTTTAATACCGTGGCTGATAAAAATCTGCAGCAGTTTAAAGGAATAGTGAGACATTTTTGGACGTACCTTTATTACCTCGGTTAGCTTAGCATTAGGAGAGGAACCATGAAAAAACTACCTGTCACTGCCCACCGTTATTCCATCTAAGGCGTAGAAATGAATGCACTATTCTTGTCCTAAAAATATTTAAAAATAAGATTTGACATAATAAGCAATTGAACACGTGGAAACTCCTGCAAATTACAATCCATATCTTTTTTTTTTTATATTTCTGTTCGGAAACTGAACCATGAAGGTAATTTATGTAAGTCTTATATTTTTAACTCTTAAGACATAGGCAGGCTAGCTTTGAGAGTCTCAAGTTAAACGAAAAAAAATGTAATGTAACTTTTTATATCTCCTGATCAGGAGCCCTCGTCCGTCTATCCCTGTGTCCAATCGTCTTTCCCACTGTTATAGTTTTGTCTCCAAAGCAGAACTCAAGAACCACTTGGAATTTTCCATGAAACATCAAAATGATATTTGTCAGGTAGAGAAAAGGAGTTTTTTGATATTTTGGATTTCTCATAATGGGGGGGGGGTACTCTTGTAAAGCTTCCCATTTAGACTTGACAAGAATTTACTGAAACTTGAATTCTTGAAGGCAAATAACTGATCTGTGTTTAGCTGCAGTGCGCCCCCCCCCCCCCCCCCCCCCGCGCCCCTGTCGAGTGCGACTATGCAGCTGACAATTTATTCTGAACTTCCGAGCTTGCAGTCATGACTAATGATGATGCCTTCATGTTAATATGATAACAGGAGGCACCGCTGAACGCAGGTCTCAGCTTACCCTGACATTATGGCAAAAGATATTGATCCAATGTAATTGTAGCAACACTATTCTGTCTCGGTGCATATAATTAGCAGATCCTGTATCTGGAAACTGTCTCCAGTTAAAGTAATTACACTGCTGAATATATAATTATAAAAGCCATTTGAAAAAAAGGGGGAAATTAAATCAAGCTGCTGTTGTCTCTGTATTTCATGTTAAAAAGGAAACTTTTATTGGATTAAAGATAAATGTCTGCATTATAACTCATTGATTTTTCGTAATATCCGATCTGTTAATATGAACTGAAGTATTTGAAAGGGTTTGCTTTTTCCAGGAGATTCTTTTCTCTGCCTCATAAAATCTAGATTTTCCACAAATAGGATTGACAGGCGCTGTGGTCCGGGGAACGGATTTATCTCTTCAAACTTGTTATCGTGCTCCGACTTTCTGTATCTCAGAGACTTCGGTTTGCAGCAGGAGACGTGTGAGGACATCCTCTCATCATCCCGTCAGATCAGAGGATTAGAGAACTGCCCGGCTATGTTGAGGACATAAACAGACTCTCAGATCCCCTGCAAACACAATAGACAGAAGTGAATGTCTTAAGTTTCGGGATCACATTAGATGCAACGTGTTCCAATAATCAGATCAAAGACTCTGGTTCAGTTTGTGTTGACGAGAAACAGGTTTTAAAAATAACAGAGAAGGACTCTTTCTTTAGAATCATGCTTCTAATCACACGTTGTGAGAATTCCCTCCGTGGAGGTTCGTGCGACACCAAGTCCCAAGGACGGATCTGTCATAACAGTTATCCTGCTAAAATGTCACACATCGGACAGAGGTGTGAGGTGCACGTATGTCTCGGAGGGCGCGAGCTGCTGGTGCTTTGTCGGGACTCAATTTGCCGTGTTCTCACTCGCTGCCAGCAGAAGCCCGAGAGGGAGTCCACACCACCAGGGGGATGTCAACGCCACGTTATATGGAAGTTGTTGGTGGAAAACCGTTCAAATAGGATGATAATCACTTAATTTTCTTAATGTTAAAAGTTAGTAAGTTCGGTTCCCGGGGGAAAAATCCATCCTTCCATTAAGATAAGATGAGATAATCCTTTATAAGTCCCACAGGGGAACATTTGCAATCTTACTTATCCTTTAAGGGTTTCGGGGGGGGGGGGGGGGGCGCCTGTCCATCTCAGGGCCAAACACAACCAAACAAATAGCCGTCCAATTTAGATTCTCCAATTAACCGAACCCCAGGTCTGCATGTCCCTGCACTGAGGTGTTACACACACACACACACACACACAAACACACACACACACACAGGTAGAAAACTCCAGCTCCACACAGAAAGGCCCCGGGGCTCGAGAGCTTCTTGCTCTGAGGCAACAGTGCTAACCACTGCACCACTGTGCAAAATAACACTGAATCAATACACAGCTAAATGTTTTCTGTGGCTCTGGAGGGAGCTTTACAAAGTCTGCCAACATAAACCAACGCTGTCCAGGCTCTGCTGCTTTCATTTTAATATTTTCTCCAGGATCCGTCTCATGTGAGTTGTCCATTTTTATTAAAGTCCAATATTAAAAATCCTGGATTCACCTCCCCCCCCCCCCCAGGATCTCCAAGATTTCATGGGTTCCTCCCAATAATCAAATATTAGATGTTTTACTGGCTTTACTGATCATCGCTGAGCATGTGTAAATGCATATTAAACGTGTTAGTACTGAAGATAGAAACATTAATGGGATATTGTTTGGTTCAGGACAGCAGGTCCTGTGACTCGACTGAGACTCTGCAGGCTCATAAGCCTCCGCACAAGTAAACTAATTGAGCCACAAATGCTTTTAGAGCGACAGTCTTCCTGAGGGGCCGCCGGAGGCCACGCAGATTATCCTCCGGCCACAGGCAGCACATTTAACGCCTTCACTAGACAATGGAGATTCCCATGGACTTTTCTGTGAACACACACAGAGCAGGTGTCCATTAACTGAGAAACGAGAGGACAACATTTCTCTGCAGTGTGGCCAGGAGGCCGTTAATGTTTGGATCCGCTGAGGACGGGACCGGCTGTGATTCAGGAGTTAGTTAGTTAGTCACTTAGTTTTCATGCACAGTTCAACAGACACTTTTAACTCGGTATGGAGGGGGGGGGGGTAGACTCAAGGTCCTGGTTTGATAGGACCTGATATTTAGTGTTAAGCTTATAATGTGTGCAGAGTTGTGGGACCACTTTTGGTCAGGACGGGATTAGACTTTTAAATATAAACATCACAATCAAAATATAATGAAGGGCTGTTAGTCATCTCCTGGCTGCAGAAACAAGCTATGAACTTCACACTCACTTATTTCACTTGATGCAGCGATGATGTTTCTGATCACATGACAAACAATAGTCACACTCAATGTAGCTTGATTTTAGTGCCTTATATACCCCAAGCTGCTAAATGCAGATTTTGTATGTCTGATATTAAAGATAAAAATCATAAATAATAAAAGTTTCCTGCCACAAAACCAAAACAATGAGTAGAAAGACGTTAAATGTGGAAATATTAAGTTTTGCTAAAACTTAATCCAAATCAGCTCCAAATATTTATGGGTTCTTCCTTTGGACAAGCCCCACTCCTCCATAGGATTTAATGGAAGTGTGTTCAGTAGTTTTAGGTAATCCTGCTGAGACCATTTAAAAACAACCAAACAAACAAACAAGGAACTGAAAAAGTCCTTAGTTTGGTAAATAGTCACTATTGTCATGATGTCTGTATCTGGTACAGAACACAAACTACAGAGGACATTGAATACATGTATCACAATTGACCAGAGAATGAATCCTGAGCGTTGAGTGCAGCAGAGTTGAGGAGGGAGGGTGGGGGGAGACACAAAGTGCTGCAGGGCTGAGAGGCAGCTGAGTAAAACCTGAAGACACAGAGTGAAACAGGAAAATAGAACTCAACAGAATCAAGAACTGCTGAGACTAAGTCCAGAATCACTCTGGTGAACTGACCAAGTGCCAGAGAACAGAGGCAGCGCTGGGTTTATATACTACTGGAGTGAACTGCATGAGGATTCACAGGTGTGCAGTGGAGAAGTGGGTCAGACTTGCAGCAACTTACGACACACAACCAAACACACACACTCAACACAAACGCCTAACACACAAGGGGACGGAAAGACAGGAGAGAGGAGGAGAATATACTTACTGTGCATGTAATTGCAAATCAAAGAAGTGCAATATGTTTTTCTGCAAAACTGTAAAATATCAGTAAAGTGTTATGATCACTCGGCTGTTTCAAGGTATGACAGGAGTTGTGTCATCAACGCCAGTGACTATTACAGCCTATTAAAATATTCAAGATTCTAGTTCAACCATTTTTATGAAAACCTGTTGCTCAAAAAACATCTGCAACATCAATCTTTTCTTTGTTCAGTGTTGATTTGCCCTTTAAATGGAAATGAGTGTAAACACACAGCGTATTCATGATAGGATTTGCATATCAGTGTATATGTGTGTGTGTGTGTTTCACTTAAATCTGAACATCACAATATCATATTTCCAGCATCAATAACATGTTTGTGAATCCATCTCCAACATCAGTGGTAAATGTCAGGTTTCTCTGTCAGTTCCTGAATCACAAAGAGCAGTGGCTTATTGCCAGACTCATTATTTTTCACCAGTGCTCAACAATCATAGAGAGAGAAATCTGTCACGCAGGCACCGGAGCTGCTGCATTTTAAACGAGCAGTTTGAATGATATTTGCTCCTGTAATATTATCACTATTGATCTTTCCCATAAACACATAAAAACAGTTTAACAGAACAAAGTCATTACAACAAATCCGCTCCGTCTGCTTGTGGCAGATGAGGCATGAAAAGTGGATCCTCCCAGAAAAAACTAAACAAGAAAAGAAATGGCAGCACCGCACAGAAATACTTCAAAATCCCAGAGTGATCATAAATCCCTGCATCCACAGGTGGAATTTCCATGTAAAGCACATAACAGCAGCTTTATCTGTGTGAAGAGGGTGGAGATTTTATGAAGTTAACTCAATCCCGGTGCCTTTTTTAATCAGTTTTGGCAGCGGCGATGATTATTTGTCGGGTTTATTCTGACGCATGAGCCACATTACTCAAAACCAAAAATGTGATTACTATTTATGCAGGGAGCGATATCCAATTACACTGAAATCTCTTGGCAAATATTACCTCTTCCAGGATTTCACCTCTGCCAGCGGAGAGGCTTCCCGGGATAATTGAGTCGTGGGTTTTTGTCTGGAAATGTGGATATTAGCTCATGTAGTGCTAATCAGTCCCTATCAAAACAAAGAGATGTTCGGCGGACGCCGGAGCGTGTGCGGTTCAGGACATGACATCCATTTCTGCCAACAGTGTTTTATTGTTTGTTTGTAATGTTAGCCGCAGTGGAGGAAATAACAGCAATTGGCAAATAACCTGGGAATTCATTTGCATATGAAAAGGTAGAGCTGGTGGGGCCAGGCTTCCGTCTCACGTCTTCCCCTCTCTCTGCCAGAGGGGGAGCAAATTTTAATTCTGTCATCCTGAAAGCGAGGGGCTGTTAATACTCTGGCGTCCTTTGATTCACTTATCAATAATTTCACCTCATCACCGCCATCGGTTTTGTTTGCTCTTTTGTTTTGCCGGCATTGTTTGCTCCTGTGGTGCTCCCCAATAATATCCATAAAATCCATAAAGGTGTCCGTCTGTGTTCCTTTTGTCACCAGCAGTCACTCAGGGAAAGGGCACCCCCCCCCGCCGGCTGTGGGCTGTTTTCACACAGTACATGTGCCCTGGTTGTTTGCCTCCTCTTCCTCTCTGCCCTCCTTCACCGAAGTCCTTGGCTTCGTCCTCCCAAATGTGTCAGCTGAGCTCTCAGGACGCCGAGCGGTGCAGACAGGAGCAGAAGAGGCAGCTTGTGCCCCATGAACCTGCCTGTTGATGTTCTCTGCCACCCTATCGCTGAGTGATCTATTAATCACCCCCCCCCCCTCCTGTCTCCCCCCTTTTTGCTTTGTCTCCCCGCAGCTCGAGTGTGTGACAACGCGATGCTGCGCTGTCAGAACGGCGGCACGTGCCACCACCATCAGCGGTGCCATTGTTCCCCCGGCTTCTCGGGCGTCCTGTGCGAGAGAGCTCGCTGCCAGGGCCCCGGGGAGTGCGAGGACCAACTGTCCGGACAGGCCACGTTCCATCATCCGCTGATCGGCTGCCGAGTCGCTCTCACCGCCATCATTCTCCCACTGGCCGTTGTTTCCCTTTGGTGAGGGACCGGGACGGGCCTCGCATCCTCAACCAAAACCCTAAGACCACATGTGATGAGACTGAACTCTCAACATCAAGGACATAAAGGACAAGAGACGTGTGAGCAACGTGTTCGGCATAAGCAACTCTTTCGACTGCCCGCGGTTGCAGGTGTCGGTGTTACCAACAGGTCGAGCACCGATCTGCTGTGCTGAACGATAGAAGGATCCGTGAAGAGTCCCCGCTGTCTTTCACTGTCACGGAGGAGAGCGGTCGGAGGCCTCACTTTGCGGTGATGTCATTGGCTGGTGAATCTCATTAGAGGCAGACGGGCGACTCTGAAGCAGCGACACACACTCTGAGAGCAAACTGTACAAAACTAGACACACGATTTCTAAGTATCATCTGAAAGTGATTAAAAAATAATACTGTGGACGGGGACATCTTAAAACGTCTCGCCTCGCCGCCTCCTTCCTTACTCGCCGTCTTCTCTGTTCTCCCTCCCTCCCCCGCTCCTTCCTTCCTTCCTTCCTCCCTCCCTCCTCACCTCCTGCCTCCTCACTTCCTCCCTCCTGTGCTTTGGTGACTCTGGTGAATTTTTTTTGTTTGCTGAAGGGTGTCAGTTGTTTTTTGCGAAATGCTGCACATGTATTATTATCAAGCCCCTCGACAAAATACCAATGTAGTACTTTTTTTCTTTCCCAGAAGCTTTGTAGTCATGCTTGAGCGCACCTGTACGGGAAAACAAACAAAAAAAAAAGTTGTAACATACTGTAACTGTATTTAATTTTTGTATAAAAACAGATATTTTCATGACTACGCAAAGCGAAAAAGATGTATTACTTGTTTTCTATTGCTGCCGCCCTGTCCTAGATGTGGACTATGAGTGCGTATAGGGACTTTGGTTGTATCGTTTCTTTGCTTGTGTGGCACGTGGCTCTCTCCCCAAAATGAGAGCGGCTGTCAAAACTATGTTTACATACACACGTACAAAATACACTTCCACCAAAGGGAAAAAAAGATGTCTGTGTCTTGTTGTTGATCAGTAGTAAATTTGATTATGTGGTAACATGACGTTGGAGATGTGCTGGAGTGAAACCGTGTGTTGTTTGCAGATAGGTACAAGCCAATGACAACAGCTGAATGTCATTATAAAGGGGTTTTATTTTGAAATGCCAATCCTTGACCAACTCAGTGGAGCACCCATAGATATATATATAAAGGCTAGATGTCTTGTCCGCGTTGCTTGCCAACGGAGTCGAACGTCCGCACAGGGCGGCCATCTTGCCACAGGTGGCTCGCCCATCCTTAACATTGTGTTGGTAGTGGTACAATGAATTTTTTTAAATAAAATAAAATAAAATAATTATTGATGTATATTTGTAAAGGGAAATCTTGTACCTATATAGAACATTATTCAATTAAATAAAATAACATAATTATTCATAAGTATGCAGTGTCCTAACTACATCTCTGACGTTTATAACAAACCAAACCGTTTAAAAATCGGTTGAAATTGAGCAAGTTATGGTTATTTAAAAAGTACGTACAACTACAGCACCATGTCATGGGTGAGCGAGATGCTGCCATGTGCAGACGTTTGACTCCGTTTGCTGAGACATCTAGACTTTATATATATATATATCTATGGGAGCACCAGTTGCTGGTAACGATATATAACAGTAGACAAATAACTGGGCGGATGACTGATGTTGTATTTTTGACCAATGTGCTGTAATCCCTCCTTCTCGTGCTCGTGAAACGTGGAGGACGCGGCAGGATCTCCAGCTGAAATCTCATTAGCTTTATGTGAATTTAACAAGAGGAGAAAAAAATGGAGATTGCAAGGCTGTCTCAGAGGTTGTCCAGCTCAAATCTGTAATCAGATCTAATCCCTGAATCGAATGGGAAGAGGGGAAGGTTCTCCGAGCCGGTTGGGGTTGAAAGCCGGCGTCCTGCTGCGGGAGCCTCCGCCGGGCGACCACGTTCAGAAAATGAGCTTTAATTCATCAATGATTAGAACTGAAGTCGCATCCCACTGGGTGACATATTGAGCACTGAGACCAATTTCATTTGAGAGATTAATTTTCCTCCCGAGGTTGTCATGAAACTCCTAATTGCGTTAGAGTCTACTGTAAGTGCCTCTCATTAAACGACACTGTCAATGGAAAGAGTGGCGGACGCCTGGTTTGAGAGAGACTCTTGCCTTGGAGACAAGCTTCAGGACGAAGAGGAGGTTTTTAAAATGGATGTTTATTCATCCGGCAAAAAGGAAATTCACGCAGCTCGTGGGCAGCGTCAATCTGGAGGATGAAATACAAGAAACTGCTACAGTATGTCCATTAATTTTATTTGGAAAATAAATCAACAACCTCAGTAAATCCTTGACGATCACAGATTAGTACTAATGACGAGGATAATGGATTCTACACACTTTAAAATTGTGTGTAATAAGAGTGATAATTCAGAGTATGGAGGCGGTTACTCTTTAAAATCCTATTTAAAAACAAAAGAATAAGAGCACATTTATAGAAATTGATTGAAACTGTGTTTATGTGCTAACAAATGCTAGCATGTCCAGCTAACTGAGTTTTACCTTCAAGGCTAAGGAACATTCCGGTGCAGCAGTACACAATAGAATAATCACTGTAGACTTTTCCTTGTGTGTAAAGCTACTTCTGGCCGCCCACAAAGAAACGCACTATTACACAACACTAACAATAAAGCTTCCTACCCGTCTTACTTGTCCAAGTGCGTAGAGGGTTAAAGTGTGAGATCTTGTACGTGTCCCTCTCATACTTCTAAGCTAGTTCTATACTGAAATAGAAAGGAAGGAAATACTCTTATAGATTGGCCCCTAATTAAAATAATTCAGTTGGATAAACAAGGTATTTCATTATCAAGCAGCTAATGTAACCTTAGCTTAAATAGCTCGCTGGCTACACTTCATGATGTGTTATCCTACAGACGGTCCTTGGCTGGAAATGAGAAGTTTCCTTCAGTCCATCTCAGCATGAAATCAAGAACTCAAGACTTTTAATGGTAAACTTCTCCGGTGTTTATTGTGATCTACTAACGGTAACTAAAGGAGACAGGGTTCGGGGAAAGGTCAAGTATCTCTTAAAACTTAGGGATGCGACTAAACCTGAGGAATCACTTTGCTTTTACCCCGACTCGCAGTTACAGTTGTACCACCTGCTGTGATTTAATAGTTTTGTTCAAGGCTTCTCTCTGTGCAGAGTGCGAAGTGGCTCACCTGGGACCGTTTGCGGTGACTGTTGGCGAAAGGTTTTTTTCTTATAGCACTGTTTTGGGGCCAGAGTGTTCGTGTATGAAGGACAATTACCTTTATGACATGTTAGTGCAATAAAATTGGTGTTTTATGATACTGGCTCCTGGCTTTGGGCTGTGTATTGCACATTAGGGCAAAAAGTTTCACGTTTAGTTTCACGTCTGCTGCACTTAAATGCAGATTATGGCAGAAAAAGGTTGATGAGGAAGATGTTAAGAACATGTGTGCTTACAGAGGGAGTATTTAACCTTCCCTTTTCCTTCAGAACTAAACTAAAGATAAAAATAGAAAAGATGTATTGGTATAGAACAAATTCAAGCACACCTTTTCCAATACAAATAAAAATGCCGATAATAAGACCTACAAAGATTTTATGTTAGTTCATTTTTGGTACGTGTGAGCCTGTTTTTATCAGGGGTCAGAATTTCCTGCACAAAGTAAGACCTGAGGATTTAGCTCGAGAGTTATCACCTCCGCCGCTCCTTGTTCCTCCAGCGCCTTGCCCTTCCTCCTTTCATTTCCAAGACTCTGAGGGGGGGGGGATTCTCAGGACATCTTTAGACGCGAGCAGTCCTTGTGTTCTACCTCCGTCAGCACCGGTGGCACCAACAGATAGTTACACAACATAAGACGAGGGGTATTCAGTTTCCAGGAAAGAGGAGGCTCAGCAACATGACTGGAGCACTCAGCTTATTAGCGATCCAATATCCATATGCAGCTCACCAGTGACACTCTTTGAAAAGGACCCAGCCTCGGAACTCAAAGCGCAACTTGATGGCGCTCGGGGGCAGAAAGCTAAACTTTCCCTGTCAGTCAACGTTAAGCCATAGAACTGCAGTGCTGTAAAACAAGCATATAGAAACCATTTAAATATTAATAAAGCTAAAGCTTAAAATGGTGACACAAAATCCGGTTCATACTTGCTCCCTAGGCTGTTTTCATATCAAGGGGTTATAAAGAAAGCGCGCGTCCTATTTAAATCTTGAATTTTAGGTTTGTTTTCTCAACAGCCGAGAATCTAAGATGGAAATCCTCCTTATACTTTTCACGAGCCAAGTTTAGCTCGGTGTTTGTAGCCATCAGTCGGCTGGCTCAACTGTCAGTGTAACAAAAGAAATGAGACTACATGTGTGGCTCCATATGGAGAGTCGCAGCTTCTAAAAAGACCTCTTCCCTTTGAGCGGCAGCCCTGTTCTCGGGGAGCGAAGGCTGCCTGCTGTCTGACAACGGAGGAGATCTTGTTTTCTTGTTTACTTGTTTGCTTGTCAGTTTACAGAAAGTTTCACTGCAAGAAATATATATCCCCCATTTGAAGAAAAAGTTACAGCCGGCACGGAATTCAATTTAATTGGTGTGC
The DNA here is from genome assembly GCF_949316205.1 of Platichthys flesus. NCBI lineage: Eukaryota > Metazoa > Chordata > Actinopteri > Pleuronectiformes > Pleuronectidae > Platichthys > Platichthys flesus. Next base: position 19,707,850 of record NC_084958.1, on the reverse strand, counting down.
GTTCTTAAAACAGTTGAATGGCAAAGGCACTTCTGAACAGATAAATTGCCATGTTGGATTGAATTTAAACACATTTTATTGATTCTTTATATAGATTATACATAAGTTTATCCAACGATACATTATAAAGCTTATCCTTTGAGGAACGCAGGGGCAATGGAGCAGATCAGGAGTAAACCATGTACAGTTCACCAGTGAATCAAAGAAACCATTCACCCTCACACCAATGGACAATTTAGAGTTTCCAGTTAACCCAACTCCTTGGTCTGGCTTGCACTGTGGGAGGAAGCCGGAGAACCTGGAGAAAACCCACTCAGACACGGGGAGAACATAGAAAAGTTAATTGCAAATATAGTGTGTTCTCTGTTTCTCAATAAAAATAATAGAAATAGGGAGAAGTGTTGAATTGTAATTCAGTTAGTGTTCGATAAGTGTTCCCTGGAGGAGTGAAAACCAGGTTGCACATGATATAAGAGACACAAACGCATTCCAAGCGGCACCTCGTGTGTTTTTATGTGCACAATACATATGCAGCGGAGCACACCGGCTCCCCCGCATCTATAGGACCTTTCTGCTGCCTCCACCCTAATCAATTTTTCAGCTCCAGCGGTACAAATTGTATCGGCTCCATTTATGTGGCAACACATCAGGAATGGCACTTATGGAGGGGCGGGAGAAGCATGCCATCTGTGGCTTTATCAAACTCCTATTCACATCCCTGACATCGCAAGGGCAGCTGGTGGGTGGTGCGCCGGCTTGGCACACAGAGCACTCTGGAATCAATAGATAGCATAATGGAGAAACCCTTGTCCCCACTGCTCTTACAGAAAAAAGCGGGAGCTGACTACACGGGAGGCGATGCTTCCACTCTGCCCTCGTCCATTAGCTCGAGAAACACCAGAAAAACTATTCTAATCATAAAAGGCACAAGTCGCCTATTTTCTGAGGACTCCTAATCTGAGCTTTAGTGGGATCCGATGGAGTCGTTTCAGGTGTCAAATATAGTGCAGACGATTGCAGGGGGGAAAATATGGAATTAAAAATATATATGTGAAAGGCGGCGGCAGCTCGGAGCAGGGTAGTTGAGATTCTGGCACTAAACGAAAGCTATAAAAAAGAAATCTGCTTTCTTGTCACGGCCACAAACCAATCTGATGCCCCCTCATTTCAATACAATCTAGGGCAGCAATCGGGCCCTCAGCTACAGATGGTAATCCTATTCAGTGTCACACATGATCACAGCTCTTGTCTATTTTTGCTCAATGCCAAATCCAGCACTTTTGGCCTTCAGTGCCACACCTAAATTGCAAATCAGCCTCGGCTGGGATTGGCGGTGCGAGCCCAACCACCCCCCCCCCCCCCCCCCCCCCGAACCCCGACCAACACCCTGTTGAAGAAATTATTTATGTATCGAACCGACGCCGTCCATAAATAAAAGATACCATTCACAATCTGTTCCACAGTTTCCAGGAGCTTGGGAGAAAATGGTTTATCCTCGTTTTTTTTTTTCATTTGCTTGGAGGGATGTGGGGGGGGTTATGTTGGTCCCTGGGGTTTCATCACAGACACCTCGGAGTGGGGGAGAGGAAAAATAACATACCTGTAGAACATGTAAAATATTATCACCTCTTTCCAAATGCATGTAGACTGCCATCAATTTCTGGATGGAATATGTCCTAGAAATCACACCTTGGCCAATCCGAATTTATACATTTATTTTTTCTCTTCCAAAAATGCACGGAAACCAGAGATGATATTGTTTTATTTCAGTTTGTTGATATGCACTTTACAGTTCTATAGAGTCCGATGTAAAGAGAGGGGACAAGGTGAGCTAGAGCCATGAGATGTATTGAGTAAATACACAAATGCAATGGTTTTTAAGCCGTAGGCACGGCTGTGGGGTGCATGTAAATAGGAGTGTTAATAATTCATATTTAAATCAAAGGTGCATTATTTTGCAGTTTGGGAGCTCTTTACCTCTGTTCATAGCACGAAACCAGAGGATTTACAAAAAGAAAAATACTAAAAGAAGAAATACTATCGCCAAAATTATGTTGTCACCCTTTACTGCCTGTTTGTTTATAGTTTGTTTGTTTGTAAGCACGATAACACAAACACAACCAAACAGATGCCATGTGGAATTGGTCACGAAGGAATCAATTAAACTTTGGTGTCTATTCAAATCAGGAATTATTGTTTTTTTGCTTTCTTTAACAGTCAACGATTTTCCCCTGTTGTTTCTGTGACATGAATGAGATCCCGGGCTCTACCCTGACACAGGGCGCGTGACATGATATCACGCGCCCTGTGTCAATGACATGTGTGGTGTTCACACTGCTGAAGAATTCAGGTCAACTCACCTCAGCCGCTCGACGCCGCTCGCACACAATGAACACATCACACGGGCGGAGGACGTGTCACGGTTCAGACGTGCTCGGCTCTGTGGAGGGAATTGGACACAATGGCTGCTTTTCTGAGGAGCTGGTGCAACAGAGGTAAAGTGAACTGTGGTGAATCCTAATGTGTTGATTCACATTAGCCCCCACGCATCAACATGCCACCACTGTGCAGACACACACACAGGATGTTGATGCACTTCTCATGGAGCCGGAGCGTGGTGCCCTTTGTTGCAGAATCCATAAGAAAATCATAAGGAATAATAAGTCCTGTGCTGGATGATCCACAGAAATATGAAAAGCCATGTGAAAATAAAACTGCAACTATCAGAGAGGCTGGATATCTAAGGCTAAAGTTTTTTTGCAGGGAGAATATCAGGATGTCTGTTACCTGGTTAAAATGAGGAATAAGGAGCATCTCAACTTTAGAAGAAACGTTACACTCGATATTTTGACTCATGAGCACCAACAAACTTAGTTTTATGACTTGAAAAGATTGATGAAGAAAGTGTGTTTATACTCTGAAGAAAGATCTGAGCAGACTTGAAGGATATTGGCTCTTTAGTGGAAAGGAAAATGTTTGTTGGTGGGCGACTGGGAGGCTCTGGTTGATCACATCTGATGTTCAATGAGGTTTCACAATGGGATCTGTTCAAAATTCAGAATGCAGGACTCTGCCAATCATCTGTTGTCATTGGTGCTTATTTCCCTTTATCGAAGATTATGACAAATTATGTATTTTTTTATTTGGTTGAACTAACCCTAACCACAACCTAACCCTGCATGTAAACGTCATGCATTTGATGTTATTGCTGCTGATCTGTGTTATCTAGCAACATCATCTTAATTGTTATTCTAACCCAAATGAGTTTGGACAGTGACACTAGTTAATGCAGAGACAGGTGGCAGCCATGGCCCAAAATCCAAAAACAAGGAGCTGCTACACAGAAGCAATTAGAGAGGAAACAGAGTCACAGTCAGAGAGCCAGACTGGCAAGGACACAAGGAGAGGAGTTCCTTTAAAGACAAAGGGCACACCGAGAAGAGAGAGATTCAAGTTACTGTGGGGAGAAGCTTTCATCGCTTAAACCTGCCATCGCTCCCTGAAGGGAAGAGGCAGCAGTAAACACGAGCCCCTCCTCTGTTTGGCAGACATGGAGGAAGGGGACTGGTGAAGAGGAGGGAGACAGAGGGGGAGAGAGAAGGAGCAGAAGGGGTGAGAGACCGGCAGGTCCTGCCAAAGAGGCCCCGGTGACGAGCAGCGCCCCCTCGTTAAACCTGTCCCTGGGAGTCTCAGGCAGATGCTCTGCTTCTTCTATGAGAGTGGCTGACCTGCGAAGTAGCTGCCGGCGTCACGCTCCTCTGAGCAAGAAGCTTCCACTTCTGACTCGGCCCTCTCACGAGCAGCTTGTTGCACCGGAGCTTTTAATGCAGGTCCTGGTTCTATTATAACAGTTTGTTTTGTTGTGTGTGTTGGGCTCCTCTGCTCCACCGCGCTGCATGTGGCCATCAGATAGATTCATGAAATTATGTCTTAAGACCTTTTGAAAGATTCTCCCCAGCCCTGCACAACTTGGCATTAACGATATTAAAGTGTTTCACATTAATGCACATTTACTCACAGTTCTACATTTAGGGGACCCAGAGAGAGAGAGAGAGAGAGAGAGAGAGAGAGAGAGAGACAGGCAGGGGAGGAGAGAGCAGTGGTTCTGTGGGGATGAGCTCATTTAGACTGCTTTGATCTGTGAGATCTTAATTGCTGGGTAGCACTGATGGAGTCCTCACAGATTCTGAGCCGCAGCACGCAGGACGAGGACGAGGAGGGAGGGTGGTCGTGTCCTTGCCTCCTCTTCCTCGCTCCTTCCTCGACTTGATAAACTCGTCTCAGCTCTTAAGACTTAATGGGTTTATTGTAGTTTCCTGAATTACGATGCAGTGTCACTCTACGTACCCTGAAAGAGTTTAAAATCGTTTTGAGAGTATGGCACGTCTGCCGTAGCCACAGCGCCCCCTGGATACCTGGAACTGCAACATGTAACGCTGGTGTGCTGGAACATTAGGATCTGGCTATTCTGATTGTGGAATGTGGACATCATGCCGGAGACATAGAGGAGGAAGTGATAGAGAGAGAAACATATCTGGACATATTCTAGTCATTGGCGAGAGATAAAAGAGGCCGAAGGATGCAGGACAAAGGATGACCTGGTGTTGTTGTTATTATTGGGATGGAAGTTTCAATAGAGGTTTAACTTGCATGTTAATCTAACAAGCTCATAATTGTTAATCATCCAACAGCTGCTGCAATATTTCAGTCTGGATGAAAGTGGTGGATCGACCTGATGACATCTGTAGATTAGCAAGTGAGCCTAAAACTAGGTAGCCTGTTTTCCAACAAGGTCTTTTAAGTAAACAAGTTTTTCCTCTCGGTTCTATCAGCTCATTGAACTTTAAAGATCTTCAGTGGAAAACGAACTTGTATCTGTCTGAGTTAGAAGTTTTCTTCCTGGTCCTTGAACTTAATTTCCAGCATTTTCAGCTCCTCTCATTCACCGACTCTTACATCATTGTATTGCAGCAATGGTCATTCCTGTATTACTAATCAGTTTTTCGGGATGCTCCTTTTGAAGTGTCTTCGCCATTTCAAAAATCGTTTATGGTGTTTATCTATATTTTTTTAATAAGCTCTCCCCGAGAGTTTAGGAAAGACAACAGGTGGGGTTCAGGATTGAGGAAGATTTCCCTCGTCATCGATGGTAACTTTTTTCCACTGATGTAACCACTGTGCCACTTCTGTATCTTCTTTCTGAATGTATGATAACTAACCTGTTTAAATATTACTGTGTTTTTCTACTTTAGTTTAACAGCAGTAAACTCAGGTAGTTGTAAGGTTTATGAGTAAACAACAGTGTTGTTATTCTCACATTCTTCTGAAACGGAGTCGTTGGGAGATAAAGGCACAGAAGATCATTTTAATCGTTTCTTTATGAATCTCCTGTTTGGTGGAGTCACTCTAACTCAAGTCAAGTCCTGATTATATGTCACTGAGGTCATTGAATAATAACTTCTTCATTGGATCCTGTTATCGAACCAGATATCTACACACCTCCTTCCTCTTGCGTGGCAGCTTTTCCCACACCTCGTCCGAACACAGAGAAACTCTGTAGCTGTAGTTTCATGATTTTTCTAAAGAGGTTGATAGTCACAAGTCGGCAGCTGAATATAAATCTTGCAGATAAAGTCTTTGGCGGAGTCAAGCCCTTCTGAGAGGAACCGGGGAGCTCACCGTATTTGAGGGCCGCTTCAGTTTTTGGGCTAAATCCCTGTTCAACCCCCCATACGGGGCCCCGCGGGGCCTGCCGAGCAAAGACCGGGGGTTAAGGAGATCATTCAGACAGATGAAGGTGATGCACGGCTTCCTTTTCTCTCTCTCCCTCTGCCTTTTGTGTCTTTCACATGCACACACACACACATTCCCTCACTCACTATCCTCCTGCTCGCCGTGCTTTATCTACTCCACGCAACCTTGTACACCCATTTCTCTCTCTCTCTCTCTCTCCCTCCCCCCTCTCTCTCTGGCTGCTCCTCAACTCCTCTGTCATTGCTACTCATCTCTCCGGCTGAGACAGGAACAGGCAGATTAAGGAGAGGAAGAGTATTAGGGGAGCCATTCTTTCTGCCTCCCTGTGATGGGCGGGTTACTGTTGGCGCAGCCGAGCCCTCCCTCTGCCGCGCTTGGTCATTAGAGAGGCTGCAGAGCGGTGGGGGGGGGGGAGTGAGCCTGAGGGAGTGTTTACATTACGAGAATACTGATATTGTGAGGCTCTGGTGTGTAAATGCATTCTCAGGTTTGATTGTGCATTCCAGCTGAGTCAAAACCCATCAAGAACAGAAGGAAATAAATCCAAAACAAGAGGATGATGATGATGAAGAGGATGATGATGATGAAGAGGATGAAGATGAAAATCTAGAAATTAAACTTGTGGTTCGTGCTAATGGTGACCATCACGATACAAACTGAAAATGAATGACAGACAGAATTTTGGATTCTACGCACTGGCTGGTAAAATTATGGATAAATTGACATGCCGCTGCTTCACTGTGACTTTAGATTGACGCACCACAAATGAACAAGTTCAACTTTAATTCACGTTAAATCAAAGCAGAAGTTATAAGTTAAGCTCAGAGGTTATTCTTTATCTTTGAATGAGATACAACAGTTTTTTGGAAAAGATGCATTCAGGAAAACCACAGATCTGTCATGGAATCTTGTTTTTACTTCTTCAACGTATGTGTCTTGGATTAAAGGACCAAACAGGATGAGGACAAGGGGCTTGTTTCATAAACAAGTCTTAAATCACGGCCGCCTGCAACACAGAGATAAATGTTTAGTCCTTAACGTCTGTCAGGCTTCAATCACAGGAATGGTTATTTAAATTGAATTAGTGGAATGTGTCGAAACTAACGTTAGAGGAAATGACCTTGTGTTGCAAGTAGAAGCACGGCTGGTGAAATTCCGGTGAAACAAGCCCAAGTCCAGTGATGCAAATGAAGAAATAAAGCAAAGACCTTCATTAGGTTCACACTTTCCTGTTTTCAGGTGTCTCTCTCTCTCTTCCTCTCTTGTGAGCACAGCCCGTTCTCCACCGCTCCTCCTCGACTGCGATGCCTTTGTTCCTGCTATTCAACATTTGTCTGAAAGCGGTGAAATGGCCCCATCAAATTTCAAAAGTACAATTCAAAGAGGATCCTTTTATTAAATGCTGATGTCACAAATGGGATTAGTGGGGTGTTAATGCAGGAGGGGGGAACGCCCTTGTGCTACCTTGCACTACAGTGAACAGCTGTTACATCACCCTTGAATCATTCACTCTTAAACAAAAAGGAAAACACAACCTGTGGGGTGTAGAAGGGCTCTCTGGTTTCCACAGTGAATGACCTGCAGCTGCCACAGTCCAGCCCACACATGCTCTCTAAACTGATGACATTTGATGACGCCGCACGTCTGAAGCCAAACAGAAGAACGTTTACTGCTATAGATGTGAGCATCTGCAAACGTTATCTTTCCTTCTTTTCACAATTCAACATATTAATTTAGTTGTGTGAGGCCATTTGGAATTTGGAATATTTTTATGTTTTACCCGCTTTAGATGACAAGATAGATTCCACATGTCGGAAAAATACATTGTCTACAAAGCCAAAAAGTCTTGACCGCCCCCTAGTGACTGGCTGCTTTAGAGGGCACAAACCCCGCCTCCATGTGAGGTGGGAGGGAATGTTTAAACATACATAATTAAGTTTGGTTCTAATGAGTCATTTGCGGTAAAAGCAGAGAGAAACCTCATGATTGACAGCTGAGATCTCCTGATCGTGGTGGCACAGACTCTGGCTCCAAATTATGTCGGTGGTGCAAGATGGCAGCCTCCTTGTCCAGGGTATTTTGGCTTCATTTCTGGAGAGTAGGAGCAGGTGAAGATGCATCGTCCATCTTTATTTACAGTCTAGGTATTAAGTTTCAGTCAGAGATTGGTTAGCTTAGCATACACATGTCTCTCCTGATAATCCTCAAATAAAACAAAACCGGCAGCTTGTACCTTTTAGTGCATTTTCCAATGTATCAAACTACTGCAGTAAATCTAGAAAAACACAGAAACAGTACAACAGAAAGGGACAAAAGCTACTTTGATTCTGGACAAGTTTTCCCCTCCTGATAGGATTGAATCACTTCGAAAGAATAACAGTCACTTAGAAAAAACACATTATAAGGATGATCCTTCGTGCTGTGGGGCTGAAATCGCTCCGTCCTCTGGGTCAAATCACGTTCCAGAGATTCCATTTAAATAAGATTAGGTCGGTCCAGTGATTTCAGACGTTAAAAATAAAATTAGTCTTTGATAGAAAGTCGAGCCGGCTTTGGCTGCAGAGTTCCAACAGCAGCCAACGCTCTTCAGCTCCTGCTTTTCAATCTGGAGGAGAACCTGGGCGGCGCCTTGTCAGCAGGATCCTTGTTCCACTTGGGCGACTGAGCCTTTCTGGTATCGAAACATGATGACAGTGAGGGCAGGTCTCACACCAGCCGATGGAGTCATCAATAATAAGACAAGGTGAATGGATGGGGAGACAGGTGGTGGGGGGGGGGGGGGGGGCGTCTGTGTACAGCACATGCACTTCCCGGTGGACCACGGGGGCAGACAGCACCACGGAGAGGCGAGACACGGAGTGACACTCCCGGAATCTGTGATTTGACATCTGCTCTGTGTGAGAGTCTGTCAGAGGGCAGGAGGAAGCGTTTTCTAGGGCACCGCCGCTTCCTCTCAAGTCCGAGTCTCTGGGCTTTTATCAAAGAGATCTGACTTGCGGGGCACAGAGAGAGAGTGGACGAGCAGCTCGGCGCCTGGCGGGGGCGGTCAGCTTTGAATGGACACGGAAGAAGTGTCACTCCGAAGTCAGTCCTCTTCTTCCACGTAGGTGGAGGGGAACCAGCCCACCTGAGAAGCAGCACAACAGGTACACGTCAGACGGCAGCACTGAACCTGACAGGAAATACATTTTCATGTGCTCCATGTGTTTTCTTGACCAGCTTTCTCCTCAGTTTGAAAGTTTTAATGAATTTAAATTATTTGTTAATTGGTGTTTTTGTTAAGATAAGACAAAAATAACTTCAGACTTTCATTAAACTCAATGGAAGTATGCGGTATGACTGGAAGAAGGAGCCATCAAATTTTGGTGCGGCTCCAGATCAGGGGTCGGATCCAGGAATTGTGAGGTTTGCATGCAGATAAAAAATTCATGGATCTTGATGAAAATAAACTCATTTTGGCAACTAAGATGGTGTGAAATCTGGTGCAGCTTGACTTTCTCTTGCAGTCGACACACGGTGCTGAGAGTGTAATTACATATTCAAGGCCGATGTCTGACAGAAAGAATCAGATGGACACAAACAATCTCTTGCAAGTTTAATCGGTTCACTCAAGTCAGAACGCGTAGCAGAGACCGACAGCTATCCTGGAATCTCTGTCATCTACCAATACCCTCCTGGCCTTCTGTCCACATGAGTGCCCTGTGAACTTATGAACTCTTTTCCCTCAGACTTATACAACACCCATGAAAGGGAAGATACATGCGATCAAACTGCGAGCCGAGCTTCATCCTCTTCCAACTCTGCCGAGATCAAACCACAGTGTAACGACGAGATCCCTCTCCAACTTCCCACCAACAAGGTTTTCTATCATGTCCAACAGCTCTACTGCTCCAGCTCCATCCAGGAACCCACATATCAGACATTTGTATACACATAACAAATTACTGATGCAAAGTGGTTTGATTTCTCAAAAAACTATTTATGCCTCTTGATGAAAAACCCATGTTTAGGGGACTGAAGCCAACTCTGGTGCCAATCATTCATTCAAAATTTTGTAAAGTTTCCTCGATTTCCCAGAGAAGAAATACATGGATCTTGATTTTTTTTTTTCATTTAGGTATATTTAGGGGGACTGCTATATGTGAACGAACCAACAAACAAGAGAATAATATACAAGTATTATATACAGTACAGTCATTTTAATGAAGGACATACAAGTGGTAACATACTGATCTATTGCATGTGTAATAATACTGCAAAAACCAAGTTAAACGGGAAATAAACTGTGAGCTATTGAGAGGATCCTCGAGCAGACCCACCTTGCCGCCCAGCTCTCCCTTCCACCACCCACTGGTCATCTTGGTGTAGATCTTGATAACGTCTCCCTGCAGCAGTGAGAGCTCCCGCGTGTCTCTGGAGCAGAAGTCGTAGCGGGCCACTGCAATACCCACCACCCTGGGGGAGAACACTGAGACAGAGAGAGCACTTTTATAGGAGGCCATGGACACTAAATTTCACACATATTCCTAGGATGCTCTGAGAGGTGCAGAGTTATTTAGGAAAGTTGTTTAGAACAACTCGAGGCCCCCCCCGAATGGAAAAGAACTAAACTAATTCTCAATCAGGATGTGAAGTTACAAATCTGTCACTAGATCGCCAAGTGATGTATGTCAGATGAGCTCAATCAGCTTATCTACCTTTAATATACCGGGCTATTTATTTATTACTAGTGTTGTTTGTAAAAGTTTTAAGCTGGTGTGAAATACAATTCTCACAGGGATATTTAATAATAAAATCTAGAGCCCAACCCATATATATATATATATATATTTTAAATGGCAATTATTGTGTTATAGTCTAACCATACACTTTATTACAAATGGCTGTAAAGGAAAACACAAATAAGAAGTTCTTGAACGCAATAAAAAAGCAAATGTCTAAAAGTTAAATTAAGAAACAAATGATAATATTTTTAATGTAAAAGTTAAATTCCATGTCTTTCTGCATTGTACCTCCTGTAAAATGAAACGCCAATATCGGCCGATTTTCATTTGCCAATCGATAAATTGGTAGAGCTTGAATAAAATGAGAGCTTAGACTCAGAGATGGGAGAATAAACCAGACTTTACAGAGGAGAGCTCATGTGGCCGCCCGGTGCACAGCAGAGACGAGAGGGTCATGGGTAATTGTGTTCATGTGTTGATTATATCGGAAGTTCATGTTCAGCCCAGCTGCACGCACGGCGTCTCCACTTATCAGGTTCCTACACATGCAGGTCAGCGCTCATATAACATGTGAACACCAATGTGTGTCTTTCTGACGACACATGAGAGTAATTCATCTCCTCCCTCATGCAAACACAAAAACGTCCAACCGACTCAGATGCTGGAGCCAACAGATAGAGACACATGCGTATACTCATGCACTCATGCAGCTCCGTGCACACAGAGAGAGACATGCACCAATTCATCTAAAGAGATTATTGTGCTGCCGTTAAGTCGTGTCAGCATAATGAGAACATGTTAAAAATGGAAACCTCAATTACCTATATTCCATTTTATTATGGATTATGAACGAGTGAAACCAAACAGGATAAAGGCTTTGCCCCCTTTTAATTAGCTGAACAGCGTTATTGTTGGATTTCAGTGAAAGGAAAAAGCCAGTAGGTGGTTTCACAGCTCTCTGCCTCAGATTAGTTGAGAATTCTGCAGCTCTTTTCATTTGTGCAGTTGAATTTTCTTCCGAAAGAAAAATCTGAATGTTGCTGTTTCTTCCCCCCCGCCCAAATAAAAATACATACGGTTTGTGCGATGCTAGGTAAACGCGTCATCACTAGACTACATTATTTAACAGAGACGGGGGGGACCTGGAAACGTGGACACGCAGCGAGGAAGAGACAAAGAGAGAGTAGAAAAGCTGTACCTGTACCTGACCAGAAAGGCGAGGAGGAGGGAGGAACAAAGCTGCAGCTGCCAGGAGGAACTACAGAGAGACGAGGCGAGTAATGGGGATGGGGGGGGGGTTCAGGCCGTAGTGGGAGCGAATAGAGAACATAGGCCAAGTAAACACGAGTTCGACAGAAAAGAGAGACAGAGACAGACAGAGAGAGAGAGAGAGAGGGAGAGGGAGAAGGGGACAGAAAAGTTGGCAAAGTCAAAGAAAAGGCAAGGGCGGGGGGGAGAGACGAGTCAGAAAAGCAACAACAGTGAAAGAATCGGATCATTTGTTATTTTACTTACACAAATACACAAATTCTCACTTAACACTGACACAACAACCTGTGTGCTAATGGGCCTACTTTAGTCTGGGCTTTTTTGAATGGCTTGAACTACATTTCTGTAGCAGAGCTGCAAATTGAATCGTATTCAAATCATGATTAGTGACCTTAGAGAATCATGAATCGAAATCCTGTGCAAGAGATTTTCCAGAAATCGTGGAACCCTATATCGGAATGCTCGCGCAAATAAGTTAAGAGAATCTATGAGAAACTTAGACGACACTAGGGTCGTATCACCAACAAGAATAACACCCTGCCAAGAAATTCCAGGCTCCACATCCAGCATCTTATCTGATTTCCTTTACTCAGCTGCTGTTTCTCCAATTCTCTCCGATCCGGTTCAACAGTGCCCCCAGCAGCCTGACCCCAGCCCCACTTAACACATTCTGGATGAACTGGAACGCAACAGCTTATTACCCAACGTCAATTTCTAACCCAACTAATGTGTTTGTGGCTGAATGGGAGCAAATACCCGCAGCCATGTCTTCCCAGAACCATGGAGCTGGAACAGCGGTGTATAAAACATTAGGTATCCACATATTTTGGGACTGTGAGTGAAGCTTCTACAACCTTTCCAGGTCATGATAACATTTAAGACCTGGGGAGTCAAAGCGGCAGCGTGGGGCTGAGGATGAATCCGATGCAACAGCACGGCGCCTTAACAAAGGAATCGGCTGGAAATCCACATCTCAGAGCCGACGGATTCTGCTCCCATTTGAAAAACCATCGGAGCCGAGGCTCACACAGAGAAAACCAGCTCCTATCAACACAACAATATGGTTCCATGGCCTACTCCCCCCCCTGCAGGGATAAGTGACTGCAGGCCGACAAGCTGCTATAGTGCACACACACACACACAAACAACTATTCAAATAACTGCAGAAAATATATACACACATATATAAACACACCATCATAAACTGGCACGAGGAGAATTATGAAATAGTTTAGAAAGTATGTGTCTAATAAATCCTCTAATATTCCCAGATCCCGTTGTGATTTTAAACAAATTTAATACGACAGAGTCGTGACAGCATCAATACTTAACCGCAGATTGATCCCCCCCCCCCACAACCAACAGACGTTAAAAGATCTTTTGAATTATTCCGCAACTCGGATATTCAAGCACACAGACAAGAAGCTCTCAGTCAGACTCAATTAAAGACGCTGGCTGGGGTTTGGGGAAACAAATTACTCCAGAGTTTTTGACGGCTTTTCACTAGTTGTGTGTCTTGTGATTGTTTGCCCAGCCTCGCCTTCTGTTTTCTTTTCGAGCACTGTCTGTTTTGAGATTCAAACCATTTTGTGTGTGTGTGTGTGTATTGTTTGGGAATGACATCTGTCTTGAAGCAGAGGCTGTTTACCAGGCGGAGAGAACGAGGTGCCCACACTAAGTCTTTCTACGGGGGTGGACGACTTAAGGCAATAATAATCTATCCCAGAATGCACTGAGGCAGCGGCGGGTCTGTCAAGGCTTTCTCACAGAGGGAAGCGGCGTGAATGGCAGAGATGCACAAAAACACCTCTTGCCGAGCTTTGAAGCCTGATGCGCGGGGAGACTGACGCTGCCAACGGAGGCGGGGGGACGAGGATGAGGCAGAATTTTACATCCGAACAGACACAAAGGGCTAACTCTGACTTTGTTCCCCACGTTCGTGTGTTTGCCTCGGCTGCGGTTGTTTACACCTACACCTCTCTTTCAGTTAAGACAGTTTACCTCCAGCTGCTTCCTGCTCCTTTACATCAGATCATATTTGCAAAACTTTTTCCCCTGTTTTTTTTTTTTTTATTATTTGTTTTTTTTGGGGGGGAAACAGGCGCAGTCCCTGAGTTGGACCAGAGGTGTCCCTCAGGTGTGTGTCAGCAGGCGGCTGTCACACAGTTTTCCCCGCTGCCAGCCCGAGTGAAATGTCATGTCCTGTCAGGAAGATTGTGAAGCCATCTCGGAGCCGAGCAGCGTGCGGAGTGTGACGGTGGGAGTAGCGGGCTCCTGGTGCTTGCCCGGGGCACTGGGCCCTGACTGGGACCTCTCTGCCGAGCCTGGTGAGATGCCGAGGCTCTTTTCTATTTTTTCTTTCCTCTCATGTCTTTCACTCTCCCTTTATCGCTGTTACCCCATACGTTCCCTTTATTCTCTGTGCCTCTCTTTATGCACATTTACACCTGACATTAGCATTCTATTTGTATGGAGATATGGAAAAGCACAAAGGTGGAAATGCACAGAGAATATACTGCAATACCTAAAGTGATCAAATCGGATAGACTGCATATGGAGGTGGTCATAAATATATGTATAAATCCACACACACACACACACACACACACACACACACACACACACATATATATATATATATATATACATATATATTGTGATTATTACATATAATTTGATTTTTATGTTTTTTTATAATTAATATATCTTATTTTCATCTTATTTTCTCAGAGGAGAAAAATGTACAGCGACATCTACAGATTCATGACAGCAGGGCAACCTCCATGTGCTGATAAAGACCATGTGATTTGACTGAAAGCTCCAGAGCAGCTACATAAAAACACTGCAGAGGTTAAATGTACACAGGCAGTAAATATATATGACTATATGGAGCCATGATAGATTGGAATAAATGCAACTAGTCATCAGAGCAAGTCATTACATATTTGGCATCTTAGGCCGTTGAACTAAACTGCAGTAAGTGTAATATTAATATCCACTCACAGTCTGACCAGGGTTTAGATCCCATGTTATAAAGACATGTTTGTGTATAAGTCTGAATGGAATTATAAATGTTGCCTTACTGTGTAAAGGACTAAGGAGGATTCTCCTGAAGAAACTGCTGCTGTCTTTTCACCCTGTGTTGTTCGTGTTTGTGTAATAACCAAGCAAGCGCTGTATCAGTATGATTCTGTAACCTAACATTTTTTGTACATTCCTTCGAGGAGAGGGTGTGCAGTAGATTAGCTGGCCTGTTAAAAAAAAATATTATCAGAGAGATACTGATTCCAGGAAACTGCTTTCGCCTTCAGCTCTGTGTGATAACCTGGGAATGTAAGATTCCATCAACTGCTCTGGTTATATAGAGAAGATTTTAATGCTATTTCAACTGTAAACAGATCGAGATCTGATCTGAAGAGGAAGCATTTTTCACCTGCTAGACAGTCTCAGGGAAGCAGCTTGAATTTTAAAGACTCACCACTGTCAGCTTTGGTAACGGCCATGGGCATGATTCCATTGGTAAGTTCCCTATAGGGGACCTGTAGAGTGGTGTCGAGACTGCTGAAGCCCTCCTTCAGGGAGCGCTGCTTGTAGTGCTCCACTAAGTCCTGTGTAAAACAAGCACAATACACAGTTAAGTGCGTGTAAATCTAGATGGGTTTGTGTACACAGAAACGAAAGACACGTGGGAACGCTGTTGAGGGAGAGGTGGTTTGATCTGAACAATATAACAGCAGTTAATACTAGAGAAGTGTTCCAGAGCAGAGCGTCTAACCACTAATATATCTATCTGCACAACAGTAAGAGTAAAGGTCCTAAAAACAACCTGATGTTAACCACTGTCATTTAATACCACAGGAATAAATGTTAAAATTTACATTCTCTGCTCTCATTACTGTGGTGTCCCACAAGGCTCTATTTTGGGTCCAGTCATTTTTTTATTTAATTTATGCTCCCATTCTAACCTCATCAGGATTACATTTTTAACAATGAAGAGACATCTCCATAATATTTACAAAATAACTTGTTCTGTCTTTCTCTACGTGGGAAAATTCTAATTTATGCTTATATCTTTTCTAGACATCAAATCTTTGTACTTGTTCCTTGGTCAGAGGCGAATGTGAGGCAGAACACTAGTTCACAATTCAGCTGCCAGGCTCCTAATGGGCTTTGAGATATGGGACCACGTTATACCTGTTTAAGCGTTACTGCAGTGGCTCCCTTTACATTTTAGAGTTGATCTTAAAATGTTATCGCTCACTCTTGGCCACCTTGGACCGGCCCCAAAACATCCAAGCCCAAACCTGATCTTGGATCAGTTTGATTTCATTGTTCCCATGGTCCAATTTTGTGCTGTTATGACCTTCAAATTTAATTCTCCAATTTTACAATGCACTTTCTGTAGACAACATATCAGACTGGTATATCTGTAATATACTAATGTTGAGGATGCATGTGTGACTAGCTTATTATGTAAATTTATATTTGTGTCTTTGTGTAGATATGTAATTATATTAAAATCTTTAAAAAATATGTACAGGGTGCTAATATTGTTGGACGTGTTTTATAAAAAAAACTAAAACATTATAGCTCTGCTCTGTCATAATAGTTATTGTTATTAACAGTAGTTATAGTAGTAGTAGTAGTAGTAGTAGTAGTAGTAGTAGTAGTAGTAGGGTTTTATCATTGCATAAAAGGAGAGTAAAATGTTCACTTGGGTTTATCTCAAGAGACTGCTGTAAAAGTAGCGTAAATGTCAAAATGATTATACTCATTAATGCAACAGCAGTTAATAGGGGCACAAAAATCCATAGGAAGTTAAAGCCCTTACCAGCACAGTCTTGAACAGCCGAGTCTCAGCGATGTAG
The DNA here is from genome assembly GCF_949316205.1 of Platichthys flesus. Taxonomy (NCBI): domain Eukaryota; kingdom Metazoa; phylum Chordata; class Actinopteri; order Pleuronectiformes; family Pleuronectidae; genus Platichthys; species Platichthys flesus. The sequence continues at coordinate 19,691,235 of NC_084958.1, read as the reverse complement.
AAGCAGCCGTCCTTGGTCAGAATCTTAATGTGTTTGATCTTATCGTTGAACCTGTGGAGGATGAATAAGACATGGGCTGCTAATCAACTATACATGGTTCCACATCAATCCAGTCTCCATGGTGAGCCGTCACGAAGGTCTGCCGGCGCTGACTGCCGGGTACCGTGCTGAGCCGAGCAGCTCTGTTTAACAAGGGGCTTCTCCCTGCAGTGGAAACCACATTCCACAGCAATTCACTCACATCAGATAATAATGAAAGCGTCATAGGTGTCCCCGGGTTTTACCTTGTTAGATCAGTTCATAATGCATATCAGTCACTGCCTTCCTTTAAAGCTCTTCAATCCTGAGTTTAAGTAATATCCAAAGTACTCAAGACCATTCTGACTGTAGACATGAAATGTGAGGAACCAAACAGTGATTTTTCATTCTTAGATTTGAAACTGTCCTGAAGCTTTCCTGTACAAGTTAGATAAGAGGTCAATCAAAAAACAGTAAAGCATCTTGTGACTTAGATTTCCCTTAAGTTTGACCTTTGTAAACTCTATGTAGAAATGTTCTCTTTTGTGGTAACAGCCGACATTCAGCTTTTAAATCAAATGGCTTAAAGCAAATATTTAAGCTCCTTAAAATCAATATCTAATCAAAAACAGCAACAGCTATGTTTGTAAATTAAGTAATTTAATTTCATTAGATAAAACCTTCATGGTTTTTGACAAACGTTCAAGTGAATACGATTTAAACTAAAATGGCGCTCAGGAGAGCACACTCCTCCACCAGACCCCTTACGATAATGATATGATAATTTTATCAATTGCACACACTCGTAAATATCAGTCTTTTAAGAATTAACTTTTCATAACAAGATCATGATCATTCTCCGAGAAATGCCTTGAAATCTGAAATTCAAATTCCTATATCAATCCTATATCACAACGGACTGTAAAGCAAAGCACTGCTGAGTGTATGCTCCAGGCCTGATTAAATAATTTAACGATTAAATAATCATACGACACCAGAGAACAGCTCCGGCAAAGTACTTTGTTGAAAAGTAGTGCAGGGCCAACCTTGACAAATACACAAACACGATCGGGACACACTGCACGCACAAGTGGGGGGGGGGGGGGTGAGCTGTCAGGCCAATTGCGAGCACCGGGCTGTATATTGCATGTCTTCCATATGGCGATGTGCAGGTTACACTGGAGATAAATCTACAGCGCAAATCTCCCAACACGGTATATAAGGGCTGAATATGATCATGTTGCAGATTCACTGATACATTATGAATATATAGGGAGTGAGATACATTATTGATATGTGCCGACTTATATGATGCATAACACGTGGAGACAGGTGCAGTCTTTTCTACGCAGCTGTCGGCCCGCACGGATGCACGTTCCCCCCCGAAACACATAAACATCCCTCAGCTCACACTCGAACTGACCATTGGTAGCGTTTTGACATCAGACAGTTCCAGTTGATTAGCAGCAGCTCGCTCTATAAAGCCCCAGTTATCTCAAACAGCCATCCTGATAATGATCTTAAGCAGTGAGACAGGCAATTAGGATTGGAGCGTTCAGACACTGGGGCCCCCGGTACATCAAAGCTTTGAATGAGCGACGGTACGAGTCCGACCAAACCAAATGGGCTGGAATGACGCGTCACTGGCTAAATAGTCCCAGCGTAAAAAAAAACACCATTCCGGAGCGAGGCCTTAATCATTATAATCTCTCGGGGCCGTCATGCCTGGTCAGAAGGACTCGATAGTCTTCTTTCGTTCCTTCTTTTCTTTTTTAAAGACTGAACATACTTTGATGTAGCCTGAGAGATATTCACTAGTTAAATGGACAGCATTGTATATCAAAAGAGGAACACAGAGGCACTCCACTTGCAGATAAAACAGACATTTGCAGAGGCCGGGGGGGGATTCCTGTTTTATCTACAGTTGGGAGTGCGTCGCTCGTCCTCTATTGAAACACACTCTTTAAGATGGATAAACTCAAGAGCAGAGCATGATGTGACGAATGCTATCGGGCAACCTTGAACATATGTCTATGCTGAGGTCTGAGATATAGGGTGAAACGGAGAGATCACCCAGTTCAACCTCTTCTCCATGCTGCTGAAATGTGGACTGAGTGGGAAAGTAAAATGAACTGCAGACTCTTCAGAGCCACACTCTAAATGGGGATCTGTGCTAAGTAGTTCCAACGAAAACAATTCACAGTGACGTCTAAGATTAGTAACTAATTGGATCATCTTTTAACTTGTTGTCACATGGAACCAGTTGATGGATAAAGTTAGCGTCCTGGTGTATGATCCTGTTACAGCAGAGTTGGGTCAATGTTAAACCTTCAAAGTGGTTTGATAGCGCCAGGTGTCAGTGGACATCCCAGAGTGGAACTTAAAAGAAAGAAAACCACCTGCGCCAAAGACTGTGAGACTGAGAGGATTACATTCAAACTACCAAACTCATTTCAATGACTAAAGTAAGAAAAAATCTTGATAAACGGGCTGATCCAGCAATTGATTTTCACTTTCTCAAACAAGACGCGATGGCCTTGATGGCGTTGGAGCCCTTCCACCTCATCAACATCACAAGGGGCTTCTGAAGTGTCCGCCACTCGTCTATTGAAGTGAGGTGCTCAAAATGGGTAATTTTTTGAATTGTGCTGTAGCTTTTTTTCTGATCATTTATGATTCCTTGAAAAACAGGTTTCCACAGCGCCTCCTCTTCTCCTGTGTGATTTCTATAAAGCCTCTCTGCTCTCAGCTTCTATCCAGACACCTGTTACTCATTTGGGTCGTGCCCTGTCGCACTTAAGTGTCTGCGTTTGTATTTTATCTCAATACGTTGTCGAAAGGCTTTCAGTTGAAGCACGATTTAGTATTCTTTGCGTTTGTAATTATCATGACCCCAAACATCAGAAAGCTCCTCTGATCATTGCCAGTAATTTAGGGAAAGGACACTTCTACTTTGGGTTAAAGCAAAGACACATTTCCCTTCAAAAGATCTGTGGTTAACTTTAAAAAAAATACAAATATAAAAGTCATAACTCTTTGCTTCAAGTTTTAACAGTGAGTGTAGATTACTGCCTCATCACAACACTGCATCCATAGATCTATGGTTGACTTTAACACTAGGTCTGGTACTTTCTTTATATGTGCAGTTTCTTTACATAGTGTTACTCGTATAATGGAAATGTACAGTTCATTTCTAGGATTTCCTCTGCAGCCAGTTTTAACAGCAGGACTGGGAAGAGTGTGTTTTAAGCTCGTCAGTAAAGCCGCTGCTAAAGACTCAAAGAAAGGTTGTGAGTGAAGAAGTGTCCTAAGAAACTATTCAAATGGTAAAAGTTTTTAGTTTTTCTTTGTAATTTGGATGATTGAACCCACCACCTGTATCACCAGCATCCACTGCGACTCATCAGACCAGTCAAACTTTCTCCTTTCTTCAGTTACACACTACTGATGATTACATAGTCAGTGTAACTTTCTTTGCTTAAAGAAGTTGAACGCAGCACGATCTCCTTCAGCAGGGGCTCATCCGCTTCACCATTAGAAAACACTGTCTGTTCTGAGTCTGCACCATTGTTTGAGTGGTTCTTGCCACTGGCCTCGAGCAACAAGGGGTTTCTTTGCCCACAGGGTAAACGCATGTGTTTCATTCATCCTGCTCTTCTTGGTAGACTGTGGTGTGTAAACTACACTGCAGGAGATTTGATACAGAAATGAATTTCAAACGACCAGTCGTATCCCTTACTTTATACTGATGGCGTACTCGGTGCCTTCTTTGCTCCGGTGTCGAACCAGGTAGGTGCCGTTCCCTCTGTCCTGGAGCTCCACCTCCGCCTGGTATCTCTCCAAGGGCCCTGCAAACCTGAACCAGCCGGTGAACAACTACTGCACTTACACTGCCATCAATCATTCTGAACATGAGGATGAGAACAGTCAATGCAATCAATGCAGTACAGTGGAAATGACTTGTTGTTATTGTTTCGCGATCTGCAGCAATTTGTTTTCATCGCTTACCAGAGCTGGGCGGAGTAATCGACAGGTTTCGGAACCTGCCATAGAAAAGAATTGTGGTTATTCTGTGTGTTAATGGAGTCAATACCAATGGGGGGGGGAGGGGGGGGGGGTAATTTGTGGTAATGTGATATTCAAGCCACATCTAATGGCTAAAATCAGTCTTCTACAGAAATAGAAGAAAAAAACTGCAATTGAAAAGCACCATATGCCTTCGCTGAGACATCAATAGTGGTCATTATCTACTGAATGAATTGTTATCACACTCAATGTGTCTTATTGAATACCAAAAAAATGTGCACACTTACACACGGGCAGGGCCTCACCGCGTCGCTTGGAAAGAAGCCAATCTTGCTCGTCGCCAGGATTTTGCCCTGCAATGGCAACTGGCTGTTAATCGCATTATATTTGTCTGGGAGCGACGACACACCGCTCTCTTCCTTCCCCCTCTTCCCCTCCCACACTCGCTCCAATAAATCCTCAGCAATTAGCACACAACAAGCAGTGCATCTAATTTGCAGCCCGAGTTAATTATGGTTCAAACTCTGCCGGCAGTGAGATTTGCGCTGCATCAAAACAAGAGCCTCGTTTAACACTTAATAATGGATCTTCTTCTGGTCTTTGAATATCCAAACAGCGTAAGCTCTCCGCCCGGCGCTAACGTCTAACAATTGCATTTTGGCTGACCTGCCTCGAGCAAACCTGAGCTTTACAGGAAAGTCGTCACTTCTTTCTACAAACATAGTGTAGTCTCTGTATAAAGAAACCAATTTAGCCCCCCCTCAAAAAAACGGCTTCATCTTCATATCAACTTGCTCCTTCATAGAGAGTTCGGTTCATTCTATAACCTTTATTCCCTTCCGTGCACATTATCCTGTAGATGGTTATAAACACATACATCAGCATTAATCTCAAGGTAATCTAAGTATCCAGTTCGGAGCTCGAGGTCAATTTGAAGTCCACTGAGTCAATCTGAGAGGACAGTGAGTGTCGAGGGCACGTGGAGCTCTTCACTCCGCTTCCTGCCCTGTTTACCCTTTCCTCCTCACTCCTCTTTATTAGAGCAAGAAATGCTTTTTGAGACCGTGCACGCCCGGGCGCTAACTAGATTGGAAAGCGATTCTTCACCCATCTCTATGATTCATTCTGTGTAATAACATTTCATCAAAGGATTTTTGTGAGAGCCCCTCTCTATTTGTTATGCCTTTCTATAAGCGTACGATAAAGATTCAACTTATTACTCTGTTGGCATAAACAGGCAGCAGCCAAAGGATCAAATGAAATTACAGGGATTGATTGTATTGTTCTGCCAGTGGGATGGGGGATAATTGCCTTCTGGGTAACAGGGGATATGAATTCTCAATGTTCTGTAATTCCATCCTCTGGCGCCACTGGGGACGCTGAAGATTAAAGGAACCCTGTGGAGCTTTCATTGTAAACAAACAGGGTTTTGTTTAGATTTAGTGTTTCTCACCCAAAATGCTTTGTTTGTGACCGTGAGACAAACTCATCGAAAATACTATTTTTTTGTTTGCTTAGAAATTTGTATTGTGCAGATGAGATTGTGGTCGCCTTAATCCTCTTCTCTTTATTACCAGGTTTATTTTATTACAGCTCACCGTCACCGCCGAGTACTGGTGCGTCTCACTGAAGAGAGACTTTGATACCAATTCCAATTTCTTTCATTAAATAAACAATGTTTCCAATGGGATTTCTTCAATGTCTGAATCACCACATTTGAAATTTTAAACGCAAAGAACAGATTGGAGCTTTTCATTCACTTTGTGGTCCATTAGTATAGAGGAGTGTGAAGGCCAGGCATAAGATAACAAATGAGAGAGTGTGTTTTTTTTTTATATCATTTTTCATTTCAAGAATAAAGCAAAACTATCAGAAATAAATCCAAGTCATCAGGTCTATTCAATCCATTCAGAGAAGCAGCAGCTGGTGAAATATTGATGGTGAAAGTTGGTGTTACCATCAATATCCTCGGTTTTGGATCATATCTTATCTTGATAGTTTATATTCGTCATTTTGACTCATGAATTCTCGATATGTTATATTTGAAATTGTATCTATCCTCTGATTTGGTTCAAGATTATTCTCATCAAAACTCTTCTGTGCAATGGCCTCCTGTGACAGGCCGACTGGAATCCTACTTTTTGTATTACCATATTAAATGGTAACTATATCATCGTTACAAGATACCTGCTGAAGTTTAAATTATTTGGTCGTTAATTAATTTAGCTCCCTATAACTGGTAATTAGTAAAATATCAATGTTAATCAACCAACATCTTAGTATTCAGTTTATTTGAGTTATTCCTCATAAATGAATGAGGCAATACCTTTAATTATTAGAGAGGAAAAAACACAGCTCACATTGGCCTACATGATTAATGCAGGAGCTCAGCATCTGACTCTAGTGGTGCTCATGTCATTTCATGTGGTTACACTTAAATAACGCTAATTAACCCATTTCAGACAAATTTGTATATTATGTTTTTGTTTACGTTAATTTCCTGAATCAAATTTGTTGAAATGGGCCAAAAAAAAGAAAAAAATGTTTAATTATGTTGATTCTATTGCAGTAACGGGCCTGACAGGTTTGGGTGATAGACGCTCTGACGGAGAACATCAGGTGATCCTGCTGCTCAGTCTCTAGCTCTCCAGCGCCACCAGACGTCACAGCCTCCAAACCGCAGCTTACATTATGCTTTTCTCAGTGTCATTACACACATGACAGGAAAACACAAACGTGCATTATAATTTAAATCCTTTGATTATCCCCTCTCAGCATGAGCGGTAACCACTGGCAGCACATCGGCACGGTGCCATCGCGTCTGTGACATTCAGCCAGTCGCTCTGGCGCTCGTGTCCTCGACCCTCCACCTCGTGCTCCGTCTCAACAGAGAGAAACACGGAGCACAGGACACCGGGCTAACTGCCCACTCCCAGCCGTGCCGTTGGCAAAGGGCTGCGGTTGGATTGGAGCGGCACCGGGAGGAGCACGAGGCTTTAATGCTGCTGTAAAGCAGAGTGAGAAACAGCTAGGGAGGCTGCCGGAAGACCCCCAGATAAATCGCCATCCTTTCCAAAATAGATAAGGTCAAACCCGGTGAACCGTTTGGCTGACCTCGTGAGGTGGCTGCTAAATGTGCCGGTACACGAGGTTGTGCACCACCATTAAAATATCTTCCAGAGGCTGAAGGGACTGCTGTTTTATTGTCTCTCTCTCTGGCACTAAATTAATCAAGTGGAGCCATTAATTGCTGAGATCATCTGATGTGGGCTGTGATTCAATCTGATGAGACAAACACCCCCGTCTCTAATGTATCCGGGGTTCAGTGGAGTTCAGATCCAGTAGATCTTCGTCTGATGTTTTCTAAACGGGGCTGACCTCAGCACAGTGTCGTATTTAATGGCTGTCAGGACGCAGAAAGTGACAAATACAACACGGTGAAATATATTTTGTATGCTTCGAAACTTTTGTTGTGCAAATCAGATTGTACTGTTATTCTTTATTACATGTATTTTATAACATATCAATAACTACTGGTATATGCTTTACCGTCTTTTGCTGAATTTTTACAGAAATGTGAGATACCAATTCCATCTGATTTCTAATTTCCAATTTCTAATCCTTATTTTATAATCAATGTTTTCATTGTGACTGATTCAATGTCTAAATGACTACATTTGCAGTTTAGAGGCAAGGAACAGATTTTACTTTCTCATCAACACCGTTGTTCTTTTAGTGTTTCTAGTTTCCCAAATGAGGCTGACCTCATCTCAGTGTCATATTAATGGATGTCAGGACCCAGGATGTGACAGATAACCACGATACGATGTGTGATTTATAAACAGGGATGACCACGGGGGGACAAAATAATGACGTCAGCCCATCACGCCTGTTCTGAAAGCTTTTCTTCCCTTTGCCACACAGTGGGACATCCAGTATTAGAGAGAGGAGACAACAGACGGCATCGATTCAAACCCGTGACACGGCAAAGACGCTGCGTGCGCCGAGCCAACCTGGCACGCCATAACATGTTATTTTTTCATGGGCATCACAGATGTTGGGATAAAACGAGGACGAGCTGAGTGACACGCACCTGCCACCAGGAGCTGTGCAGGTCTGCAAACATCACTTCAATGACATCCCCCACATGAATGCTTAGTGGGGGCCCGTACTGGGGATAAGGGATGCCACCATAGTCTCTGATCACAACCATCCTGGGTAAACCTAGCAGACAGGGAACACAAACACATTAATACTCAAACTTTCACACACGTATCAAAGAGTCTTGTGCACAGACACGAGCGGCTGTGCAGCAGAAATACTGTCATCGTGTGGGGCAGAGAGAGTTTCTGTTTCACCTCAGTTACTGACACTTTGAAATGAATGTGAAATTGGGCTTTGAATACAGAGAACTGGTCATTTCCAGTTCAGTGTTGGTCATCCGGGGGATGTGACCTATTTCCCGGAAAAATATGTTTTTATGATTTCCAGTTTGATGACTTGTGTTGCTGTGGTTGGGCGTATTCAGTAGTTTGTCCTGCACCTTATGCAGGAAGGTTTTTGTGCGCTGACACACTATACTCCAGTTTGACATCAATGCAACAAGTTTGACTGCAGTAAAGTTCCCAACAAACAAAATCTCAAGAACAGCTCTATTTGATTGAGGTGATCTCTGAGCACATAAAACCACCTTGGCTAAATCATAATAATAATAATAATAATAATAATAATAATAATAGTAATAATATTAAATAAAAGTAAATGTAAATAATAAAGGAAGGTGAAGAATGTGTTTTTATGTTTTTGTAGTTTTAGGTGAACCAGCCAAGTCCCATCCGGTCACTTTGTCACTTTAAGGTTCGACACCTGCTCTTTGTGATCTATGTGGGAATTCTGACAGACGTTTTGATTAAGGTTTAAAGAAGCAAAATGGCTCCATTGTAAAAAAAAAAAAAACACACAAAAAAAACAGCGAGTCACTGCAGCAGGAGAATTCATCTCTATGATTCCTGAACGGCTCCAATCCCTCCTCGGACAAATACAGCCACAAGCACCCGGCTAAGGCAAAGACTAAACACCGCTGCCAACTTATGAGACACGGCCACTTACTCTCCCCCTGACTCACACATCGAGCCCCCTCAGACACAACTCGCTTCCAGCCAAAGGCCCCCCCCCCTGCAAACCAGCCCTAGGGTGGGGCGGATATAACAGTGACCTCTGATGAATGGAATATCTCACATTCATGTTTTTATTAAGAACAATAAGCACAGCTGTCTCTCTCATAAACCCCCTTATGGAAATTGATTTATCACAAAGGCACGGCTCAGCGGTGGAGGCATATAGACTGCTGCAAGTGCTTTTCTGTCGGTTTCTCTCCTGCCGCGGTTCCCGTAATGATTCCACCTCCTTCAATTCATCTCAATGCCGTCAAGGGTTTAGGCTTCGCAGCATGAGGTGAGAAAAGAGATTTTTTTTTTTCTTCCCTGCCTCGGTTTGGGCTCCTTTTGTGTCCTATTCTTACTCAAATATATTTTTTTTGTCAAGAGGAAACTGTTGTTGTTCATTCCCTGCTCTGAGCCCTGTGGAGAAATCCATGTCAGTGTAAATCTTCAGGCACACAAAGAAGAAAAAAGTTGAGAAATATTTGATAAAGAATGTGGGGTGCTGGTGGTGGTGGGGGGGGAGTGGACGATAACATCTGAGGGTTCGCTTTAAACCAGCAGCCATCTCACATCTGGCCTCTGACCAACCGGCTGCTTTTCATCCTGTCTGTGTTTCGGTTTCGCTGCAGACCCCGAGATGAAAGCAGCTTAAGAGGTACAGCGCAAGAAAAACCCTTAGCAGGTTCACAAGTGTAGTCGTGTGGTCAAGGCTCACTGACCTGGGTCTGCTGGTGCTGAGTTCTCCTGTTGTTAGAGAGAGAAAGAACAAATCATGACACAGGAAAAAGGCATGAAAGACAATAAATCCAAAAAGAAATATGGAGAAAGGATTAAGAGAGAGGCCCTGTGCAGGATCAGCCTGACCTGAGCAGTGAGTAATACTCTTAAAGTCACATGAAGGCGTTCTCCTGGACTGAGCAGTTATTATGTATAAAGGTAAAATATATAAATACAATACATAAATACTGGAACTTCATTTTCTCTATAACCCATCAGGGCATCATAGAGTTTTCATTAATTTTAGATAAACTGTCACAAATTACAGAAATCAGGAACAGCTGGGGAGCAAATGGGAATTTAATGCATTTATTCCAAAGTGGTATGATGAAGTTTTTTATACATCCAGGATAAAGTAAAAAAAACTCATAACAGGTGACTCAAGGTGTGGAATACTTAGAAATAGGAACATATAATACAGAGTATGTTGAATAATTGTTTATATTTATGTAAATATACACTAGGAAGAGCTATAAAAGTTTAAACAAGTTTTTGGAAAAGACTTCATTAAACACTGGGCTCACAAATCTTAGAAATAAAAAGAGTCTTCAAATGAACACAAGCACAAAACTATAAAGTGTAAATGTTACAGAGAGGGCGGTGGAAATACTCGACAAGCATTTCAACATCATTTTATTACCCTGCATTTAATTTGTATATTTTAGTGCATCAGTTAAATCCAAATTTAATTAGTATATATTCGCTGGAATAACTTTTAAAACATTATTATATGATGACACTTGCGTACAGTCCATTATATTGTGGTGGCACACTCCAGTGCATGTGTGGGTGTATCATCTGCTGTGTTACATAGCAAAAATAAAAATCGTTAGTGTAGCAGTGCAGGTCTTACCTTGGGTTTCTGCTTCACCAAATCTGCAGACAGGAGAGCGACAAACACACAGAGAGAGACACACAACATCAACCGTCAACCTCATAATGCTTCAGAGATTATAAAGACCACGTGATGGGGACAAAAAATTTATAATTAGAGTGTGAGAGTGGAAAAACAAGGAAAGGTCAAGATCTTAATTTGTTACAATACAAGCTGTTAGGTGCGTTGTGTACGTGGTTGACAATCAGACATGTGGGTGGTGCAAGAGAAAAGCTCACACACAGTTACAAATGTAAATAGCAGATCATCTCTCGAGCATGAATGTGCTCATTGAATTTCATGGTGATCTGCCCTTTAGATTTTCAGATTTTATGTGAATGAGTGAAAGTTTTCTCCTGATGGTGACGCTAGAGTAAAGGTCACACAAAAATGTGCTGATTTATACTCCAAAGGGACACACAGAGTGGATATCATGGAGAGGAGTTTTCAGGATAACATGTGTTAGAAAGGAATCAGGAAGTCTCCATCATCTCACCTGTTCTCCCGCACACGTCCAGTCTACCCAAACACTCCTTATGAGCCCCCAGGCCACATTTGATGCAGAGATAGCCCTGGTTAAAGATGCCCCTGGAAAACAATAAATCACAGGTTATATTTCACGGACATCAGCCTCCAAAAGAAAATCGCCTTGACATTTTGGATTTCCAGGCTTCGGTCACACACTCAAGGGAAGAAAAAAATGACACAGGAAATGTCCTTCAGCTTCCCTGAACCATAAAACTGACACCATCTGCTGAAAACTGAGGTATTAACCATCCATACTAGAGTACACTAACGTTTTATTTCAATTAAAACCCAGTGCTAATAAGCTATTTTCATTTTCACATCCTCCAAAGACCCCTGAGGAAAAGTGACTGAAATGTAAAATGTCACCGTTTCCCCGTTCATGCCTTTTAATCTGAAAAAGATTTGAAGTGGAGTTTCACAAGATCAACCCTGCATGATGATTTGCCATCCTGGAATGAGGTGTATAGTAACGGTTTCTATTTGCACCGTGTCTCAGAACCAGCTCACAACATTGATATACTCTACTGGGACTTCATCAGCGCTCCATAATTATCCAGAGCTGAAGGAGCTCGCTGCAGGAGGCCTGAATCCTACCTGAGCAGGAGGTGACAGAAGCAACAGGAGGTGATCCTCTCAAACGTGTGCATCTTGAACTGGTGGGAGTTGTGGTTGGCTTTCTCTGGTCGGATATTTGATCTGAGACATACAATAAGAAAGAAAAGATGGTTAAAAGTTCAGTGGGTAGAATTTAGTGACATCTAGTGGTGAAGTTGCATGTTGCAGCTGCATAGCCCTCACTTCACCCTTCTCTTCCAAATACGGAAGAGAACCTGTGGTAACCTTCAGTTTTGTCGTGAAAAGTCAAAAGGTGTTTAGTCCAGTCTGGGCTACTGTAAAAAACATGGCGGCCTGTTTTACCCGTTAAATTTAAACACTTTAAATATAACGGGTAAATTCTAGGGTAAAGAAAACAACAATTCATACAATTTAGCTGAATACACAATACTGGAAACATCACCAGGATTATTTAATATTTAATATCTGCCATTAGATCCCTTTCACCTATATCTTACTCACTGCACCTTTAAATGACTCTAACACGCATCCATGTTAAAGTAGTTTGGAGGTATTCACTCAAAGCAACACACATAAACCTCATAGTGGCGCTGGAGGTAAAATCAGAGGTTCACACCCAATTTAACCGATTTATAAACAGCCTATAATTGCCGTCCCTATAGAACCATGCAGCTTGCAATTTTTTTTGTTTGTGTGTGTCTCAGTCGTGGGAAGAAATCCCTTCACTAATCATCAGATAACTTTCCTGTGGCAGTTCATTTAGTTTATTTTTCTCCACCCGACAGAACATGTGAGCAAAGTGAAGAGGACTTGAATCAGCCCACATCCAATTTTGATCTGTGTGTTCAAACATGAGAGGAGGGGAGAGTGCAGAGCGGAAACATGCAGCCCGTGAGCAAACACGACGGACACAAATAAAGGAAAACATGTTTGGTTCTTTTTTGAATTGAACACACCATCCAGAAGCCACTTAAACTGAGTGCTCCCACAAGTGAGTCCTTCATCAGGAACCCACATCCTCTCCATTGGTACAATTTTCCCATTCTGAATGAACCCGTTCTGGTGTCATTACCCAATGCACTGTGGCACACAGCTGTTTCTGACTCAGACTCTGGATCTGAGGAAAACGCTGTTTCAAGGCTGCTGTGAAAATGGTTACTTCTCTATTCAAATTACACATGAGGTTTGGAGAAAGCGTCGAGGGCCCAGCGGGGAAGTGGTTGTGTGTCTCCTCACTCTGTACATGGCTGCATCAGCTCAAAGAGTAAAGGCGGAAACTGGGCGTTGATTAATGCACATAGACTGTATATAAAGATAGATGACATGCAAGATCCTCGGACATAAATCCTGCCCCCTCCGTGTTAGTTAGAGTCAAATGAATTATTCTCAAAGACACAAACAGATATCCAATCCTTTCAAGGCAGTTTAGTTTAGTTTAGTTTATTTCACAGGGGCCGTGCACCACCACCTCAAGTTAGCTGTAAAGCCAATTTGCATGTGCAGTTCTTGGTTTGAAGATTGACGACATGACAGCTCCCAAAAGTGAAGTCAAATGAAGTTGGACTGAAAAACGGTTGAAAGTCAAAATGCATTTCAAATATTTTTTTTCTTGAAAATTGGTTTCTGTGCTTTAAGGTGGTTCGTATGACATCAGTGTTTGTGAAGTGTTAATTTTCCGGTTAGTTTAGATTTAATTCGACTTTTGATAATATAAAAACAGGGTGATACATTATGATTGACAGCTGAGAATGACTCATGATTGGTCTCTAGGACAGGTCCTCGCTATCCCAGCAAATGCGCCAAATATTAGTATTCGTTTCTGGATGGTGGGCGGACGTGGAGTCCATCTTTATACCCAGTCTATGATCCCCACACACTGCACTGTGCTGCTGTGATACATGCATACAAGAGAGAATGAATTCAGAAAGGCCACAGCGTGAGAGTCAGCGTGCAGAGCAGGGATATTGTTTTCATACATATCCAAACACAAAACATTTTCTCATTCAATCGGAGTGTCATGTCAAAACAACACTGTATTGTCAAAGAACAACAAACCAGAGAAGAACATGAGGATATCTGCTGCTGCAAATCACCTACTGACACAAAATAATACGACTTACCTCCATAGAGCACTGATTTGAGGAGCCGCCGATGCAGAGCCACTTTGTGTTAGTTTGCAGCTCTTTGAAACAGTTTGTGTTTATTGTGCATGTATGTGTGTGTGTGTGTCTGTGTGTGTGTGTGTTATCGTACTGGTGTCAGCAGTGTGTGCTTGATTACAGCTAAGACCTGATCAAACAGCGCACATGAAAGAGTCAACACCTCTCTCGGCCTTGGAATAACACGGTCGCAAACAAAGACAAACAAACACAACCGAAACACAAACGAGTACACAGTGTGTGTTTCTCTCCCTGTGGTACACACACTGGTCTTCTGTGTCGATCACAATCTGCCTGGATGCTGGTGTGGGTGTCTCTTTGTGCTTACATGGCCATTTCAAACTGATCCAGCCACTTCTTCTTCAGCTCTCTGGTCTTGAAGAAGAGCTCAAAGCCCGTGTAGCCCTGCTGGTGAGTCACGTAGAACCCGTAGCACCACTGTGGAGGTCAAGCAGAGGACAGCCATCAAACCAAAGGCATTTTCTTTATGCGAGTGCTGCATCATTAGCATATGTATAAATACCATGTCTAAATATATACCGTGATGATCATCTCATGGTGTGTACACTTTCAACGACGGGTCAGTCGCGAGCAACGTTACCCAACGAGTGCAATCTGAGTTAAAAGTATTTTTCTCAATTTGCATATCATAAATCTGCAAAACCCAATGGAGGGTTGTGTCGGTGCATTCGTGGGCTTAGCTGTAATCAACGCATGATCCTCTGTAACTAGCGGCTATGTCAATAGGCGCTGCTGGGATAAATTCTATTTGTGGTGTCAGTAATAACGGGAAAGAAAATCAGATTCACCCGATATGAACTCAAAGGGTTTTTAAGTAAAAGTGACCGAGATGATATGGCTGTAGTCAGAAATCATGGACCCCCCAAAATACTCCAGCCATACTCCCCATGGCACAGCTAGGAAGATCCCGGTTATTTAGAGAGTTGGATAAAAAAAGATCGATAACACTGTCATGCACAGAACAATGTCAGGAACATGCTAGAAATGGCATACAAGGGGGGTGGCACAAAACAACTCTGGGAAAATGTTCAAAGCAATTGATAATCTCAGGAGAATATCCAGGGTTCAGGGCATGTCTAAAAAAAGGATTAAATAGATCAGCCCAAAATTGCATCAATCTAACAGACATGAGCCATATTTTAAGATATTTACTCCCACACATAGTTCTTTATATTTGTTGGTTGGGTAAAGATTTTTTTTTAAACAAACAGACCCCAAACTGAGCCCTTCAAATATTTGGTTACGTTTTTTAACTAAACCCATGCGACCCCTTTCCTGACACACTGTCAAACAAGTATTTTGTTCAGGCCATCTGTGTCAGACAATGATCTGCAGCTATTAAAGAGCGTCATCAGTCCTCACTGGCTTCAGCTCTTGTGCCGTGTGGTTCCAGGGCCGGTGCCACCCGGCTCACAGAGCAGCCGGACTGTGTGACGGCTGCTGGATTCTGTCGACGTCAGGAGAGCTGCCGTAGTTTAACCAGAATTCAGCCTTAAGAGGACTTAAGCTGTGATGACAGTGAGGCAGAGTCTGCTAATCTGCCTCAGAGGAGCCGAAGTTCAGAAGAGAGATCAGAAGTTCGACATTTAGGAACATGACCAATGTGCTGTAAGGCAAAAGGACCCGGCATAGACCTCAACTACTGCTGTCAGATTTCCTATATAGGCATTACTATCTATTAAATAAAACCCAGGGTGTTAAAATATATCTTCATAAACGTGCTTGTTTTCTCCTCACTGATTCGTGGAGGCAACTTTCCAATAAAAAGCCACGGTTTTCATCCGCCGGAAGTGGACCAGGTTAAATGCCTTGCCCATGGGCACGATTGGCCTGCCCTGCACAGTGCTGAGTGTTTTTCAAGCACCGCTGAAGTGTTAAATCATTGATGACTGTGTGGGCGCTCAGTGGCAACACATCCACACACACACTGAAGTTTCATTTAGCACAAAATGATATATAGCTGTAAGCAGCCTTGGAGGACTGCACACATTCATCACCTGATATTAGCATCTCTGTCCTGCGGTGTGTGTGTGTGTATGTGGTTTTGTGTGTGTGTGCGGTGAGGTGGTTGAAGGTACACACAGTATCTGCACCTCTGTGAATATTTATCATCTCTTTCTGTTCTTTTCTTTTCTTGTCTAGCTGCAAATTATCTTTTTCTGCACGTGTCTGGGTCTTTTTGTGCGGCGCATGATTGATGGAGCTTCATCGTTAGAAGGTGGAGATAAAAAATGAAGTGTAATGACACATCTAAACATGTGCGGCCAAATGGCACCGCTCGTGTCATTACACGTTTAGTACAATACTGTTAATTTAGAAAATCATATTAGACACAACCATGAATAATGACAAACGCTCGCAGAGAAGATGAATCGTGCCAATAAACATGCAAGTGCGAAACCAATCCTTGCAATGGAAATATCCAGACAACGACCACACGTGCATCACGGCTGAACAATGGAGTAAATGAGGATGATAATAGAGTCTCTCTGATAAAAACCACAGAACCGTCCTGGGCTGGCAAGCTGTCACTTTCACATTGGCGATCAGCACCAGAGTGAGAGGAAACCATCTGTGAGCATTCATCAACAAGACATCAACAAGTCCCCTCCACTACATGCAGACGCTCCCACAGGGCGGGAATAAAACACACGGGCGGAATAATCTGTAAGAGGCGTCAGAGAGGAGCCGCGCTGGTTTTCTACATCAGGGTTTGGAATGAGGAGAAAAACCCACTGACCCCCCCCCATCGGCAAATCCGAGGATTTCACTGTAATTCTGAGCGATGGAGAGCAAATAAAGATGGATGAGATGACAGCAAAAGTGGAGCATAGTCTTCTTGATTGACAACTGGTGCCTGGCTGCAGTCTAGGTCATTAACCCTGCATCCTCCATGTTAGTGGATGGGCATTCTAGATAGTTAACTTCAGACCCTTGTATGTTTAAGTGCTCACTTTTTCTGTAATTTGGGTTTTAATTAGTTGTTTGATGCTATAAAAACTGATTGAAAGCAGAGGGTTTGATACTACGGCTCCACTCAACCGCTAAATGGCATCGCGCAAGATAAAAGCATTGAAATCCACACACAACGGGAGGAGTCGTCTGTCTTCACACACAGTCTGTGGTTCTGAGGAGTAACTGACCTTCTTCCCCTCCTTGTCAGACGTGGGGTTGTCGGTGATCTTGAAGTAGTTGAGGTCGAGCACGTCCTTCATCTCGTAGTTGTCTCCTCGTCTCTTGCAAATGATGACGGCCACGTCGAATAGAAAGATGTGTCTGTACACAGAGAAAAGTTGTGTTTATATCCTGTTGTGTTATTGTTATTGTGACAAATTACGAGTCATATTCATTTAGATGAAGTTGCAAAGATGTTGTCGATTACGAAGTCAATGATGGATCATATGACTTGTTGTAAATCATGATAGCACATAAGCAGATTAAAGTTGTATTTACCAACTAAGTTGACAGCTGTAATATTATTTTAAATACATTTTTCCAGGATAATGAAAGTGAAGGAGAACAACCTGTCTTGTTTCCTCTTGTCAACATTTGAGATCAAGCGCACCTCTCCGTCTCCTTTGGGCCGACCGAAGCTGATGAGAGGCTGATTCTGAAAGCAAAATAAAAGCATTGCAAGTGTGACAAATCCAACATGTTTGTTAATGACAACTTTCGGGATTTGATCAGACCTTCTCTAAGAATTAGCAATTTATATTGTTAATAATTAACAATATCTGAGTTTGGGTTTTTATCCACGATGTCTCTATTGCATTTTGTAACTATGTTTTATTTCTGTTAGACACAGACATCAGATTTGTATCAGCTACATTTAGATTTCAACCATTTACAGCTTCCTGGTTCACATCCCTCCTCCGCTGCAGTTCCCCAGTGAATCGTGTTGACACCACCTCTCGTTGTATCTTGAGATCACCAATGACATTCACTTAATTCACCAATCGTGTTCAATCAGGAGAAGATCTTTCCAGCCTAACAACCCCTCATGCTCTTATTCATGATACCTCTGCTGCTGGTTTCATCATCACAGGATTTCCTCCTTCACCACCTTCTCTCAGCCGGTTCTACTTTTGCGTTACCAAACTTTGTGGTATTTACGATCACATTAGACAATAGGCCACGAGGGAATGTTTACTGTAATCAACAGTAAAACCTACATCGTCCGCCTGACGTGACAGTGGAAGATAATTTGATATTTTCATCAATGATTTATTTATTAACATGTTGATGTATTCGAACTGTGGATTAATCCACTGATTTATTTTACATAAAGAGATTCAACTTAAAGACAAGAATACGTTTTCTTTAAATGATACTCAAAATATCAATTCATCATCAAAATTGTAACAGTTGTAAATTTTCTGTTGATTAATTGATTTACTAATAAACTACTAGCTTCATTTCATTATGGTATCTCCTCTACGGTAAAATTATCATCATTAAAACTTGAATTTTTCAGAACAAATGTGAGAAATGTGATCCAATTAAAAGGCCAAAATGAAATAACATTATTTAGAATGTTTAAGGAAACATTTGGATAATGTAAGTAACAAATATACATCATAGGTCTAGTTATTTGTCAATGATCTGTTATCAGATAAGTATGGTTACCTTGATTTCAGTCTACAGTTACTGTTTTAAGTATATTGTATATTTAATGCAGTTGTCAAAGTTGTGTCTTTTTGCTACAGGTTCATTTTCCTCAGACAAGTTAATGGAAGACTGACTCCCTGGGTTAAGACGACCACTAATAACTGAACTTCCACTGAGAGTAAACAAAATGTCTCCCTGAAATCTCTCTCCCTCACAAACACTAACACGATTTTGGGGTTTACCAAGTTTTCGATGGACCTCTGGTACTGGTCGATCTCCCTGAGCGTCTCATTATCCCTCTTCACCTCGTTGACATACTGAGCCAGGTCCTGGGCAGACACACACAGACACACACAGACACACATAAATCACACACACATAGTCTGTGTCAGTTTGAGTTTGTGCAGTATGGAGGTAATGAAATATGTCAGTAAACACTGGATACAGTACATTTTGTAAAATACGATTATTCCAACCACATCTACTCGGGTACTTCTTGGAATGAACCATATAATGTACATGTAGCTTTCAAAAAGCCCGTTATTTTTATTTTTCATCGCCACCTGGTGGCTCGCTGCAGTACAGGTGATGAATTCAGCATGCCTCCTCCATGTTAGCGAATGGGACATGGACCAAAACTAAAAAAGTGCAAGATTCAAGCTAAATAATTTCTTCTCAAAGATGGTTTCCTCCTTTAAGGTCGTTCATGTCACACTGAAGTACGCTCAAGTTTTAATATCTCAGATAAATTGGTTTTAATTAGTTACTTGATGCTATGAGAAAGTGGCGAAACATCATATCAACACCACTCCTGCCCAGACTTCTATGTAAAGAAGACTGCAACAACAACACGGTCTGAAATGAGGACTCATACCACTTTTCTGCCAAAAGCCTCAACATTTTATAGGTTAGATTAAAGACTATAATGTCCTAAGTTTAAATATGCAGTTCTTCAGGGGTTTGGGGTTGTGGAAATAGTTTAATGTTTAGTTTTTGTTTTTGGCCCCCAAAGTCCCTTGAAATGTCCTTGTGCCTTGACAAAGAGTTTCAAACAAAGCCTTTCTCAGATTGTTTTGTGTCACAGACCGTCTCTTTATGCTAAGCTCGGCTAATCAGTTGCCGGCTGTAGATTCAGATTTAAAACCCAGGTATGAGAGGGGAATAAGTTTTCTCTTAGCAAGAAAAGCAAATAAGCAAAAATATGCCGTGGAGTGTTTTTGTGTGTGCCTCTGGGAAAGAGTCCCATTTAAATATTATGAATCAAGTGTTCAAATTGTCAAAAGTTATGTATTTGCTGCATCTCTGTCGCGGACTCCTCTGGGCTTTCACTCACTTATGTGATGGAAATGTAACGTTTTTATCCATTCACACCGGTCCCTCGTAGTGGAGCATGAATGATGCATGAGTCTTTTCTTTTCTCCGTCTGATAAAAGTTGATTGCGGCAGAGATTTTTGGAATCATCTCTTGAATCAGCCTGCTGCCGGTAACAAGCTGAAATCACTGTGATTACACCATCAAGCCCTGCACTTACTTTCATGGCGTCGAGAGCGATCTTCAGGTTACTCTTGTCTGCAGCATCGTGGGTGTGCTTGACTAACTCCTGATGGAGGAGAACAGAGAGGAAATCATGGACCACACTCAGACAAACACTTTGACACTGCATGGACAAACACACTCTGCGCTTTGTGATTCGATAACAAGACAGCTTTAAGGTAAATTGTGTAGATGGATGTTGTTCTCATAAGAAAAAGGCATTCTTTTAAAGGAGAAGACTCAACTTTTAGATTATACTGATTAGATTATATTCTTCAGTTCAAATTATATATTTGTTTCACACTTGTCATGATCTTTTCTTTGTTATCACTTCTGACGTTGTTACAGAAAATTGTTTTCTCTCTTTGGTCACCACGTGTTTACTCATTGTGGAAACTGCTGGGTCTCTCTGCAACTTCGAAAGATCTTATCTATTAATATATATATTAAAACAGTGGTTTTATTTTATAAAGATTATCTTATCTTATCTGACGTTTTTAGTTTGCTGATATTTACTGTAAGTCTTTGTCCCTTCATCTTAGTGCATTGGTCTGTTCCTGTTGGTGTTCACCTGTGTATCTCCTTGCTACCTACGCCTGGATCACCTGTGTTTAGTTTCCTGCTCACGTGCAGACCAGTTATTGTTCATTTATTACAATATCTCTGTTAAATCCCTGCAAGTCTGTATGTTTGCACCCTGCTTGAGTTACTCACAGCAACTGAAACGAGACAAAGATGGATACACATTCTGTCTCTTCCTCTTGGATAAACTTTTCTGAAGCTTTAAACAAATTCGGCTGTCGGGGAAAAGACGTTCTGACCGCATCACCCTGCCGAACACATGTCCTTTTGATTAATCAACACATGGGAGTGTATTTGGGGAGATTAACCTGCACAGAGGAACCAATCTGTTTATGAAATCTGTCCAGAGTCTCGTGTGGAAGACTGGTTTCATTAGCATCACAACACCAGTCAGACAGAAAAGAGGACACTCACACTGGTCCCTGTCAGTGGGATGACGTGATTAGATTACATGTCTGTCACACCACTCTCCCCATTTTAGTAATAAAGGAAATTAGCGCATCATTATTTTCTGTAACGTACAATTGTTTTCTAAACAGATGCAGCCAAGCAGGAAAAAAATCAAAATTATCAACATGTCTTTATAAATAGTGATTATATGTTTAATATAAAAAAACAGGCGTGTTTGCCCTTTATTACCAACGATACGAAAATAAGAGATTAACTATTCCTCTGTGTTTTAGAAGCTAAAGCACTCTCACTTAATTTCCGCTTCACCTCCTCCTCTTCCCTTTGTTCCTTTTCTTCTTGCCCCTTCCCAAAGTGCCTCCCCAGGGTAGGGGGTGACTGAGAACACTCACCATTTAGACCATCACTCTCTACAACCATTTAAAACAGCTCTCCAGTCATTGTCCTGAACTGCACTGGCAGCCATACACTGACCTCTGGTTCCTACTAACCAGGGGAGATGGTCATGGTGTCTTGCTTCCTTTCACAGGAAGCAAGAAATATACATGATCATTCTACACTGTACCAAATTTTAACACTAAAGAAATTGTTATTAACTACCAGAGAAATATATGGTCTAATTATATAATTACTATCTTCCCTGAAAAATACTTGTTTGTTTCTATAAACTGAAGTCTTGGGAATAATGGATTAATTGAAATCGTGAACGTCAGTGGTGTTTTTTACAGTGTGGCTCTGTTATGAAGGGAGGGAAAGTGTGGAGAACGGCGCCATCAAGTGGACCCATTTAAAACTTCCTGCAAGATAACTCAGTTGATTTAAAGATGATAAAACCTCTCGATGTAGAAAACTTTTACTCCTCAAAGAAAAAAAGTTAGAAAATATGAATGTGTGCAATAACCATGAAGGTTTGAGTCCCTCCAACATCAGGTAATATCTGAGTAATGTGGAGACACACAGCAAATTACTCCAAGAGTAAAATATATCCAAAGATTGTTGCATAAAAAACATCTTCCATTACCAAACAGACCAGAGGACCCAGTCACTGACATGACCTGCTGCCGTTTCTCAGAAAGACAGATCAACAGTCTCTTTACCTGAAGAAGCAGATGATACTTCAGGACTCGCTGCATCGGAACCACCAGCAGGTCCCTCAGGGTAAACTTCCCATTGTTGGCCCTTTTGGAGCATTCCTGGAATTAATACAACAGTTTGTGTCATTTTACTTTATGATGCTGACATCTTTCACAAGCATCAGCACAAAAACAATGTATTTGTCACTGCGTATTTCTGCTCACTTTTATTTTTGGGCCAAGAAATTATCAAAACCCCAGAGTTTTAGAAAAATGGGAGGTCATGAAGATGAGGGAGGCCTAGTTATGTATTGTTTTGTATATTCAACTGTATTCTAAGAGCTTACACAGTTCATTTATACATTTACATTTACTTCTGTCAGTGATCCACGAAATAAAATCTATTATCTTAAACAACTCTTACCCACATATAATGATATATATCTCTAAATTGTTTGGTTCTATTAAGGTTGGATTGAATAAGACACACAATGCAATAAAAAAACATGAAACACTGTATGTGTAGTGCACAAAATAAACACTGGGGGCCACTGTACAACGAGATATGTGTGTGTGTGAGTGAAGAGGCTTGTTCAGGTGTCAAACCTCCAGCTTCAGTCGAACGTCCTCCTTCTCTTTGCAGATGAGGTCTAACACAGCGATGGCGATCTCCACCCGACTGCAGTAGATGCCATAAATGAGCAGCCTAACAATTCAGAGGAAAGGCAATGAGGTGGGAGCTCAAACACGATAAACTGTTTATACACAAGATAAGAGAAGCGTCATAATCTAACTCACATTATGTGATATTCATATTAAGAATTATTTAAGATGAAGTGAAACTTTTACTCATCTAGACTATGACCTCATTTCCAGTAGTGACAAAGACATCCTTAATCGAATATGAGCAGGAAACAGTCGAATGCAATGTGTTAATTATGTTGCAGAGACAACTCGGACAGAACTTTGTATCATGAACTGACTCAGAGCTTTTTTTAGCCACTGGCTTGTCACAACTCAAAAGTAAACCTGGTGCAGAACAAATGCAGTTAAAATGTGTGATATATATTCTACAGTCAGGGGCAAACTGAAAGAGAGAGTACAGATGTCTGGAGGGAAACAAAGATGAAACCGTCTGTGCACGTGAAACTGACATTTTGGAAGTGTATGAGAGCCAGGTGAAAGAAAAAGATTATTTCACAAAGTTGAAATGTCGAGAATTAAGTCAAACTTTTCATTTCATATTAAGAATGAAGTCAAAATGGCAGAAATAAAAATGAAATTCAAGATTAAAGTCGAACTTTGAGGAACATATTAAACTACCCCTAAAAAAAAAAGCTTTGTGCAAATGAAATGTTGATTGTTTGTCTTTCAGTAAGAAATTGTTTTTCTTTGAGAGCATTACCACAATGTAAAGCATCACAGAGCTGCTCCTCAACCTGGACTCGATGGAGCAGAGGAGTTAACTTTATCCTCGACACCTCAACTTTAATCTAAAGATCCAAAATACCGCCCCCCCCATAATGAGATGTTGCTACCAGCCAATGAAATGCTTCCCTCCCTGGCCTCTCTGACTTCCACGTGTTCACACCTCACGAGTCTTACGCAACATGTTGACGCGGAGAGACTCTGCATTAACGATGCTCTTTGATGCCTTCGCCTTCAACCTCACAATAAATATGAATGATTGGTGTTCATGAATACCTCTCTTTGTAGCTGAGGAAAATCTGGTAGAGATTTAAGGCGTTTTTGTTCAGGATGGATTCCTGCACGTCAACCATCAGGCTCTTGTGAACTTTCACCAGGTCCTGCGTTGGACGGAGAAGCTGTCAGTGTCCGGTCAGAAACATTTTCATCATGTCCGCCAAGGAGGTTATGTTTCCACCCCTGTCAGACTTTTTATTGAGGGTTTGTTTGTTTATAAAACTTCATAGAGGAACACATACAATTTTAGTGTTGATCTGGATCGGGGACTTTTCTTTTCACTCTTTTGAACATTGCAAGATTTTAGTTATTGACTGCAGCTTGAGGTTGTGAGCGCCATCCTAGTTTTTAATGTTCTGTGACAAAAAGGGGAAACCAACTCACAGGAATGTTCAGAAAGACTTTGTCGATTTCAGCCGCCGAGAAGAACTTTGTCAGTGGATTCAGGAAATACTGGAGAAAAGAAAATACAGATAAAAACTCTCTGTTAATCTTTCAGGGTCCTTGTGAAACTACAAACTACAAACAGCTGCGGTGAAACTCAAACTGAAACCAGTAAGAGACATCACAAGGTCAATACCAGATGGTAGATACAAGAGTTACGGGAAATTGATAAATGTGAATTAGTTCAGTTCAGTTCAGATTTGAGTAGAATTGACAAGTAACAGTGTTTGAAGTGGAACCTTCTCGATGGACTCCAGCGTCTCCGTGTACTTCTCCTCCGTCTGTTTGATCTCCGTCAGGCAGCAGATCCGCACGTCCACCTCCGCCTGCTTCTGGAGAGACGCACACCTCAGAACATGTTCCACACTTACTGCTGTCTGATGGAGAAACGTGTCGTTTGCTTCTTTATGTTTATTTTGCTCATTTACTGCCGTCTTGAAGAAGAGTAAAGAATAAAAGGGGAAATATTCAGTAAATGCTGATTCTTTACTATCTTTATCCATTTTATCTCACCTGATATTAGTACTGCATTACACGTCAATAAAGATTATCTACCATGTTTATGTGAGATCTAAAGTTACTTATTGCATATACTAAAAGTCTGTTTGATATAAAACATGTCATTGTTATAGATTAGATTAGACTATCAAATATAATGGTTGTCTACACTTTCATTAGCTACAATATTAAAATGCTGCTTTTATCTTCACCATCAATCAATTATCCACTAATATGACACGAATAACAAAGCATCACTTTGCATTATGAGTACTTCTTACGCCTTTAATAACATAATTTCAAATAGAGGACTTTAACTTTTTTTACAATTTATTAAATAATATTCAACAATAAATGTAATTTTTTAAATAATAAAGTAATAATAAAGTTAAAGATTTTATATATGACTAGTTTACTCTTGTGACCATATACAGATGAGAAATTTCCATGTACATTTTGTGTGTGTGTGTGTGTGTGTGTGTGTGTGTGTGTGTGTGTGTGTGTGTGTGTGTGTGTGTGTGTGTGTGTGTGTGTGCGTGTGTGTGTGTGTGTGTGTCTGACTCATAGTGGTACCAGTGGGGGATGCTGCTCAGCCCTCATGAGATCTTCATAGATCTCTCCACCAGCGTGGTCCTCCTCCAGCCCATAGACCACCGCGTACAAGTCGTCCTCGTCCTCAAGGGCATTCTCACTACAACACACACACACACACACAGACACACACACAGACATTACCATCTCTAAAATGTATTGATTATTTCCAACAATTGTGTAAAAAGACACACTAACAGCAGTTGGGTTCAGGCAGGCTCCATGGATGGTGTGTATCAGATGCAGCATTAACAGTAAAACATGTGCAGGTGTCAAACTTTCTCTACATCCTCTTTGTGTGAAGACAAGTGATGTTATACCCATTAACATGATAGAGTTATACAATATTAAATAAACAATAAGACTGAACTGCTGTTTCTTTCTCTCTCATTTACTCCTCATTAATCACTAATCAGTGCTTTTATGAGATTAAATACTTCATAAAGGAAGAGCGCACAATTCTGCTCTGCACACATTTGATTACCCTGATTTGTCTTAGCGCTCGAGCGAGGTGTCAAACAGCCCCATTCAGAACCCTGATGTGGGCGGGATGCATTCGGCAGAAGCATGCAGGAATCACTCATTCATTTCCTCTGACGGTCTCAGAGAGACGGAGCCTTTAACCACAACTCGTGGGTGTCCAGACCCTGGAGAGCGAGGACGATGAGCAGAGTTCTGCTTCTCAGCAAAATAATTGTGTGCTATCAGCCACAGTGATGGGCCCACAGAGAGCAGCGTCATACGTACTCAATCAAGTCCTCCAGATTATTGTAAATGTCCTCGTCTTTCAGGCTGTCCTCCATCGGGAAGGGCCTAGAAACGACAGCACAGCAGGTTCGCTGTTAATCTCAATAAACTCTACGGTGAAACTATTAGAGGGGCTAATGGAAGGAGATAATAAAATATCTGCAGCAGGGAAATGGTTTGGAATATTTTACAGATTCACCAGCGCAGCTTTTAGAAAACAAGAAATAGGGCCTTTATTAAGATTTACTGATGTCAAAATTATAAATAAAACAAACAACACATTGAAACAATTTTATATGGTGTAAATATTTAATACTTTTATACGAATGAAAGCTTACAACTCCTGGTAAAAACTGGAAAGTAATAAGATGTGAGACTATGGTGGTAAGTGGAGGAGGAGACGGAGGTGCGTGTTAAAAGGCTTTTGATAACTTTACCTAATGTCTGTTTGTGTCAATTGATGACTGCGTCTGTTTTGTGTGTTTTTAACATTCTGTGACTTACTTGAATCCTGCTTGTTTTGCAACTGTTGTGTACGAGAGCAGAGACAGCGTGTCCATGACCTGGAGAAAGACAGAAAGAGAGAGTCCATCCTGAGGGGTCCAAAGACAAATGGTCAGCTCCAAACATTAGTTCACACCTCGAACTAAATGTGTCTCCTGTGATTGGATCTCACTTCACCGCTCTACACATAAATACACCTATTGTTTCTGTTTGTAAAACCAAACAATGCAGTTTTTAGCCAGTGTGACAACACAGAAGTGTCCGACACAAGTGTGTCAGTGACAGAGACAGAAGCTGTGTCTCAATTTGACTTGTCTGTCCCACATGTCAAAAATGTGTCTTTTCATCCCTGAGAAACAAAGGTCCAACATATCCCAGGACTCATTGCCCGTCAGTGACAAACAGCGAAGGCAAGTGACCGAGATGTCCAATGCTTGAATATCCTGCTTCAACTCAACCCAACACATTAAAATATCAAGTGACATTAAAACTTTCTTGTCTTGTCCAACTTCAGCTCTGTTGCTAGTGAGCCGCAGTACAGGCAACAAGCTGCTGAGGCCGTTCACAGAATCCTCTGTGGACCAGGCCGTCTTGTTTCAGTTTGAGGTCTACATGGCCCCCACAGGAAGTGGTCTTCATTGACTGGGTCCACTGGAGGATGCAGCCTCTGAATTGAGACACAGCTTAAGAGAGACAGACACTTGCTATGCTAAAGCTAATAACTACCACTTTCCAACAGGTAAATATTACTGTTCCCCTCCATGTTGCATGGATATACCATGACCTGGATGACTGAGAATCTCCACAGACACATAATATAACTGCTGAACTGTATCTCAATTAGAATATTCGACTCTCACCTTGCTGTACATTAAAAAAATAACGACTAAACCTTTAGCCACCAATAAAAACAAGCAACTCGTTAACAATTAGTTAGCAACCAGCTAACGCATAGAAAACAATGTCACACCTTAGGCAATATTGAGGATGTGCTATAGTGTCCCAACACACCTCAACTACAACCAGTAGAACATTGAGCTGTTGCATTGTGGTGTCATCGACGGCATTGAAAATGAAAACAGGGGGTTCCCGTCACTGGTCGACTCCAGTCAATGCTACAGCTTGAAAAAGAGCTTATTCTATATTTTTTATATAAAAAGCGTTATCATTTAGGTTATAGAATTAGTTGATAGAAATGCAGTCGTTAGTGGCAGCCAAGAATAATCAAGTGAGCGCTGACCTACCTAAAAGACGTTTGGGAGAAATCTTTATTATTTCAGAAGGAGAACTTACTGTGTGTTCTGTGATAAATTGAGATCATATCAGATTTAACTTTTCACACACACAACAAAGGGACAGTTTGATGTCGCATGAACGTTTGATTTGGGAGTTCTTGTTACCTTTTGCTCATGTGGCTTTAGAAGTACAATTTGTAAGTAGGGCACAGAAACCACGTTGAGTCTGCTTTTCACATGTGGCTACAACTGACTCAGACGATCAGACAAGTCAAGTGTGAGAAAAACGTTTTGAAGACTTCCTAAAAGTATGAACGCTTTACTATGTGATTTGATTTTTTTCAGCGTATTTGTGGGTTCTTCCGGTTGCCTTGAAGATCGGATGCTTCACTTGTGTTTCTATTTTTGTTAGTTATTCAACTATCTGCGTTAAATATGTGACAGGTGTGATGTACATCAGAATGAAATTTAAGTTATGAAATCTCTTAAAAGATAACGGTAATCATAAATTTGACATTTTCTATTTATTATTTTAAATGTGTTTAATCAAAACTATGTATATATATTTTTTTAATTCAGATGCCATTTGTACTTCTGTCTAACGTGCTGCCATAAAAAAGGATTTCATTTCACGTCACCACACACCTGTGTTCAGCCACAGCCGCAGAAACTCATTGACACAGGAAGAGGAGACCAGGTGCATACAGCCTCTGATATCTCACCGCATCAAAAATATATTTTTCAACACTACCGGTAAATCCAAATCCTACTTTACAGTTTACTGTTACTAATTTCTTCAGAGCAGAAATTAGAAAATGAGCCAATTAACCAACTAACTCAATATTTTGAGGGATTTCTCAAGAATATAACCCTCCATTATGTCCTTTATTTAACTATTTCTCAAACAGTATTTGCCTCAGCATTACGCTCAGTGTTGGTTGAGTCAGTTCTTTTGCGAGGCCTGATAAAGGAACATTAATAACTTTTCAATAGCTGGATTTACGTCCTCCAGACTAATTTCTACGTACCCACATACCAACACACACACACACACATACCCACATACCCCCACACACACACACATGCACATTCACACCTCCAACACCACAGACACTCTGCTGCAGAGACTTGAGGGTTTCGAAGTAGCGTGACCATTTCCTGACGACCATTCTGTCTCTGTCTTCTCATCAGAATAAGAAGCGATTTACTGTCAAGTAGCTTTCACTTTGGTGTTTTGATGCATATCGATGAACATAATAAGTAGAAAGTGAAAACAAAAGGTAAAATATAAGGGAAAAGACAAAACAAGAACTTTAAGTACCAGAGCAGAATCAACAGTAAAAATCGACGATAACAATTTATGACACAACAATGAAATGTATAAAAATGAATATGTAAAAACTATATCAAATATATGTTTATCTACTTATATTGTTGTTTGTGATGATTTAAGTGAATGAAAGCCAAGAAATGGTTTGCACACCAACACCTTTCCACACTTACTGCTATAGCTTCACATTTATCACACATACATAAGACTAGCATCAACTTTATCATCTGATAAATCCACCTAACACAGTCGGATAACAACTTTTACTGCACTTTTCTGTTCGAGTGAATTCAAGTTAATATCTTGAACTCAGTCGAGAGAAGAACTAAACCCATTTCATCTCTCAGACCTCCTGGCAGCTTCATGCGGTCAGCGTGGCTGCCCGAGGTGAAGCCTGTAGTTAAGTCACGGCATGAATGTAGGTTAGAGAGCTCTCATTAGATATTCAGCGGACTAATGCTCAGTCTACGGCTAGAGTTGGCACAACCCTGCGCGAGTGGATTAGACCGTGCAGGCTGAGATTTGAGATGTTCTCTTTTGGATGTTTTCTGGAAAATAGGGGAATTGAGATTGAGCATTTCTCATTCAGCTGTACAACACTTCCTGGAGTCAGTCCAGTCCAATCATCAAACCTGCAAACAGCCGTATTTTTAACTAATGATGTGAGGGGGGTGGGGAAAAGAAATGATGGCAGTGCAATCTCCCCGCACCGGAAGCTTGCTTGTTTGATGGACAACTCTTTAACATGACTGAGATTACGCAGCCCTGCTTGGATGTGCTGTACATATTTGCAGGCACCACCTCCCCTGCAGGATTACCAGTGGGCAGATTAACTGGAAGCTTCTTTAGAACATTACACACTGAATGGAAAGGAAATGGTCTGTGTGGGAAACTGCACGCGAAGCTCTGCATGCAAGCCCCCATAGTTCTCAAAGACTTAAGACCATTCTCTATTTCCTGCAGGGAAGTGATTTAAACATTGTAAACATGTGTAATCAGCCTGAATGAAATACCATTTATATATTTGTCTCTGTGCACTGCCGACATGTTTAATTTAAAATTCCTGAGAATGTGAAAAAACTACATGAGATCCATCAAAAATGACTTCAACTAGACACAAATCTTTATCAAGTGAAATATTGCATGAAGTAAATAAGTCACATGAAATCCTTTTGACCAGAGATTACAGGCTTTTATTATCATTATTATTTCAAATCTACTGAATTATATAATTACAAATATATTAATTATATTAATACAAGTAGAATCCGCTCTAGTAAACATACACTGTAAATATAAAGACGGACGACCCTCTTTTCTTCCCACTATCCAGAAATGAAGTTAAATATACTAGCTATGGTTGCCTCCATCTTGCTCATTAATAACCATTCTATGTCTGCAGTAGCGATCGCGGAATGGAGCGACAATTCTGTCCCATCTGCTAACATGGAGGAGGCTGGATTTGTGACCTATATTGCAGCCAGCCACTAGGCGTGTTTAAATGCTCAGGCTTTTTTAAGGAAAGCTGTAATACCATCAATCTT
This sequence comes from Platichthys flesus, assembly GCF_949316205.1. Classification (NCBI taxonomy): domain Eukaryota; kingdom Metazoa; phylum Chordata; class Actinopteri; order Pleuronectiformes; family Pleuronectidae; genus Platichthys; species Platichthys flesus. Next base: position 19,660,292 of record NC_084958.1, on the reverse strand, counting down.
TATTTACAGTGTATTGTTAGAAGTGGTTAGAAATACTTTCTCTGTGGATCGACTTTACATTGTCTGATGACTACAAACACCTTGTGGCAAAGTTAAGCACCAAATGCACACAAGTAAGGAAATGTGAGTGAGTGTTTCTCTGAGTCAATTCAGGCTGCTGTGCTGCGAGTGAGAGTCCAGTGAGGAGAAGTGCACTACAAACCCACTGACCTGATAACACTGTGCTGCTCCCACAATAACACAGCAATAAAATCTGAGTCGACCCCTTCAGACAAACACCAGGAAGATGCTCGGCAATGCATGGAGGAAATGGAATGCTCTTAAACTCACGCGCTCGCACACACACACACACACACACACACACACACACACACACACACACACACACACACACACACACACACACACACACACACACACACACGCACACACACACACACACACACACACAAGCCTTATTTCCATCAGAGGCAAACTCACTATACCTCTGACTCACTCTATGTCTTACTAATTTTCAGCAATTTGACTTTGCTTCATGCACTTCCTTTTACTTTTGACCCAACTATGATGTTGAATGTGTGGTTTGCATGAACCTTTAACAGCCACACCTTCCAATGAGTCTGGATTCCACACAAGTTTTCTGCTTACATTCATCTCAAGCTTTCCCAGAATATATTAGAAAACAATATTTTCCAACAACATTAAATACTCTGTAGAAACAAAAAGATGTTGTGTTACAGTTTATTCATCCAGTGAATGACAAGCTGCTTGGTAAACCATGGCACAGTTTTGTTTTTTGTGTGAAATGTTCTCAGGACGTGTTTTTCTCAACAATGCATCTGAAAGCCTTATTATCAGCATCACTCACAGGAAGTTGATGTCAGATGAACAGTAGATTACTTCAAACCTCAACACAAATACATTTCCTTATAACTCTGATTAAATGTGAGATTCCGAAAAGCTCACGAACTTTCATAAGTTGTTGCTAAAGAAGACGGCAGCTAAAAGAAGAACTGTTGGAGAATATCCTCATATGTGAAAAGACAGGATGGCTTCTTCGTGTGGTGACAGAAACACTTAACGATGGATGTGGGTGTTACCTTTCCGAAGTCTCGAACGTCAAAGAGATCAAAGGCTTCAAATAAATCGCTCTTCTTCATCCCAAACACGTCGCAGCACGACTTCAGGAACGTGCGGATGTTCTTCAAGCACAGGAACTGAAATGAGAGCAGCGACAGAAACTTTAATTAGCTTCCTTTATCTCTTGCAGTAACTTTTCATTTTCTAAAATCACGATAAGACAATTTTTGTATTTTCAAAATTCATATTTTTCTTTTGCTTTAAATAAAGCAGCGTTAAATGACAGAGTAAGTAGATGATACATACAACCCTGACGACATAAGGTAAGAGTGGGGGTGCACCCGGAAGTATTACAGGACTGATATATAGAGACACCCGTTTACAGAGTATCTTATCAACCTAACCCCAGATTTATAAACACATCTGACACATATTTCATATATAGCAGTAAACAAATACGAGCATAATTGAGAACATTATTAAGTGATGACTAAACAAAAAAACTCACAATGTGATGATTTACTGTATTAACAGAGCTAAATAGGTTCTTGGGAACAGATAGGCAGCTTTTTATCAGGCCAATCGTAGAGGCGCCTGTAATTACTCCACCGCCCTCTGGGGCCCGGCTTGTCTGCGGAGGAAGGGCAGAGTTCTGCCAGCCTCATATCCCTGAATACAGTCAACGTTCTGGGGCAGCTTCTTGTCCTCGTGTCCACTTGGGGGGTAAAATCGTCCACATGGTTTGATATTATCTTATTTGTTGCTGCACCGTTCATTTGCTGATGAGGAAACTTCTCTTATTCTCTCATTTCACTAGGAAAACAAAGAGTAAATAATGTAAGAAGAGTTAGGAATGTAAGTACGTTTCCTTTCTTAGGCCGAACATACATTATGATAAATAAAGTACTTTTCCCCCGCATCATCACAGTACACTGCTCCCTCACCATCCACTCCATTACCTCCGTGCCCTTGATTCTACTTCCAGGATCGCAGGTCAGCGGGGCACAATGAAAGAGCCCTTTAAAATCTGGCACACATGCTTTTCTCAACCCTAGTCAGATGGCCTACAGCTGCAGGCTGGGACTTGCCATTGTCCAGCATTTTATGCACCGTGTTCGCTTTCACTCTCTGTCAAGAGGATGAAGACAAGTGGACGCACACCGACGGAGCATGTACACAACTCTGCAGAGCGGAAAACTGACATTCATTTATCACAGCGTTAAATATCTTTTTTTTTTAGATACATGTGTGGACAGAGAAAGTAGAAACAGTTTCTCTGATTAACTCTTTTTGAAAGTACCTGAGCATTTACTACAACGTCTTACAAAATGATACAAAAACAATATCAGTTCTACTTGCGTAAAAACTATTTTGTGTGCTTGCTTCATGTCATGCATACTTTGACATTCGCGCTAACTGTGCTGTAGATTGCTCGGAATCAATTGCTCGAGTCTTAATGAGTCAGAGTCAAATGCAACATCCTTTAAGGAAAATAAAAATATACAGATCTGACCGCCTGCGATGTTGCACAGGAAGTCTTGTTCTAATACCATGACGAATTACCACAATGACACTAAAAAAATGTATTGAATCAAGCTGAACCAAATTACACACACTAATAGATAGTAGTCCCTTAAAAGTAGCAGATTTTTTCACACATTCATTATTCTCAATATAAATAGTGTCCTGTCATGAGTGTAATCTAAATAAATAATCTTTCTCTGTGTGTTGAAATCACAAAGTCTCCTCATGACTACACTCGCTGGGCTTCGCTCTCAGCGGCGAGCCGACCACAAGCCGCTGCACAAATAGTCAGCGTTCCCAAATTAAAGGGAGGATCAAAGCCAGGATGTTATCAGGCGTCTCCAGCGGCAGCAGGAGGAACAATGAGTAAAAGGCTGCTCAGTCAGACCTTGCTCCACTCATGTGGCTTTCTCTCAGGCTGGAGGATGTTAAGAGCTCGGTCACTTATTCCAGAGCCGTCATCACAGAGTCACGGCAACAGGACACAGCAGGTTTAGGGTTCACGGTCATATTTCAGGAGGAGCAGATGGCTAACGACAGGTCCACATTAGATAATCTCTGCAGCCAGGGTCTGGCAGAGGTCACTGTGTGGCCTCGATGTTTACAGTGACAGTTATCAGGTTGAGAGGGAGCCAGAGGAAAAAAGACGCCGGCTCCCAGACTGATGGGACTTGGTGAGTGTGGCAGATGGAACCTGATCAAAAACTCGCCTTAGGCTGCAAAGCCGGACAATCGACTGGTCTGTTAGAAAATCATGGAATAACCTAGAGGTGAAGAAAATAGAACTACCCCCCCCCCCACACACACACACACACACACACACACACACCTCTGCATGAAACTTTCGTCTTCACAAGTGCTTTTAACTAAGCTATTTTTCCTTTTCACCTTAACCCTTATTTTGCTATTTACCTCTTTTATATAACTCTTTTTTAAGCTTTTGTTTTTGCTTTAGACCGGTTTAAACTCTGCTTTCTGAATTCGTCTCTGGGTCGATGTTGACGACCCTGAACTGCACCTTGAATCCATGTGTGAAATGTGCTTTAGAAAATAAAACTGCTTCACCTTCACGCACAGCAAATTTTCAAACTCTTGTCCATAAGCACGAAACAAAATTCTTACATTCTCAGGAAGCTGTTTATGATCAAAACTTACTTAAACTCACAGATATGCAGATATATTGACATCTGACACATATGTGTTTGACTTCAATAAGCATATCTGAGTCAAAAAAGAAAAGGATAAAGACACACAAGAAAGGACAGACAGAAAAGGATAGAGGACAGACAGGTAGAGGACAGACAGAAAAGGATAGAGGACAGACAGAACTGGACAGACACATAGAGGATGAATGTACCTGTGACATCTGCGGCCTGAGGTTGATCTCCTTCAGGTTGATGGTGAGGGGTCTCAGGTTGTTCAGCAGCTGGCACAGCAGCACCCCGTCCCGCAGGGTCTGCGCCAGGTCGAACACCTGCGCCGTGTCCGCGGTCACCCGGTGGTTCACGGGCAGCACGTTGCAGCCGATCAGCCAGACCGCGCACTGCCTCCAGTGCTCCATGTTGTCCGGGACGGGGGGGGGGGGGGGGGGGGACCAGGTGGGTCAGTGCAGCGTGTGGCCCGGAAACTTTGTCCCTGGTTCTAACGTGTGCATGATGGACTCAGCTCCGGTGGCTCGTCCCTCTGAGCTGCAGCTTGTTCTCCCGAGGACGCACAGCTGCTCCGTGGAGAAACCCCCTCTGTCTGTCGGTCTGTCTGTCTGTCGGTCTGTCGGTCTGTCAACTTCCCCTTCCTCCTTCTGTCAGCTTGCTCAGGGGTGGACCCACGTTCCATCAGCTGTTTTCTCCACTTAGACTCCTTAACACACCTTTACTCTAAATGACCCTTTTCATAATAATAATAATAATAATAATAATAATACAACTTTATTTGTTAACCCCTTTCATTCAAGAAATGCAGTTAAAAGTGCTTTACAAACAATACAGATGAAAATAAAATCATTTTAAAATGTAGTTCAAATAAGAAGCTAACAGATTTTTAGAAACATAAGAACATGTTTACATGACATTTAAAAGATCCAGTTAAAGTCTGAAGCAAAAAAGCGAAATGCTTAAATTTGTCATTTATAAACTTTCACTGAACTTTGTTCCAGTCTGTTTAATATCACTATTATTCATTTTAGAGGGACTTGTAGCTTATTCCTAAAGATTAAGATTAAGAAGTCCTTTATTAGTGCCGCAAAAAAGATTTGCAATGTTACAGCAGCTGCACATTACTTTGACAGTGGAATGAATGAGGGAACCAACATTTTACCCTTTATCTTATAGTACTTATTTATGAATTTTTGTCTAGATTTAGATTAAGTTTGATTTATTTATATTTCCTAATTTAAAACTCTGGCTGTGAAATGAGCTGTCGGACCCCCTCATGCTTTCCACTGTAAGAGTAGGTAATTACACTATTTGGGGCAAATACAATACTTTTATAACAATTTATCATTTAAGATGTAATGATACTTTATTAGTAGTAGTATTGGAAGTATAAGTAGTAGAAGTGGTAGTAGTATTAACTGTAGTGGTAGAAGTAGTAGAAGTAGTGTTGTACTGGGTGAGGTGTATTCCTTATTTCTAAAATGAGTTGAGTTTATATTCCTATAGAATCTGTAAGAAGCTGCAGAATCCTGATTGTGAAGGTTACCGTGTTTTTTACAGACACGTCCGTAGATGTTGAATCAACGCTGAGGCTAAATACAAAAACCTGATTTAGCAGACATTCCATGTGGATTATAGAAGGCTTTGAAAGGTGACTATAATCTGAGTTTTTTGATGGCAGGTGTGTTCTGATCTCTTTGTTTCAGTATAACCAGATAGAAAAGAATCAAGGGATCCAACAAAGGCAGAGAGAAGCACATCCTCCAGCCACAGGATTTACGGTAGATCACTGTCAGTAAACCCGTGACATAAACACAGGAAGGAAGCCGAGGGACTCCATCATATTTCAGCCTGCGTGTGGGAGCCAGATGTTTCCTCAGACATTGATCAGGCTTATGGACTTACACTCGTATAAGAGTAAATGGGTTTTTCTTACTATGAATACAGAATAAATCTTATAATGCCATGAAAATAACATCTATACTACCTCAGATCAGATCTTAACAAACACATTGCTAGTGCTCTCTTTTAGGAGTTAACTGCACAAGGTTATCTTATCTAAGGTTATATTATCTTAGTTTAGCTTATTTTAGCTTATCTTAGTTTACCTTAGCTTATCTTATTTTAGGTGAAGTAAGGTGAGGTTAGCAAAGGTATCTAGGTATGCTTTAAATTCTAAATCACTGCCCCAAGCTTTCCGCAGCACTTCTGGTAACAGTTCTCATTCCATATATTTTCCCTTTTAACGTAGTTTTGTTTTTGTGACGTCCTTTTCATTGATCCATCTCTGGATATGTTGTGCATTTCCCTTTTTGTGCTTTGAACGTTCTCCCAAGGAGTCACTGTGGTGGAGACCACAACAGAGCTAAAAGGAGGGGGATCATTGGACTTCATTTTGCCAGGTGGACAAAAACGTAGTTTCAAATGAATAATGATAAAGTTGCTCTGCTGGATGTGACAACACTTTCTCCACTTTGTCTCAGTGATGACAGTTGATTACACTGTCCCCTAGTGGCCAAAGCTGTTACAATCACATCATTGACAAACCAAAACCACTCTGAGTGAGTTACAATATTAGAAAAAGTGGATAAAGAGAGCAACTGGAGATTTTGCATAATTTTATTGTGATAATTAGCAGGTGAACACACATCTGTGCTGCTGCTGTTTGTTTTGCAAGTGTCTGTATAAATCCTTTCACATTTAAATCATCTCTCTTGTTGCAGGCCTTAAGCGTGCCATGAAAGTTAGACGATTTACTGTGAGAAAGAAATATAAAATAAACATATTAGTTGTTTATAATTAATAAATGCAATTTTAAAGAAATTCAGGGATGTGTTGTATTTATTGTGTTTTTATGTTTCTATGTTCATTGTATGCACCAATTACCAGAACGAATTCCTGGTAGGTGTTAACCTACTTGGCAATAAATGCTTTCTGATTCTGATTCTGATTCTACATGTTCTACATCCTGAATATGGTTAAAGGCTGGAAAACACATTACAGGGACTGGTGTGCATCTTAAGATACTGATTAACACAAGCTGTTGATGGTATGACACAGAACAGTCTGAATACAAATACTAATAATATAATATACTATGTTGAATACATGCCATAAAATATTGTACCGAATGCCACAATTCCTTTCAGGGAATCAAAATGGTTAGAGTTAGGGTTAGGGTTAGGGTTAGGGTTCAGATATTTGTGTCTGAATACAAATACTAATAATATAATATACTATGTTCAATACATGCCATAAAATATTGTACCGAATGCCACAATTCCTTTCAGTGAATCAAAATGGGCCGAAAACCATTAAAGGTTCAGTGTGTACGATTTGGGTTAATTTGCATAAATTTAATATGAAACATGAAAAAGAATGTGTGGCAGCCTTCAGTCATCAAGTTTCTCCAGTGTGGACGTCTGTTAATAAAAACATGGTGGCCTCCATAGAGATGTTAATATAAAGTATTAAATATAAAGGAGCAAAACAATTTGTGAAATTTAAAGGAAACTGATTATTTTATATCTATATCTATTTATATATCCATTTCACCTAAATCTTTGAACACATTGAACCTTTAACAGTGGTAATAGGCTACTGGTGGTGTTAGCATCGCTAGCATGCTATCCTCTGTCAACTTCCGGTGGAGAGAAAAGCGACGCGTGCACCACACCGGAAGTGAAAGCGGGGAATAGAGAAGCTGAAGCGTCAAAACATAAACAGAAAGCGCTGGAGCTTGTGTGGGACTCGTCTGTCTCACGGTGAAACCTTCAGCCCTCATGTCGTGTGTCCCCCGGGACACTTACCCCAGCAGAGGCCCCTAGCTGAGCCGCCGGGCGCTGAGCTGGACACACAAACACCTGCGGGAAAGATTCAAGGGACGAACAACTCACAAGTGCGCCTCGTCGGGCCTTCGAGCAGAGGTAACGGTAGCCTTGCACGTTAGCCGTGCGTGTTAGCCTCGCTAGCTCCTCTACGAGCAGCTGTTCGGTTGTCAAGCGGAACTGACAGAACTGAGCGGACATTTGTTAGCCGCCAGCGATGCTAGTTAGCATTAGCCGTGGTGAATCACAGCGACAGCGCTGCACGTCGGGGATTTTTTTAAAACGGACCCTGGAAGCAAGCTACCAAGTTTGTTAACGTAGTTGTGTGCAGCTAGTGACGTTAGCCTGGAAGCTACAGTGCTAACCTCAGCACACTGTTGTTGTTGTTGTTGTTGTTGTTGTTGTTCAGCACACTGTTGTTGTTGTGGTCGTCAGCGGGTGCAAAGCAGCGCTCTCGAATTACTCACGTGTTTAATCTTAGCACCTTAACGAGCAGCCTGCGTGTTGTGTTTGTGTGCGACACCCAAAGGTGCTGCCCCGGGTCGACTCAGGACCAAGGGGACAGGATGGCCGAGGCTGACGGCAAATCCACTGCGCTGAACGGTAAAGGACCAGCGCTGTCCCCTCCCCCCCCCGGAGGAGAACTGGGCTGTTGTATTGTGTAGATGTTTTGATTTTTCCAGCGCTGACTGTTCACCTCGGCTCGTTGTGTTTTGCTCGCAGTAGGTTCCTCTGAGGAAAAGGAGCCCGGAGAAGATCAACACACGGAGGGAGATGCCTCTGGAAGCAATGAAGGACAAACACAGGCTTCTTCTCAAGATGGTAACCTCACCTCCTGAATACTCCTGATGCTTTATTGTGGATCATTTGACTATGTTTTTAAAAACCTACAACTTATAGATTGAATAGTTATTAACTTCAGGTATTCAGGTGTAACTTCACTTATTCAAGGGGTATTCACCCTCTAGTTCTATATTGGAAAACATTTAAAGGTTCAGTGTTTAGAATTTAGTGACATCTAGTAGTCAAGTTGTATGCTGCAGCTGAATACCCCTCACCCCTTCCAAAGATAGAACCTGTGGAGAAACCCAAAATGATTTTGATGAAACACACAAGTGAAAACAACCTTTTGTTGAATCTCCCAATGCGACAGTGTCGTCCTAACCTTATACTCCTTTTCCCTATTTCGGTAGCTCCCAAGGAAACAGGCGAGGTGTCTGGAGACAAGCCAATGGCAGCTGTGGAAGCAGAGACAGGCACAAATGGCGAGGAGGAAGAGGAAGACACAGACAGCATGGATGGCAGCGGCCTCTACTCCCTGACAGAGGATGGTGAAAGAGAGAGTGAGGGAGGCAGACATGAGAGGGCAAAGGACAAAGATGGTCGTAAAAGGGCAGCAAGAAAGAGGAATAGACCCGGCGGTGGCAACAACCACTCCTCCAGCTCGGATGAGGATGACGACGACGATGAAGAAGAACATAAGGATGATGACGAGGAGGACGAGGAGGATGATGATGATGATGATGAGGCCATGGAATCGTGGTTGGGAGCAGAGCTCTGTGAACTCCGTGGGCCTATTTGGCGGTCTGTGCCCTCACTGCTCTCCAGGGAGATCGGCAGGGACTCGCACCAGTTTGTGCGGCGTGTGTGTGCAGCCCGAGGCCTCGTGCAGCGGCTGGAGCTGCAGGGCCGCCTGGAGAAGCACACAGGCTGCGTCAACACGTTGCACTTCAACCCCTCTGGAACTCGCCTGGCATCAGGCAGCGATGATCTGCGAGTTGTGATCTGGAACTGGGCCATCCGCCACGCTGAACTGGAGTTTGACAGTGGTCACAAGAGCAACGTCTTTCAGGTAAGTGAAATCAATAAGTTCATCTTCAATCATTTGTTAGTCAGTCAAATGTCCCGAGCCAATCACAATATCCCAATGTCCCACTTCTAATATTTACCGTTCAGCCGTTTCTTTGGTGAATTTAATGAATAATTTGTGGATTGTTATATTTATCTAGAGAATACTCTCTTTTCAGGCAGTAATGTAATGGACTAAAGGCACTAGAGAGCAAAAAGGAAGATAACAATGCAGTGGCTAGATTATTTCCACAAAGACAAACTACTTCCATTGTGCTTTAAAATAATTTGAACCACGTTAGAGCAAAGATGCAAATAGACAAAGTACTAGATTGGGGCAATTCAATTCAAGGTAAAGAACATTGTAAATTTGATTAGACAACAAGGGTTATTCATTATCCCATATGGTCGGCACAATATGATGAAGATTGGAGACACAGATTAAAAGGAGTCTTCTTTCTGCCCTTAATGTACACAGGCCAAGTTCCTGCCTCACAGCGGAGACTCCACGTTGGCCATGTGTGCTCGAGACGGTCAGATCCGAGTGGCGGAGCTGTCTGCCACGCAGCGCTGCAAGAACACCAAGCGGGTGGCCCAGCACAAAGGGGCAGCACACAAGGTGAGTGTTGGTACTGCATGTGTGAATGAAAGCGTTTAAACATTATACTCTGTTGGCCTGTTAATGAAGTAAATTCTCCGCCTCTCATGAGTGTGTTTTTATTTCAGCTGGCCCTCGAGCCAGATTCGCCCTGCTCTTTCCTGTCTGCCGGAGAGGACGCTGTGGTGTTTGGAATTGACCTGCGTCTCGACCGACCTGCCAAGTGAGTGATGCCAGTAATAAAGTTATTAAACTCTAAAGTTTATCGACCCAAGGAGCGAGAACTAGTCAATAATGTATACAGTGTTTTGTTAGGTAGACAAAAAGGCACAATTAGATTATTAGGTTACAATAGAGCAGCTGAGGCAAATAACAATTCAGTTAAGCCTTTAATTATTAATGGTGACAATTATGAGTTTTAATTACTTTGTAGTGTTGTTATGTGACTATTCTGTCCTTTACTCAGCGAGCATCCACCTCTAATCATCTTCTCCTCTGAGGTTTCCTCTGTTTTCTAAACTATGTCGTCCTGATTTTTGAGACTTTGTCCCTTCGCCATCGCTCACACCTACTTTTCCTCCTGCGTCTCCTTTATTCTGTGTGGCAGTAAACTGGCGGTTGTAAAGGAGGGTGATAAAAAAGTTGGGCTGTACACCATCTACGTCAACCCAGCAAAGACACAACAATTTGCTGTGGGCGGGAGGGATCAGTACGTCAGGTAGGAAACCAGCGTCTTCGTTTTAATGCTCCTTGTTTTAATTATAATACAAATGGGTTGCTATTGATAGTTAATCCTCCTTTTTTTTCACTTCCTTATCTTCTCACTCTCTGTAGGATATATGACCAGAGGAAGATTAATGAGAACGATAACAATGGCGTACTGAAAAAGTTTTGTCCCTCACATTTGGTTTCCAGCGAGTCCAAAACCAACATAACCTGCCTTGTGTACAGTCACGATGGCACAGGTAAATCAATGCACAATGAAAACACAATTAGAAACATTTAAATGATCAAATTCAGTTAAAAACACTGGCAATGCATTTCCCCTGTCACAAGCACATGTGATATCCCTGTGGCAGGTTTTTATTTCCTTGTTTTTTCCATAATCCAGTTTCAAACTTCAATCTTTTTGAATTTGTCCTTGTCCTTTTAATTTCTCTTTCTGTTATGAGCATGTATTATCTTATTTATTTAAAAAATAACAAGGCCTGTACTTGATGCCTGACAGAATGACCTCTATCAAGATAAAACGCTTCAATGTTCAACCTGCTCTTGGGAAAAAAAAGATTGTTTGATTGTTTTTTTTATTACTCAAAGATCCACCAACCTTCATTAATGACATAAGAATAAGTTAATGAAATGACTGTTGGATCCTTTTGTCTGTCCAGAGCTCCTGGTCAGTTACAACGATGAGGACATCTACCTGTTTGACGCCAACCACAGCGACGGGGCCGACTACATCAGGAAATACAAGGGACACCGCAACAACGCCACAGGTGCTCATCACATCTACTCTGCTAAAACTCTGATGCAGTTGAATTTCACAAACACATGTCCGTCAGCTGGACGTTATTCTTCTTTCATGACCCTCACCCATCATCACTTCTTCCACACAGTGAAGGGGGTGAACTTCTACGGGCCGAGCAGCGAGTTCGTGGTCAGTGGCAGCGACTGTGGACACATCTACCTGTGGGACAAGAACTCTGCACGAATCGTCCAGTTCATGGAGGGAGACCGAGGAGGCGTGGTCAGTCAGAGAGAGACACAGATTGTATAATATGCAAATCGGGGAAACAGATCTTCATGCTTTCGGTTGGTCAATATTTTTCAAGTTATTTCCTGCTCAGACATTTAACGTCTTCTCTCTCTTCTCAACAAACACAGGTGAACTGTTTGGAGCCTCATCCCCATTTGCCTGGTATGGCCACCAGTGGGTTAGACCACGACATCAAACTGTGGGCCCCCACTGCCGAAAGTCCCACAGGACTCAAGGGTCTAAAGGAGGTATTATACTCTCTTCTATCCTTTTACTGTGTAGGTCACCAGTACATTTACCCTCTTGTTTCGAAGGACGCAGGGACGTGTCTCAGATGTCTTATTCCAGTTTGTTGAGTGTCTTAACACTAACATGTTTACGAATAATTGGGGTAATTTCCACATTTGTTTATATCTAATACTCATATGTTGATGTGGAACATGCTGAGTCTTGTTTATGACATTGAAACACCTCTAATCAAGGATTGATTGTGTTTTGCCAAGGTGATGAAGAAGAACAAGCGGGAGCGCGATGAAGACAGCGTGCGCCACGGCGACCAGTATGACACCCAGCTGCTGTGGTTCCTCATGAGACACATGAGGAACAGACGGCCCACGAGGGTGAGCTCTCAAACTCTGGAAGCATTCATTATGTTCTGGGTAGTGGAGATGAATTGTCCAAGGCTGGGTCCAACGCATTAACCACAGCTGATGCATTATGGGAGATGTTGTGTTTTTGAGAGTAAAGATTCAGATTTTGCAGGTTTTACAGCTTTAATTTTTTGACCTGTGGCCTCTTGATTTATTTAGTTTGTCCAATAACTTAAACTTCTTCCTCGTATCTTATTGGCTTCACTGCTTCCAAAATGCCTGTGTCCACAAGCTTTGAGAAGACGTGCACTGACACATGTTTCCTCATGTAATGTATTCCAGAGCTCTAATAGTTGTAATATTCACTGTTCCTCTTTGTCTTGATGCAGACTCGTCGTGAGGGCGCAGACCCAGACTCAGACGAGTCCTGGAGCTCTCCAGATTCTTCTGATGAAGAGGAGGGAGGTCCAGACCATGTCCAGTGCATGTCCTCCTGAGCCACACGCACACACACATACAGACGAACACACACACACACACACATACAGACACACACACACACACACACATACAGACACACACACACATAATCTTTATTGCCCTCGAATTGATGCACAAGGGCAAGCACTATTGACACACTGGCACACTCAAACACTGACGAGCCACAGAGCCACAGACTTTGGGTGTTTTTGTTTTACACACTCTCACACAGACAAACATTTACATTTACCTAAATATGCCGTTGAAGCAGTGACAGATGTGTTGACGCCTGGTTTCCCAGCAGTGCAGAGTGTGCACCCAGCGACCTGGGTCTGCATGCACACCTCCCGAATCCCAATTATTGAGAATTGTAAAAGGTTTAGGGATTTCTCAAGTCCCTATAAACCACTCGGAGGCCCCGGCTTGTCCATACATCATCAATCTGCTCCTGTCAGCCCCAGATCTATGTCCCCGTGCGTGTTTGGCAACGAGCGCCTCGGACTTCACGCACCTGCTAGTAAGCCACACATCACCAGCACACAATCCCTCCTCTCTTAGGCCTTTTCTCTGCTTTCAGTGTAGACGATGAAGAGGGATTCTGCAGAGAGGAAGAGTGTAGGCTCGCACCCTGAAACCATCCCCGAAATGTGACTTCCTTTAACGTTTGAACTTTGAGAGAGGGAACCCCCCCCCCCCCCCCCCCCCCCGGTGGCCCTCACTGCAGCACCCCAGACTCAAACTGGTTTCTGGCCTGGAGCTTGGAGCAGTTAATCACATATGTCCCACGTTTGCTCCCAGAGGACGACTTAATCTGGACATGCTGCGTCCCCCTACATGCCGCCCTCAGCCGCTCCCTCCCCTCCTCACCCCGTTGTCCCTCAGTCCCCCCCCCACTACTGACTGCACTACGAATCAGGGAGGCTCTAGTTTAAGACGTCGACAAATCATGCACTGAGGGTTTAATTTTGTTTTGGAGAGGGTGGGGACTGTTGCCTTGTATCTCATTTGAAAATTTACAGTAGAGTTTATTTCTTTTTAGTTTATTTTTGAGGGGGTATTTTTGCACTTTGGCATTTCTCGACTGAGGAAGAGGAGGTTTCCTTTTTGCTTCCACCAGCCTCTCCTCCTCCTCCTCCTGCACTTCTTCCCACTCACTCTCCATCCCGACCCCCGTGTTTGACCGCAAATCTTAAGTTCCACTATCTCGCTGAGCATGACAACGTAGAGAAGTAGCCGGCGTTCAGCATGTGCATAGGAAAACAAGGACTGGGCTTGGGCCGACCAGGATCAATCGCGATTGAAACACTGCCTACGAGCCAGTTGAGACTGGAGTGAAAATGCCAAACGTCTCCGATCAGTTGCAGAGTGATATTTTTTCCAGAGAAATTTGCGAGTGGAAACTTCAATCAGTGCCGTTATGACCATCGGCTCGAAGACGGGGGGGGGCAGGGGTCGGCAGGGTCGAAACGCTTGCCAGTCATTTGTTGTGTGAGAGCGATAAAGTCCAGCTTTTCTCATTTTCTATGAGAACTCTAGCTAGTCGAATTTATATGTACATATATAAATATATATTAAAACTGTAAAGAAAAAAAAATACTTAAGCAAATGCTGTTTGACTTCAAAGAAGAAACAAAGTTGAATCATTTGATTGGTATTGATGCAGAGGTTTATATTCTTTATGAGGACAAAGTACTTTTAAATTCCAGAGAAAACAAAAAGACTTGAGGCACCGTGTTTTCCCTAAACGAATCCTCGTCTGTTGAACAGAGTCGGTCATTTCTAGTATCCCTCACCAAGAAAAAACTGTATTTTCCTTTCTATAGCATAATCCATCATTTGAGACCGTTCCATCCAGAATTTCCCCACAGGCTATTTTTGGCATCTTGTATACATCATGAGGCTTTTGATGGACATTTTCTTCCACCACTGCCTAATATTGCATTCAACCAGTTCAGTTGGAAATATGTACGATTCGTGCAATAAACAAAAAGACAGTGCTCTTGATGTCGCAGCCGTCTCATGGTCTCGTTCTTATTTCACTGAACTTACAGTTTTCTCTTAACTAATGTGGTTGTGAGTTTCCTCTTATTTAACTGTTGAGACTTTTATCATCAATTTTCTGATAGTTAAGTGCTGAGTCTAAACTCATGGCTATCAACTGTTTTAATGACGACTTAAAAGTTGAATCTCAGTGGAGCACATTCCTCCGCCAACAGTCCTCCTTAAATCAATCAGGCTGAACCAGTTTGCACTATCATAAATATCAGTCAGCAACATGGAAACCGTTAATGTTCAGATGACCTCTCGCTTTACTTTTTGTGTGAATAAAGTGGAGTATAACTTCAACAAACACAGTTCCCTTCATTTATGATGGAAACATTCATGGACAAGAACCTGACATGTGATTTTCTTATGAAGTTTTTATTCAACAAGTCTCTTGAGTGAAAACTCAACCTCATGTTGGCAGTGACTCACATCTGTAACCAGTCACAACCAAACACACTCAATAAACTGACACAAAGAACAGCCTCGTTTCACATCAACAAAACTGACAAACACATTTTATGCGGTGCATTTCCTGATTCATAATCTGGATTGATGAACACAATTTCGCTGGATGAACAAACCAGATCAGAGAAAACACCAATCGGACGCCTGTGAACTGAAGAGATCTCGGGCATATTTTCCTGCCTGCTACTTTAAACAATGTCGGCCATTCTAGCCAAAATGTTTAAGGAAATCATAAGGATATCATTTAAGCAGATGTCATTAAAGTATGAAACCATAAAGCAGAATAAACAGTTGTTTACAATTCATCCAAATCAACAGAATTCAAACATTACAGTGATATGTTTTTGTGGTAAAAATCAAACAAGTATCTTTGAGCTGCTGATCCGTGCAGTCGGCTGGTTTCAATAATCCCGAACACACGAGAGGTGATTCTTTCTAACTCTGGAATCCTTGTGTACGTAGGAGACGTGAGCTAGCGTGTCGAATACAATCCTCCTGGACATAGTGCATAAATATTAAAAGAGCCACTATCACGGGCTTTCTCTTGTTATCTCATGTAAACCAATGTGTTCCCGTCACACTGAGAAGAATCCAAAAGGCACAGAAGCCACAAGTGTCAGGTGCGTTATTCTTTGTACTCCAGAAACTGCTGTAGTCTTTTCCGGTGCTCAGCCGACATCTGAACAGCACTGAGGATTTAACACAGAAATGAAAAATCAATACACGTCATTTTTACCATCGGAGAAAGTCACATCATTTAAAAAACAGGCTTTACTTTAAGTGGTCTCCAAACGTGGTTGTTATCCTGTAGATGGCCGTCTTGAGTGTGGCCCTGAGAGCGAAGCGCAGTGTTTTGTAGTTGGAGTCTCCCATGCTGCTGCTCGACCTGAGGGGTTTACTGGAGGCGTGAGGAAGCTTGAAGTGACGGTCTACAGCCTGGGGGGGGGGGGGGGGGGGGGGGAGCAGGACACAACTGTTAATAATAATATCTTAAATATATATCATTTACACTTGTTGTCAGTGTGCAAACAATTCAGCAAGGAAAACCCCATTTGTTTTTGCTTCCTGAAGATGTTGCATCAGCTTCAGTATCTGCAGCTGAGGGATATCCATTTTTTTTAAGGGCAGGTTGTGTGCAGTACACTGAATTGGTCAGTAGGTGTCATCCTTGTGCTTTGTGATATTTGTCGCATAGGTAGCAACTTTCACTCAAGGAACATTGTTTAAATTACATGTGGGTGCATGGGGAAACAATTTACCTCTTGCAGGACCAGCATGCAGCCGAGAATGCTGGGTAACGTGGTCTGTACAACCCCAAACTGGTCTTCTGAGAAGGAGGCTTGAACCAGATAAGACAGACCTGCAGGAGGACATTGGGACACAATGAGTGTGTCTGAGGTACGAAAGCTGCTTCCACATCAAGTGAAAGAGGTGAAGAAGCTCGTCCTACCTTCTAAAGCCCAGATGTGAGCCTGGCTGTCAGCGAAGAGAGCCTGACTGGAGGCCTCCGGAAGCTGCAGGACACAGTGTTAGTGAGCAGGAGATTGTTTATTGATTGTAGATTCAGACTCTGGAATGAGCAAAGTTACTAGTTACCTCCGCCAAGGTGTATGAAAGATTACCCAAAAAATTCCCAGGGTGGATGTGTTATTGGTCAGGGAACAGACTAATAATACCAGGAACTTTTTCACTCTCTTTCATTGCAAAATCTGGTATTTGCCAATGTTTACCTGGATAACTCATAGAATAATTCAAAAAAAAAAAAAATCAGGCACATTAGGGGACACCATTTTTATGAGTATATAAAATTTGATACAGATCCAGATAAAAAACTGAATCCAGTGGATTTAACTGGTTTCACAGGGAGGCTGTTGGGCCTTGGCGGAGGTACGGGCTCTACTGATTTAGTGAGACTACACTACAACATGCATAATTAAAAGGAAAATACAGAAACATCCCAGAAAACAGGAAAACCCACTAGTTTCTACATAAAAGGAAAACATGCAAGTGCAAAGTGAGGAACTTGTCAGAACCTCACATTTGTGATACGATCATAAAAATAAGATTCATCAACATTTACGGAAATACAAACACCACTTTTAACAACACCATCATATTTAAAGTAATTAGTGTGACAGGGAGCTACATTAGTAAGGCATGAGATGATGAGGCCTAACCAGGAATGAAATGGGTGAAATGTGCAGGGCGGAATTGTTAAAATTAAATTAAGAACAGGAATCACTATGCAGGGAGCTCCTCACGAGAAAGCATGCACAGGCAACACATCCTTACCTTGTTAAACAAATACATTATCAGCACCCGCTTTGCCAAGAAATGTTTAACCTGAATGGGACAATTAAGTGAAGAGTTGTTTTGGTGTCAGAAGAAGAAGCCGACACGAGAAGCACAAATCATGGATTTTCACACCAAACAATGATCGTTGAGTCACAGCCCCGTCTCATCTCTGAAGCTAGAGGCTGTAGATAAAGGTGGACGACATGACAGCTCGTCAAAAGTGAAGCCAAATCGTATGGATCGCCTCCTGGTGGCTGGCTGCAGTGTAGGTCATTAACCCTGCCTTCACCATAAAATCCAGATGCAAATCAGATTGACAGCAGTGACTTATGATTGGTCGAGTGTGTGTATCCTTAGGATTTCAATACTACAGCTCCCCACCACAATAACTTCTGCAAAAACTCCTGCTCCAATTAATTGTGTATATTAACATTTCAGCTTCATTTTTATACAACAGGAGGAAGAGGAGACACGTCGATCTTTATTAACAGTTTATATTTAAATAAAAACTGCCTGTCCACCACTGGGACAAAGGGGATTAGTGTGATTCAGATATGAATGAGGAAAAGAATATATGGGTCAAATGGAGGTCTGTGTTTTGACTCTCCCAGGGTTGATAACTGTTAAGTGTGAAAAGCCTTTTGTCAGAAGCAAAGTGTTGAACAGAAAAAAAATTACGTTATAAAACCGATTTGAAACACGACTGCATTACCTGTTCTTTTCTGTTCTGGAGGAACTGAGCCAGTAGACTCGGTTTAGAGGGTTCCTGCTGGGGACTGGGGACTGAGGCAGGAGATGGAGGAGGGGGGCTGCCATTAACCTGTGCATCTACACCAACACAGAGGATTAAACCACACATGAGAACGAGGAAGCTGGACTCAGACATCAATCATCCATCTATTACTGAACTAATGCAATGATCCCCTCAGGCACTGAAAATATGCCATTGAACCTTTGAAGATTGAGAGGTTCAGATCTGTGCAGAGCAGATACAATGAGGTGAATGTGTCACTTGTGAACTGAAATCTCCTTAGCATCATTATGTCAGATGAGGCTCCTCTCACCTGTGGAGGTGGACCAGAGTTTTGGTTCCCTCCTCATGATGTGCGGGCTCTGCACCGAGCCGTGCCACGGGGAGCATTGTTGACGCAGGGCCGGAGAGGCGAAGGGGCTGTCCAGGTCGGGGGTGAAAGGTGCCGTCAGAGGACTCTGCAGGCCCCCGGCAATGGAGCGGGCAAAGACTGAAGCTGGAGTTTTCATCAGCATGTTGGGCCTTGGGGACATGAACTCCTCTGAACCTGAGATTACTTGATGAGAAATACAAAGACAGATCATTTAGATACATTTTTCACACATTGTTTAGGGGGAAAAAATCCTTAAGATAAGAGATGGCTTACGACTACTTCCTAATTTGTATCAACGACAAACTCTACTAAAATATATGCACTGGTGCTGTACTACTTCATAATATACATATAGTATATCGGGCTCTTTACAAATCACCAAGCACCCACCTGATGTCTCAGATGAAGTCTTCCTCTCACTGCCAGTAGACAGGGACTTGGCCCTGCCATTGGTTGCTACACTGTCATGATAGCTGACAAGTCTCTGGGTCAGATCAGCCAGCAGCGACAGACACTCCCGACTGATGGCGTTCCAGTTGTGAGGATGGCCACCTGAGAAAGAGGAATGAAAATATATAGTGAATACAGTTTGATTCTGTTGCAGACAAGGACGTCTTCCCAGATGATATAACAGACCTGGCTGACTCAGACTGAAGACCTCATAGCGCCGAGAGGGGGAGTGTTGAGATAGCAGAGCCAAATCCTGCAGAGCTAGGAACTAAAATTGGGGAGGGACAAGCGATAAATCATATATTAAGTCATCAGTAAGCACATCAGAAAGAGTAAACCTGTGAGAATCTATGGATGTGTTGTACCCACCTTTAATATTATTGGCTTCCTGTCTGTCACAACTTTGGGCAGACACTGGTGGGCATCTTCAGTAAAAGAAGACTGCACTGGAAAGCTGTACACCTGTAGATAAGAAACCTTTCAAATAACTAATGGCTTCTCAAGTGCAATTTTTTTACTAATGAGACTTTTACCACTTACATACAAGTAACCCTTTGATGTACAAAGCAATGACACAGTGCCCCCTATTGTCATGATTTAAAGCAACAAGAGAAGTCTGCCTTGCACCTCAGCATCTCACTATTTTCATGAATTGGTAAAAACAGCAGTGCTCTACATTATGGTGCATGAGGTTTGAGAAGTCACCTCTATCCAGCACAGCAGCTCAAGTCAAATAAATGTTAATCAGTTTAAAAATTACACAAAAATAGAAAAGAAAGAATGAAATTTAACAAAAGCATGCAAAGCAAATCCTCTGCCTTGATTAAATAGTAAGTGGATTTTTAAATCAAAACATACCTCAGTGACAAAGATCCTAAAGAGCAGCAGTGTGATGTACCACGTAAAGAGGAGGAAGGTGGCACTGATCCACAGCTGGTAGAGGAGGGAGAGGTCCAACAGGCCGGCTATGCTGTCAAGAGGGTGGATGGAGCTGGAGGTCGCACACCAACACATCCATGTAATTCTCCAATCAGTTTTTGTGGAATAATATATAAATACTTACAAAATATAAAAAGACTACTGACCTGTTCAAATGAAGATTCAGTGTTTTACAGATCCATACTCTTGGAATGTAGCCTGTTATAATTAAATTAAAGTTGTTATTGCTCTATCAGTAACTTTGTGTAAAAAAGGACAAGCGCAAATGAAAAACTGAGCTTAAGTACAATAACTGAACAATGAATAAAAGTCTATTTGAACCCGAGAGCTTGATCTCATTTAGCAGTTTGATGCAGAGCATAGGAGCTTTGTGTTACTTTTTTGTAAACAGATGTTACTCACCCAAAAAGAAATACACAACAATGAAGTTCCTGACAGAGTAAAGTGCTTGAGTGGCGCTGCATTTCACAACCAGAGGCAGCGATCCCTTGAAGCGGAGGTATTTGTATTGCTGAGGAAATAAGAAAAGGTGAGCATGAGCAACAATAACTGAGTAGAACTCTAAATAGGACACTGACTTTTATTTTATGATATAATGTATAACTATGTACAAACTGTCACAGTACTTGCACCAAAGCGTTTCAAGAAAATAAAATATCCCTCACCTGAACAGTGTGGAAGGAGACATAGTTCATGTTGTGGATCACACCCAATAGACTGTGAGACAATCCAACGAAGGCTCCAGCCAGCAGAAAGACGAGGTGATACTCATTCAGACACATCTGAGGGGGACTGTCAGTGTTGAACACACATTGAGGCAGTTAGAACCGAGCTGATGCATGTCCAACTCAGCGTGATCGTTCCATATGATGGCCGCTTACCCTTCACTCTGAATACACGTGTTACCGAGTGTCTCATATCTGCCCCCGATGGTGACAGCACAAGACCAGGCCACAACTATTCCCATGATGCAGTGGGCCAAGGAGTTCAGAATCTGGCGAGGGTGAAGCAGTTGTCCCAGCAGTGCGATTTTTGAGCAAGCGATGGTTGGGATGACTGAAGAGAGATGGAAAAAACAATGTAAACAAACTTCAACCTTTGGTAAAAGAAACTGTTCTCACACTGTATCAAGATAAATAACTACAATTTACCAAACAAACACTGATATAAGATCATTGTACACAAACACTATTTGTCATTATTGGTAAATCAAATATAAAAATGTTATTTCTAGACGATCTTGTTCTTGTTATATCCAAGAACAGATAGACTTTCATAATTGATTTAAACAATTAATTCCACAAAAACTGATAATAGTCATGTTTATGTTAATGCGTATTCTATAACCTGGTGTCTATGCCATGCCCCGCACCTGTATAATACTCCAGGTTCAGGAAGCCCACCATGAGGATCACTCCACACAGCAGGATGAAGGAGAAGATGGCACTCGCACTCGTGAGTAAGGAGAAGCATTCTGCGGGTAGAGAGAGAAGTGTGAGCTTCACACACAGTTTCATACACAAGCTCCTGGTCAGATCTCTTTCAATGAACACACCTGATATCGTGTGGATGGGGTGGAGGAGACTGAACCTGCTGAGGATTACAAAAAACGCTGTGATGGGGGGCAACAGCAGGACAGCCCAGGCAATACTGGCCGCAGCTCTCCAGCAAATCACCTAAAAAGAGCAGACAGTCATTGTTATGCATTGCAAAATACACCAGCATTAAATCACCTTAACAGGACTGAAACGTCCATATGACAAACTGATGAAATATTTGACTTTTCTTTTTCACCAAAATGCCTTAAATCAGATGCATAATCAACTCCTCCAAGTGAGTGATTTTTGAAAGTTATATTACCAGTTTAAATACATTTGTACTTCCACAAGAACTACATTGATAGCAATCAACGACATGAGGTTAAAAAAAATGCAGTCATCATAAGGATAATATGCAAACAACCATTTCATAATAAACCTGCAAACCATCCCAGAATAACATCCAAATAGAAACAAGGATAATAATAAATAGGCTTCCAAACACATACACACATCAGATCAAGTTTTCTTTGGCTTATAATGTGATTATTAGGTCACAAAAGCATTACATAAAGACCTTAACATCACCAGGGACATACAATGAAGTGTGTGCAAGTTGTGTGAGTTTGACAAAGCAACACAAACTGAGCGATGCAGCTTTAACAGGCAATGAAACCAACTTTAACACAATACAACCTCACTTGTCTATAACGGTATTTGTTAATAAACAATACTAAGCTGTTTTCGTTCAGAGTAACAGTGTTAGCTTGTTAGCTAAACTCACATAAGCTAGCATAAACACGGATGCTACTTTAGCTAGCACAAGCGAGACGTTTTCTTTTTCCCACCCTCCCACTTCTCAGAGAGGAAATGTTTCCCGTGGACGAGGCACTCACCTTCCGGATGAACCAGCAGCTCTGCTCCGTGGAATACATGTCGCCGGGATGAAGAAACGAGCCGCACGGGGGTTCTGACCGGGTCCGGTTCTCCTGCTGTCAAACTGCGGCTTAGCTCGGTTTCTCATATCGCGCCACATGCACTCAAAAGACCTGCGAAGGACCCCGCGCTCATAGCTGCCCGCCCTCCTGCCTGTTGCCAGCGTCTCACACATACATGAATCTACTGAAAATCTGCTCAACAACAACAACAACAATGACAATAATAATGATAATATATTAGATTCAAACTGTTTTGGCCAAGTGTAAACTGAAAATAATAAGGTCATAAGGTCAACTTTAAACATTTGAATGATAAATACTGGTATATAACACTCTCACAAGATCAATTTACACACTGCACCAGGAGCCGTCAACCATGTTTTAATCGTTAAAGTTATATCTTTGCTTTCCTGTCTGAAACATTAGTCAGATACTTGTAAATTAACCTATTTGCTTCAGAGTGTTAGTGGCTGTATCTCTTTCAGTTCTGAATCCCTTTCGTGTCATCGTACACAAAAGATTTCTTGTCGTGATGATAGCCGTTCGCATACGTTGGGAAAGTGTGTTTATCATAAAGAGTCTTTTTGTCGTTGTCCCGGCTGAACGGCTTGGTCTCGAAAGCGTTGACCGGTAGCTTCTGGGACGAGCTGATGGACATGTCGGTTTGCGTTGTTTTTTCGACAAATGGTTTCTGCACGGGCCTTTGTGCGATGGCCGGCAGGGCCAGCTGCTCCCTCTGCGCCTTCTTGTCTTCCCACAACTTCAGCAGACGCCGCTGATTGTTGGTCATGTCCTTGAGGTTCTGCTGCAGCGACTGGACCTGGTCTTCCAACAGAGTTTTCGAAGTGACTGTATTCGCCAACTCTGAGGTCAACTCGTCGATGGTCAGGCTCAGCTTCCCGGCCTTCTCCACCAAGGAGCTGCAGTCGCGCTCCTTCTCGTGCAGGTCATTGATTATGTCCTTCGTGGTCTTGCCGTTGAACTTGGGGCTGCACTCAAGTCCGATCTCAGTGCGAAGAGCCTTCACTTGTTTCCTCAGCTCCTTGTTGTCCACGCTGAAGGTCTTCAGTTTCTGCCTCACAGCTTCGGTAGAGCGCCACCTTGACTCGTATTGCCGCAGCTTCTCCCTGAGAGCGCTCTCCCTGTGCATGGCGTCGTCTCGTTCCTTGCTGCATTTCTCCAAAAGTTTCAAAGTCTCAAATTTGGACACTTTTTCACCTTTCCCACTTGAGGAGGCCATCCCACAGAAAGGTTTCCTAATCACAATGAAAAAAACAACAATAATCTCTTTATTCTTGAAAGCGGTTTAAAGAGTCCTTTAGAGTTGGGCGAATAAATCCACAAGCACGAGCAGCTGCCTGCAGGTCCGGGACTGACGCGGGTGACATTCCTTTTAGAGGGTAACCTGCTTGACAGTCAGCCCCAGTGTAACACTAAGCTGGGGCTTGAATGACCATTAATTAGGGCACCACCATTCTATTGACACCGTTTCAAGTGACACAGTTTTCTTACTGTTTTTTTTAATTAAACTAAAAAACAAGCCCGTGTTAATCAATGGAAATATTAACCCTGACCTAAACCTAAGTCCTCTGCATATGAGGGGCTGAGCACACAGAGTTTACCTTTGGAAACCGGCTTTGCATGCATAAGTAACATTTTCCACTGCAGGCGATCTGCGACACAGTAGATTCTCTCAATTCACTCGACCAGGCGACAGATAAGATGGATGAGTTGCAAGGAACAAACAGCAGCGGCAGCCAAATGTCTACTTTTTAAGTTGGACGCTCTCTTTGACAAGTTAAAGTTAAACCTATTAGTTACAATCTCTCCCTTAAATATTTAAAATGTCCAACTGTTGAAAGCTCCTGGCAGCCTTTAATGCTGTCAGGAGCTGGGCAGAGAAGAGTCATGTTGCCGACACAGGAGGTTGTGCGACATCAAACGTGACTTTAGGTTCACTGGAAGAAAATAACAAACAAAGTCTTCTCTGGTAATTCAAGTATTAATATAATGCAAATATACCACAGTCCTGACACATTTTTACAAGGATTTAAACTTGTTGTTATTACAGAGGGTAAATTTCTTACTAGGGAACTAAATCACAAAACACTAAAGTGATAGTGAACATCTCTGCCTGTATGCAAAATGATTTGCTCTATTCCAATGGCAAAAATCATTGGATAATTTGTCAAATGTACAGATTAATCGACTATATCTTATTCCCTGTTTCCAGTCCTTATGCTAAACTAGTTTATTTGTGAGCAAAAGACAATTTTACACTTTCGTGGACAATAAAATTCTTATTTTCAATTACATGAAAGTAGCTTACATCTTCCTAAAAAGCATATAACAACTAAGTGAATAATTAGATTTCTTAAACTACTTATTGAATATTGGCAAAGCCAGCATGCAAATAATCGGTTAATATAGTTCAATGAATGATGGGAACTCGCCACCAAGTGACCTTGGAATTAATTATGACTAATTAATTATTAGTCATAGCACTGACAAATTCATTCAAGAAAATTGTGTCCCGAAAAGATCATGTTTGATTTTATTACCCTTTGAATACAAATTCAATTTCATCACAAACAGTGAAGAAGAAAAAAAAAACTTAATTACAAAAATAGTTACAGGATTTGGTCTTTGGCCTTAGTTTAGGGCACTTATGGTTATGTCAGTTAGAGCAAATACAATAACTTAGTACATAAAAAGTCTGACCCTTGGAAGTTATAAAGTTGTTCATAGAGAAAGTTCTGTACACAAACACACTAACTTAATCTCATTGTAGAATAGTGCAGTGACATTACTGCAAATACCTAAATATTTCAACTACATACTAAAAGAGATCCCGTGTTGTGTAACATTATAGCCCATTTATGTGTCAAGACAATCAGAACCCATCCAATGAGAAATAACATACTTGTAGCAGTGTTCATTTTCAAAGGTCACAAAGTTGAACCGAGGATACACACAGGGTTTTAAGGTCTTGAGCCAGAATGTTCCAGTGCAGGTGAAATCCAGACGACCAATGACTTCATCACCTCCGGAACCCGATTCTCACTGATAAGGCAACAGGAGAACCTGCCATTTAGAAAGAAAAAGAATGACACATGCTACGGGAAGGAGAAATCATGTACAGGAAGTCCGGTGTCAGATGTTCAGCTCCAGCAAATCATAATAACATGAGCCAACGCAAGGCTAATGTTGGTGGTAAATATTCTTGACAAATTAAAATTGTCAAGAGAGAGCACAAGGTTTATAATTATTAAATTCAATTTTGGTTGTATAGCGCCAGACATTGCCTCAAGAGCATTTTATATAGAAAATCAAGATCTTAAAATGTATATAGAAACCCAACGTTTTTTCCCCAGAAAAATGGGGAGGAGAGAAGAGATGGTTTGAAAAGAGGGGAGAGAAGAGAGAGAGAGAGAGAGAGAGAGAGAGAAAGAGAGAGAGATACGAGGAACAGTTGTGTAACGTCAGGTTTCAGCTCTGACAGAATGAATCAGGAATTGTGTTACTAGAGTTTTTGTACAATAGCCTCAAGGCTTTAAAAGATTCTGTGTCAGTATTTTTTACCTTCACCAGTCGAAGGCCTTCATGTCAAAGATGATGTCTTGTTCACCACTGCTGCAGTTGGAATTTCAATTGGTAGTGCTGGTTCTGGTCGGCTAAAGAAATAGGCCTGAAAACCAAGGAAAAACAAAAAAATCAGTAAAAGAACCTGGCAAAGGGGCAATTACATGACTAGGAGAAACATCCCATCAGGCAAAAGCTCAAGCTGAAGTATCTGAGAGTAACTGTGCAGCAAATGTTAAGTGTTATGCATTCATCTTGGTCCGACACAGCTTGGAGACTAATTACATGAGCGTGAGCAGAGACAGGACACCGCTGCAGGCCTGACCTTAAGAGGTGCACTAACAGCCCGCTGTCACACTCGTTAGCAAATACAGTCACAGTTTCCGATGAAGAGAGTATGACTCGTGTGAGTTAACGTGACACTCTCAGGTGAAGTCATTTCCCAGATGCACACAGGGAGAGACACGCACAATTGCTGGAATGTGAGTGACATAGAGGAGCAGGTTCAAAGCCTTGCCACGCTACTGAGATCACTAGAGACAATACGGAGTGGGTCAATCATTGTTATCTACACCGTGATGAACAGCTGTATCTTATTTCCCCAAACGGATACTTTTTCCATATCTCTCCAATTAGTCCACATGGAAACGTTATGTAGAATCAGAGCTGGAGCAAATTTACCTTACAACCAACAGCAAGCAGGACGTTGAACAACACAACAGCCGACAGGACGGCCACGATAACTTTTGGGTGGTCCTCCCTGACGGCAGGCCAGAGCGTCATCACCAGCACTGAGCCGGAGAGGCAGAGGGCCACCACAATGGTGCACCACCTCAACCATTCAAATGGGAGAATCCATAGGACCTTATTGAGGAAACAAAAGTGAATTATATTGTGTGTAAATGCCCCATTTCATAATATGTATTCCAAGCTTTTCTTCTACTTGAACTGTAAAGATGTTTAAAAAAAATGATTGATTCTGAAAGTTGTTCATGTCTTACCACTGCAGGTATGTAAATTGAAAGTGAATATCCGTACACACAGATGATCTCCATGAAGGAGTATGACACCAAGTTCATGATCTTGTTGTTTCTCCATAGCAGGAAACCCCAGAGGGCAAGAGGCACCAACCAGGCATAGGTGAAGATCGCTGTTGCAGCAATGGTCACTGGAAAACAGACAATATATTAAAGTAGAAGAGCTGTAAGAAATAATTTAAGGAAAGTGTCCTGCTACTGTCAAGTGAGACTTGAATACCTTTTTGAAACTCAGGGGTGTACTTGTAGTTTGGTTTGCCTAAGTGCATCAGAAAGTTGGATATATTTCCACTGATGGCAATGGCAAACACAAGGGTAGTGCAAATCCAGAACGGTCCTGAAAACACAAATATAAATCATTAGATCTTCAGTTCACATGCACATTTGGACAACCTCTAAACAGGGCATGAAGAGTGCTGACCATAAAGATCAGGATTTCTTCGAAGGTGGACCTGAACAAAGTTCTTTCCAGGCCATGGCAGCACTGACCCGAGGATTCTTTCCTTCACCTGGAAGAAAAGTTATTACCTAAATAGATTGACAACTTGCATTTGTTCCGATGCACATGATATTGTTGTCATACGGGTTTAAAGTCTTTAGAAAAAGTTGTGATTTTATTACATGATGCGTCTCGACGTCAAAGAATTTCTGGTAGTACTCAAACGTCCAGAAAGGGGCACTTTTCTGTTGCCCGGAGAGAAGCTTCAATAGAAAACAGAGAACAATGAGACAACAAGTTTACATTTTATGCAACAAGACTTGATTGTTTAAAGTGTTCGTCTTGTGCAGACCTCTGACTGGTCGTCATAGGGAAGTGTGTCCTCATCATCATCCCCACTGGGATTTAAACCAGCAGCTCTTTTCTGCCTCTCAGGTTCGACGTCATCGTCTTCAATGCTAATGGTGGTTGCATCTCTGTTGGCTTCTAACAGATTACCAGCTTCTTCAAATTCTAAATTCATGACACGGAACAAAATGGAAATTATTTGTCGCGTGTTTTGATGGATTAACTGCTGCTGCGGATACAACACAGTACAAAATGGGTAGGTGGGTGTGTTTGCATAAGCTATAAATAGGAAGCAGCTAAATTCAAATAAACATCACGCCACTGGCTACTTGTCAAATGTCCAGTGTGTATGATTTAGACGAGGTGAGAGGTATTCAGCTAAAACATGCAACTCCACCACTAGATGTCACTAAATTCGACACAATGAACCTTTAACACTCACTTTTAATCGAATGGCCAATTTTACTAACAATTTCATATTATCCTATATCGTTATAATTTGTGAATCTAGCATCTTTGGTTTTAAAAGGTGCTACGTGAATAAAGTTTGTATTATTACTTCTTAACACCAGAGAGACTGTGGAGGACACTCACCCTGGAACTGAAAGGGATCTTTTGCTGTCGCCATTTAAACGGATTCACCCTCAGACTCCAGAGGCTCGTCTGTCAGGAAACTTTTGGCAACAACTTTATTCTTAGAAAACTGTGGAGGAAACGAAACGTAAACCATTTTCAGCTCCAAGGCTTATCCACCCCCTTCATCGTCATACGGATAAAACAGCTGAGCTCAAAGAGGGATACACCGGGAAACACGCACGTTATATGTTAGCTAGCTAGTTAGTTAGCTAGCAAGTTCTCACTTGACAGCTCAACAACAACTCGCCAATTATCGCAACATCAGCAGCAGAGGAAACAACCAGAGCCTCGGTTGCGAGCAGGAATCCAGATGTTAGTTTGGATCAGTTCCTCTAAACGAAGCCAGTTGTACCTGTTGATCTTTTAAACTCGGGAAATCATTTCACTTCTCTCGGCTCCAGGAAACTCGTATTCGTGTCATGTAAACAAGCCGGTTTCCTGCTTCTGAACCTCTTCAAAATAAGAGTTAAAATCATAAATTACTAATAGTTATTAATAGTAACCCAGAAACAAGCATATTATATTAATTGAGTCATTCGTTTATTTGCATTTAGTTCGACATTATACAAACAAGTCAAAGAATATAAATAAACATAAAAAAGTAGTATTTACAGTTTATCGTATCTTGTATCTTGAGGAAATAAACCACTTAATAAAGTCAGTAACTAATAATTATCTTTTACTAAACTTATATACATCTATAAATATGTTTGCCTGTTGTATATAATTAACAAAACATATATGTAATAACAAACACAATACAAATAATTAAAATAAGGCTATGCATATATTTATACACAAATACAAACTCATACACCTATATACCTAAAATCAAAACTAGCTCATATTAAATATTAAAATAAATAAATAAATCGTCTTGTTCCTTGGGACCCCCGCCTACATACCCCAAATCAGACAAAAACATAATTGCATGTTATTCATAAGAGAAAATACATATTAAGTGACCAAATAAAGAAACAGTTCCACCTCGAGATTGTTTATTATGAGTAGCTGGGCTTTTAGTTTGAAGTTTGCATGGCGGGCAGAGGTCTCTGAAGTTGCCGGGTGGGCTAACTACAGGATCTTGTTATACATGTAAATAAACGCAAATAGCTAGCAAATAATGAAATAATCGGTTTTAACCATAGACTGTGTATATTGTCTATATGAAGCTTAAGTCGACTCTCCTGTCTGGTTGCTAGCAAGTGAGCATTTGTCCTTTTTTGACGTGTTTAGCAGGTAGCTAGCTAGCTAAAGGTGCATGAGCGGTGTGTTTGCTGTGTCCTCACTGTGGAAGGGACAGAATAATGGACGATGGCCCCGTCTACGTGCGAGAAAAGGGAAACCTCCGTCGGGTCAGTGACATCGTTCTGTCGCAGCCGAAGCCCGCGTCGTCCTGCCGGAGGACGAACCCACTGGTACTGAGGAAGGAGCACTTCGTGTTCACCTACAACTCCGAGGGCAGCCTGCGGTACACCACCAAGTCCCTGTTCGACCTGGCGCTGCTGTTCGTGGCTCACAACATCCACCACGTGGACTCGCTGGTGGGCTTCCCCGAGCAGATCGGGGACCGGCTGTTCGCCGCCGCAGTGGAGAACCGTGCGTTCTCCAACACGGACGTCTCTCCCAAGGCGCTGCGGTTGTTCAGCGACGCGTACGGGCAGATGGTGCTGGGATCCCTGTGTCTGCGGAACAGGCGAGTCGAAGTCTACGTTTCTCCACTGAGGTCATGTGCTTATCTATTTGTGACCTTACGGTAAAGGTCGTTGAAGCGAAAAAGTCCAGAGACACATTTGATTTTATGTCAACACAAAACAACAACACGTGCAATGAAATGGAATATTATATGTATGTATTTTAAGTTGTCTACTTTTCCATTACGGCACTCATAACTTCCTCATATTACATATTATTGTTTTTTAAATATCCTTGAGAGGTGACAGATATTTCTCCTCACACTTCTTCATGGTGACTCTCATTGTCTGTAGGTCAATTTTCAGAAGATCTTACTTCAGAATGTCTGAGAAAATGTGAGGCAAAATGGTCTACTCTGCCATTATGTCGCTATAACTTGCTCATGTTAATTTGAATAGGTTATGAGTGCCATAATCAGAATGTAGCCAACACTTCTGGTGGCCCAAATAAAATAAAGATGAGCTTAAAGCAAATAGCTAAAGTCTGGCCCGGGTATACCAAAACAAACGTGGGCCATCTAGGAAAACAAGTGTAATCTGGATGTGAACCTACAGTGGCCGTGTGGTAGATGGGGACTGTCAGGATTGGACTGCCAATGTGCCAGCATTTCAGAAATTGTGTGTGACTGTGCCAGAATAGTTTTACTGAGTGGGTTTGCTTTTCATGTCCTTCATTTTTCATTTCCACAGGTTTCCACTCCTGCACGAGAGGATGGATGAAATTAAAACCTTTCACAGTTTGAAGTCACTGGATTTGTTTGGCTGCAGACTGGGTGACGATCATGAGATATTCCATCATCTAACATCCACCTCATTGGCAAAGTAATAACCAGTGATTTCTCTATTCCAAAGAAGCATTGTGGGGAATCTAAGAAATAGATCAACTAACACTTGTGTCTTTCATCTTCAGCAGTTTGATTCATCTTTCCATCGGTGGTAACAGTCTGTCGGACGCTGGCTTACAAAGACTGACTGCACCCGTCCGGATGATGAGGAGGGGACTTGATCGTCTTCAGCTCCTGGATGTTTCCTGTTTGTTACCAGAATATTAACAGCTCCCACATAGTGGTAGCACAAATACCACCACCATCAAATTCAAACCAGTAATAAGTTGATATGTTTTGTTAAACAGCTGCTCAGTTATTCTTTTTTCTCGTCCAGATAACCCTATCTCAGAGAGAGCACTTAGATACCTCACATGCCTCCCAAAACTGGAAAAACTTGACGTGTCTGGGACCAGTTTGAAGGTAAGCCAATTATGGTTGTGTGCAACACCTAGCTGCAGCTTATTGTGATGCCGATGTATAAAATGAATGTATACATCCAGCTCAATGCAGGTTGGAAGAAGACCATATGGAAGCTGTTGGGACTCGTTCGTTCTGAGAAACCTTTGGACCTCTTCGATCACTTGAGGTGTAAAACAGAAGGCTGGGCCGAACAGGTACATATCATCAGGTGCTGATAGAAGTATACAGCCAGTGACAGACATGTACTTCAGAGGATGTATCAACACGAACAATGCAGGGGGAGATTCTCCGATTCTCTTCTTAGAAGTGTTCACAGAAGTGTGGCACAGCAGGCAGAGGTAGGACATAATGTATTTATTCCGCTGCGGAGATCATGTGTTTTTGTTTATAGCACAACACCCTTATCAACAAAAGCTCTCTTGACTTCTCTGACTGTGTTGTTGTGAACGCTTCAGAGCAAAGAAACTCCACCTGCGTTGTTCACGTGGGAAACCTCCTTAAAAAGCCCATTCGTGATTCTGCATGCATCCTCTGGAAGGGTCGGGTTCATGTCTTCCCTGCTTTCTCTTCACCTTTCACTTTTAATTTTCCTTTTGTTGAGTAAAGGCTCAATGCCCAGTGTGTTGCACATCATCTTAACAAATGCTTATCTTGTTTCCAGGTGGTTAACCAGTGGGAAACAAATACCGCCCAAATGCCAAAACAGAAAAAAATTGAAGCATCAAGAACATCAGCGCTACGCTTTTGTAAGTCTTCTTTCATTTGACATTCTGACTTACTACTGGTAAATGAAATTGAGCTTTGTAACTCCACATGAATTAGTTATGAAAGTCTTTTTGCTGTGTAGTCGGAAGGCAGAAGTTTGTGAGAGAAGTCCTGAATGCAACCCCCCTGGTATGTGAGAGTGAAGAAGAGGACAAGAGGGAGAGAATGCATTTCTACCGACCTGCATCAAATTATCACATGCCTGAGAAACAGGTTCCACACAAGACAAATCATCCTGCAAAGAGTTCCTGTCATGGAATCAAAAAAAGGCCGCGTCAATCAGAAGGATGTGACAGCTCACATCTGAGCCCCCCAACAAAACGTTCACCCTCATCAGCTGTTAATGCAGAAGACCTTGAACTGTTGAATAGCTATTGAGGCATGTCCCACGTGATATTTCCCAAAGAGTAGAGCATAGCTCAAGTACGTCCTATAACAGGTAACACTCAAATTAACAAAAATGCTGTTTTTAAAATTATTTTCTGAATAAAGTTCAATATTTAACATTTGTTCACTTCCTTTTTTGCGATTTTGTATATAGAGGCTTAGAAATACAACCCTGTTCAGGCCTGGTGCACAAAAAAGTGTGTGAACATGCAGCAATGCAGCACAGGGTCAACTGACACAAATACCTGAAATTGTTTGTGACTGACTTGTAGAAAGTGTTCTTCACATGATCTTATTGGGTGTCTGTATAACTATTTCAGTATATTATAGGGTACAGTATGTCCTGTCCTCAGCCTAATCAACATCCAGCCCTTCATTGCCTTTTATTCCTCTGTTTGCCAGTATCCAGAAAAAAGTACAACATTCATATTGAGAAATCTATACAGGGTTTCAAATATCTCATTAACTAAATCTACCCTACTGTTAGATGACAATGACTTTAATAACATTATTGGTTAGCAGGAATCTATACAAAACAACCGAAATCGCTTGGAAGTATGAAGGTATACTGAAACTGTTTGGTTTATTGCCAACATCATGGTGCATTACGCCGTCCACTGTGTTGGTGAACCGCTCCTGGAGGACCTGTATTACCAGTACCACTCCTTTGATATTGAGCGCCCCTGTCCTTTGACTATGTATGCCCTTTATATATACAGTCTATGTGTATGCTACAGTCCTATGATGTTGTATTGGCCCCTCAATAACCAAACAAAGAAGAAGAACCAAGGGGAATGACCATCATTTATCTAAAGTAACTGGTTAGCTATACAGCAGTACGAGTGTTACGAGCAGTGTGGTACAAGACAGTTTAAACGCTTCAGAGATAACACACAATGCAAAGTATTACCATGCCTGAGAGTGCAGACGCGTCCATGTTTGAGGAGAGCTGTGTCTGTATTACCAATCCAGAGCTACATGAGGAGCTGGCTGAATTACAGCGGCTGGCGGGGAAACTGTGGACAGAGAACAAAAAACTGGTGGAAACAGTGGATGATGGAAAGGAAATCTACCACTGCACTACCTACTATGAGCTAACACAGAAGACTGTTGAACTTGAGGACCTATTTAAGATGCTGCAGACAAAGAAAGACAATGTAATTGCAAGAATGCTGACTCTGCAGGAAAGTTGCAAGGGCAGTACCTGTCATGAACTTATGAAGAAGATGGCGGAATTTGAGAACCACATTCAGATGCTGAATACGGACAACACAAATCGGTTGGCAACACAACAGGAATACTACAACTACAGTACCTGTTTGAAGCTATCACGGAGGTTGACTGAAAATGAGAAGCAGACAGATACGCTGGAGACAATCAACGATACTCTGTATGTGTCAGTGCATGATCTGCAGGAGACAGAGGAAAGTCTGAGACATGAGGCTCAACAAGCAGAGATCAGGAATTGTGAACTTGAGAAAAAGAATGAACATCAACTGAAAGAGATTTCCAGATTGAGAGCAGAGTTATTTACGCTTAAGTCCCAATCAGAGGACGCTAAGGAAGCCATCAAGGATGAAGTTAAGAGAAGAGAGGAGCTGACTCGGTCGAAATCTCTGATGGAGAAGTCAGAAGTCAAAAAGTTGACCAACGCACTGCAAGATAAAAAGGAACATGAAGAAGTCCTGAATCTGCAGAAAAGCATCGTTATGGCTGAACTGGCCCAACTTGAGTCACTGAGTGACAAACGATTCAAAGAGATCGAAACACTAAAGACAAGCAAGCGAAATCTTTTGTGCCAACTCCATGAAGCTGATTTGCTCATCCTCCATAAAGATGAGCTCATAACCAAGCAAAGCAGGGCAAATGATGACTGTCACAAAACCATAGAGGAGCAGCATTTAATCACAGAGGATTTGAGGAAATCAGCCCGTGATCTGAAGGACCAATTGGAGGAAGCCCAGATGGAACTTAGCAGAAACCAAGCTGAGGACTGTGATCACAATCTGCAAGAGGAGTTATTAACATTGATTCCTCAGGAGGAGGTACAGCCTTATTCACTATGGCTGAAAGTATTTTTGTTAACTGTGATCATTGTTGTAGGTTTCCTTATTTGGGGATTTGTCCTGACCAGAGGACTGGCTTACAACTGCCATTACCGTTTCAACCCACCTCCCTTTTAAGCAAGACAGAAAATCTCGATCAAGGATATTTATTATTTAAGTCCAGTTGGATAAAATTTCCTGAGACAAAGGACTGAAACATCATGCGTAATGTGTTGTGATTCAGTGCCATATATATTTCTTATAATATATATATTTTTATTTAATGTTTTTATTTTTGTGGAAAATTGTTTTGCCGTTTCTGTGTTATATTCTGTTTTTCTGTCTAATGTTGTAGATTGGGGCCTGTTATTAAATAAAATTGAATTTCCCGACGTTGATATATCCACAATTCTTAATAAGTCTCTGCAATGTTTTACTGCAAAGCAAAAGTTATCTATGGTGTGTAATGGTTGAAATAAAGTCGCACCCATGCAAACACATTCACTACACTGTATTTAATGTTGAACCATCATTACAAGAATAAAAAACTGTAAAAATGGTCAATATAATCAGAAAATTACTGCAGTAGAAACGTAAGTGAATCTGCAACATTAGTAAAATCCATATTACCAAGAGTTGGGTTTGTGGATGAAAAGTTTGTGAGAGAAGTCCTGAACGCAACCCCCCTGGTATGTGAGAGTGAACCCTGCAAGGAGTTTCTTGTCACAGAATCCAAAAAAAGGCAGCGTCTGTCAGAAGGATGTGACAGCTCACATCAGAATCAGAATTCTTTTTATAGTCATGTATATTTGCACATACAGGAAATTGCCTGGGTGTGGTTGGTGCACTTTACAAACAACAATATCGAACAATATAAACAACAATATAAATAAACAATATAAACAGTAAAAGAGTTACGTGCGGTTTTAAGGTGCAGAGATTGGTGACAGTGCCAGTAATATAGAGTTATAAATTATATATTGGGCTGTGCTCCTCCTGAAATCTGCTACCATCTCTACAGTTTTTAAAGCGTTCAGCTCCAGGTGGTTCTGGCTGCACCAGAAAGCCAGGCTGTTAACTTCCTCTCTGTAGGCGGCCTCGTCCCCATTGGAAATTAATCCAATCAGGGTTGTGTCATCAGCAAACTTCAGAAGTTTTACAGAGGGGTGGCTAGAGGTACAGTTGTTGAGGGAGAAGAGGAGAGGAGAGAGCTCACAGCCTTGAGGGGCTCCAGTACTGATGGTCCGGGTCTCAGAGACAAGCTTCCCCAGCTGCTTCCTGTCGGTCAGGAAGTTAGTGATCCACCTGTAGGTGGGCTTAGGCACACTCAGCTGTGTCAGCTTGTCCCAGAGAAGAGCTGGGGAGATGTTGTTGAATGCGGAGCTGAAGTCCACAAACAGGATCCTGGCATACGTGCCGGGGGAGTCGAGGTGCTGGAGGATGAAGTGGAGTCCCATGTTGACTGCGTTGTCTACGGACCTGTTGGCTCTGTAGGCAAACTGCAGCGGGTCGAGGAGGTGATTGGTTATGGTCTTGAGGTGGGTCAGCACGAGGGGCTCAAAGGTCTTCATTACTACGGAGGTCGGGGCGACTGGTCTGTAGTCATTAAGGCCTGTGATCCTCTGCTTCTTGGGAGCGGGGATGATGATGGATGTTTTCAGGTAGGCGGGTACAACACATTCAGCCAGTGAGGAGTTGAAGATGTCCGTGAATACTGGAGAAAGCTGATCCGCACAGTGCCTCAGTGTGGCGTCTGGTCCAGCTGCCTTGCGGGGGTTCAGTTTCTTCAGGAGCTTATTTACATCTCTCTCCTGAATTGAGAGAGATGTGATGGGGTGTGATGGGGGGGGATGGAGGGGATGGGGCAGTCTGGGGCCATTTTGTGGGGGGGGCTAGTGTCTTTGTCCATCTGAGCCCCCCAACAAAACGTTCACCCTCATCAGCTCTAAAAGGGGACATATTATGAAAATTCCACTTTGGTTTTGCTTCTACACATTAATTTGGGTATCTGGCGTGTCTACCGTCCCAAAAACTTTGGATAAAACAACTCCCGCGATTTGTTGTGGTTCCTCTATGTCAGAAACTATAATTATAGAGTGTTTAGAATGTGAATACAACCAGAATTAACGTCACATCGGTCTACATGGCATAGCCCCCCCCCCCCCGAGGCAGAGATCTGGTGGAGGAGGAGACCGGGTTACGTTACGAGCCATAGCACGGGTGTTACCGGGGAAGCTAGCCGAGGGGGGACGCTAACCAGCCGGTGAGCAGTGCGAGAGACGAAGATCTGGCCGAGAAGCAGAGCCTGCGGTCGGGGTAAGTCACATGCCCAAGCCCCCTCCTTCGACACCCGACATTTAACAGAGCAAACAGCGAAGAAGTTCTTCAACATGGATGACATTAAAATTATCCTCGGAACATGTTGTATAAAGACAACACCAAAAAAAACAAATGATGGGATGGCTTCAGTGTCCGGTGTGAACAGCCAAGCGCTGGCGAGCTAGGGATTAGCGCTTACACCACACTTTGGCATCGCTTCCGCGTCAGGTGTGAACCCGGCGTAACGCCTATCTCAACCCACCTCCCCTTAAACAAGACAGAAAACCTCCATCAAGGGGTTTTATTTGAAATTCCAAGAAGTCCAGTTCAATAACATTTCCTGAAGCAAAGGACTGAAACATCATGTGTAATGTGTTGTGATCAGTGCGCAACACTTACTACTAGTTGCATTACGTAGGTAAACAGGACCAGAGTCTAGGTTCTTAGGAGCAGTAAAATAGTTAAACAATGGAAATATATATACAGTGAACACACAACAGACCATAGAATTAGTGAAATTGTTGGCTTCTTTTATATAAGAATAGAACAAGTGAGTCGTTTTAGATAGAATAACAAATAGGTACCATATGACATTTACAATACGACTAACATATAACACACATGTTACATACAAAGCTTCAAATGAATTTAATTCAAGTAAAATCTTTTTCTTTTAGAAAAAGAAAAGATTTTCCATTTCCTATTTCTGGTTTTATCAATTCTATTTTGACTTCTGTTGAAATTGATTTTTAAACTGTAAACTTAATATTATTGTTTAGTTTCTATTTGAGTTATCAGTTATATCAGTACAACAAGTTCTAACATGTTCTATTAAGTTTTCAATTTATCTTGAATTAGGCCAATTTAAACTTTAAAATCTAGTTTTACTTTCCTACGTTACACCTCAGTTAAACCAGTGAGTAGCTGGATAGCATTAGCACAGCACAACCATATGCTTCACCAACATACACAGGGAAAATAATATGCATACAATGCAATACAATCAATATCAAGCATAACATTCAAATGTCAAAAGAACCCATTCTTAACATACTGTGAATGTTATGGTGTTAATCCAGTTCGGTGTGTTGTAACTGACTTGTTAACAAGTTCAGACGGATTCTTTCTAAAACCACGTTGTGCAGTTCGTAAATTCCACTGGAGGTAGAAACAGTCTGTAGATCTGAGATGTTCACTCTTCAGACGAAATCCTATGTTCACGCGAACTTCTAGTCGAAGTAATGAAGG
Source organism: Platichthys flesus (assembly GCF_949316205.1). Lineage (NCBI taxonomy): Eukaryota > Metazoa > Chordata > Actinopteri > Pleuronectiformes > Pleuronectidae > Platichthys > Platichthys flesus. The sequence continues at coordinate 19,621,896 of NC_084958.1, read as the reverse complement.
TTCCTGTCAGTCCTACCATTCGCTGGACAACAGGATTAATGCTCGTTACAAAAGAACAGGTGCTCTCCTCCGATGGAACAGGACTACGTTCAGTGCGGTCACTCGCTGGCAAGGCTCAACATCTCCTCTTCTGCAGGCTTGGAGCTAGGATGTTAGCATGGATGCTTAGCTTCACACCATTTCTCAGTAACTCTCAATAACTTTTCAAAGGTAAAAAAAAACACACAGTAAAGCATCTGGTCAGCGAAACAGCAGTACGAGTATTACGAGCAGTGTGGTACGAGACAGTTTAAATGCTTCAGATATAACAAACAATGCATAGTATTTCCATGCCTGAGAGTGCAGACCTCTATATATACAGTCTATGGTGCAGACGCATCCATGTTTGAGGAGAGCTGTGTCTATGTTACCAATCCAGAGCTACATCAGGAGCTGGCTGAATTACAGCAGCTGGCAGGGAAACTGTGGACAGAGAACAAAAAACTGGTGGAAACAGTGGATGATGGAAAGGAAATCTACCACTGCACTACCTACTATGAGCTAACACAGAAGACTGTTGAACTTGAGGACCTATTTAAGATGCTGCAGATAAAGAAAGACAATGTAATTGCAAGAATGCTGACTCTGCAGGAAAGTTGAAAGGGCAGTACCTGTCATGACCTTACGAAGAAGATTGCTGAATTTGAGAACCACGTTCAAATGCTGAATACGGACAACAGAACATCTTTTGGCAACACAACAGGAATACTACAACTACAGTACCTGTTTGAAGCTATCACGGAGGTTGGCTGAATATGAGAACCAGACAGAAACGCTGGAGACTCTGTATGTGGCAGTGCATGATCTGCAGGAGACAGAGGAAAGTCTGAGACATGAGGCTCAACAAGCACAGATCAGGAATTTTGAACTTGAGAAAAAGAACGAACATAAACTGAAAGAGATTTCCAGATTGAGAGCAGAGTTTTATACTCTCAACCCTTGTGTGGTGTTCATGTTTTGGTCACCCAGCCAATGTTCGTGGGTCTGGTGGACCCACCGCATTATTCAGTCTTTCAATCAATACAGCTACAACAATATATGTAAAAATACTTAACAGATGTTAACTTTATCGCAATAACAACCAATATTAAGAGCATATATGGTTAATATTTGTCATTTACCCCTGTTAAATCACATTTATGAATAAAAATGCTTTTCGTTTTTGTGATAAAATCCAGTTAAACAAAGAAACAACAATTACAATCAAGATATGATTTGGAAAAACGAATATGAATCAAGGTTTTTCATCAGTATTGACGTTTATTTATTGAACTTAATTAGAAATTGAACACACTCTTTTCAGTCTAGACACGAGCCCCAATGAACAGATACATTATCTGGAAATGATTTTTGAAGAGAAAAAATCTTTGGAAGACAATGAAGGGGAAGAGTTTAGAGAATATGAAGATCATGTTTCTGTCATTCAGAGTCTGACAGTGAGTTTGGGTTAGAAGAGGATGCGATTGACCATCAGCCAGCTACGTAAAATGTTAATCTGCAGCCAGTCCCAAATCTGCAGCCAGGCCATCAGCAGCCAACATATGGATGACAAAAAATTATGACAATTTAATGGTCTTTTTGAACTTAAGACAGCCCGCATGGCTACCAATGTAATAAGGTTCAATCAGGGCCGACACGGATAGCAGTGACTCATGTGCAGGACATCAAGGTTTCTTACGAACTTTTCATTACGAAAATCATTCTGGATTGCACTAATTTGGAGGGACAGCATGTTTTCGTAGAACGCTAGAATGAGATGGACCAAACCCATATATTTGCATACTTTGGGGTTATTATCCTAGCTTGACTTTTCAAATCCAAAGGGGAATCAACAGAATCCTTGTGAGATGCAGTAACTGGCAGAGAACATTTACTTAAATGTGCAGGAATGTTGGACCAGAGGTGATTGAGATATACAATTGAACACTTTACGTAGTCCTGGGTCCAGTGGACCCAAACATCACAAATGTAATATAAATGTGCAGGGGGGGTGTAAGGGTAAAGGGTTAAGAACCAGTTAGATGAGGCTAAGAAAGTCATCAAGGATGAGGTTAAGAGAACACAGTAAGCTGACTTGGTCGACATCTCTGATGGAGAAGTCAGAAGTCAAAATGTTGATCAACACACATCAAGATAGAAAGGAACATGAAGAAGTCCTTAATCGGCAGAATAGCATCGTTTTGGCTGAACTGTCCCAACTTGAGTCACTGAGAGACAAACGATTCAAAGAGATCGAAACACTAAAGACAAGCGAGCAAAATCTTTTGTGCCAACTTCAAGAAACGGATTTGCTCATCCTCCATAAAGATGAGCTCATTACAAAGCAAAGCAGAGAAAATTATGACTGTCACAAAACCATAGAGGAGCAGCATTTACTCACAGAGGACTTCAGGAAACCAGCCTGTGATCTGAAGGACCAATTGGAGGAAGCCCAGCTGGAACTTAGCAGAAAGCAAGCTGAGGACTGTGATCACAATCTGCAAGAGGAATTGATAACTGTGATTCCTCAGGAGGAGGTACAGCCTTATTCGCTGTGGCTGAAAGTATTTTTGTTTACTGTGATCGTTGTTATAAGTTTCCTTATTTTTGGATTTGTCCTGACCAGCGGACTGGCTTACAGCTGCCACGTTGACTGCCATTTTTTACAGACTACTTATCTCAAACCACCTTCATTTTAAACAAGACAGAAAACCTCCACCAGGGGTATTTATTTGAAATTCCAAGAAGTCCAACGCTATCACGGAAGTTGGCTGAAAATGAGAACCAGACAGATACGCTGGAGACAATCAACAATACTCTGTATGTGGCAGTGCATGATCTGCAGGAGACAGAGGAAAGTCTGAGGCATGAGGCTCAACATGCAGAGATCAGGAATTGTGAACTTCAGAAAAAGAACGAACATCATCTGAAAGAGATTTCCAGATTGAGAGCAGAGTTATTTACTCTTAAGTCCCAATCAGATGATGCTAAGGAAGCCATCAAGGATGAAGTTAAGAGAAGACAGGAGCTGACTCGGTCGACATCTCTGATGGAGAAGTCAGAAGTCAAAAAGTTGATCAACACACATCAAGATAGAAAGGAACATGAAGAAGTCCTGAATTGGCAGAATAGCATTGTTTTGGCTGAACTGGCCCAACTTGATTCACTGAGAGACAAACGACTCAAAGTGAACGAAGTGCTAAAGACAAGCAAGCAAAATCTTTTGTGCCAACTTCATGACGCTGATTTGCTCATCCTCCATAAAGATGAGCTCATTACAAAGCAAAGCAGAGAAAATTATGACTATCAGAAAACCATAGAGGAGCAGCATTTACTCACAGAGGATTTGAGGAAATCAGCCTGTGATCTGAAGGACCAATTGGAGGAAGCTCAGCTGGAACTTAGCAGAAAGCAAGCTGAGGACTGTGATCACAATCTCCAAGAGGAATTGATAGCATTGATTCCTCAGGAGGAGGAACAACATTATTCACTATGGCTGAAAGTATTTTTGTTTACTGTGATCGTTGTTGTAGGTTTCCTAATTTTTGGATTTGTCCTGACCAGCGGACTGGCTTACAGCTGCCACCTTGACTGCCATTTTTTACAGACTACCTATCTCAAACCACCTCCCTTTTAAACAACACAGAAAACCTCCATCAGGGGTATTTATTTGAAATTCCAAGAAGTCCAACGCCATCACGGAAGTTGGCTGAAAATGAGAAGCAGACAGACACGCTGGAGACAATCAACAATACTCTGTATGTGGCAGTGCATGATCTGCAGGAGACAGAGGAAAGTCTGAGACATGATGCTCAACATGCAGAGATCAGGAATTGTGAACTTGAGAAAAAGAATGAACATCAACTGAAAGAGATTTCCAGATTGAGAGCAGAGTTATTTACACTTAAGTCCCAATCAGAGGATGCTAAGGAAGCTGTCAAGGATGAAGTTAAGAGAAGACAGGAGCTGACTCGGTCGACATCTCTGATGGAGAAGTCAGAAGTCAAAAAGTTGATCAACACACATCAAAATAAAAAGGAACATGAAGAAGTCCTGAATCGGCAGAATAGCATCGTTTTGGCTGAACTGGCCCAACTTGAGTCACTGAGAGACAAAGGATTCAAAGAGATCGAAACACTAAAGACAAGCGAGCGAAATCTTTTGTGCCAACTTCACGAAGCTGATTTGCTCATCCTCCATCAAGATGAGCTCATTACAAAGCAAAGCAGAGAAAATTATGACTGTCACAAAACAATAGAGGAGCAGCATTTACTCACAGAGGACTTCAGGAAACCAGCCTGTGATCTGAAGGACCAATTGGAGGAAGCTCAGCTGGAACTTAGCAGAAAGCAAGCTGAGGACTGTGATCACAATCTGCAAGAGGAATTGATAATTGTGATTCCTCAGGAGGAGGTACAGCCTTATTCGCTGTGGCTGAAAGTATTTTTGTTAACTGTGATCGTTGTTATAGGTTTCCTTATTTTTGGATTTGTCCTGACCAGCGGACTGGCTTACAGCTGCCACCTTGACTGCCATTTTTTACAGACTACTTATCTCAAACCACCTCCCTTTTAAGCAAGACAGAAAACATCCATCAGGGGTATTTTTTTGAAATTCCAAGAAGTTCAGTTAGATAAAATTTCCTGAGGCAAAGAACTGAAACATCATGTGTAATGTGTTGTGATTCAGTGCCATATATATATATTTTTTATAATATATACATTTTTATTTAATGTTTTTATTTGTGGGAAATTGTTTTGCCGTTTCTCTGTCTAATGTTGTGTAGATTGGGGCCTGTTATTAAATGAATTGAATTTGCTGACGGATTATATCCACAACTCTTAATAAGTCTCTGAAACGTTTTACTGCAAAACAAAAGTTAGCTTTGGTGTGTAATGGTTGAAATAAAGTCTCACCCATACAAACACATTCACTCCACTGTATTTAATGGTGATCCATCATTACAAGAATAAAAAACGGCAAAGTGGGAAAGAGCGACTGCATGTACCATCACTGTTAAGATCAAGAGCATAACATTTTATTGTACAAGTCACTATAATCTGGAAATTACTGCAGTAGAAACATTAGAACAAACCAGGTGAATCTGCAACATTAGTACAATCCATATTACCAAGAGTTGGGATTGTGGGTGAAACCTGGATCAATTTAAGTCAAGCAGATCACGTCGACATTATTCAGTAAAATAAGTACACACCTAATGCACACATGAGGAAAACCCAAAATCTATTTGACTTTTACGGTCATCACTTTACTATAATGCCTCAATTATAACAATAAACAGAAAAACAAACTCTTCATCACTCAAATTTTAAAAGCATCAAAGGGAGACAAGACAAATCCGTTATAGAAAATGTTCTGCAAGTTCTTTACCACAAGAAGTACAGGCCTTGCACCAGAGGATAAAAAATAATCTAAAGATTATTCATGAAGGGAGAGGTGCCTTCTCTGCTACAGCTTTGGCTCCTAGATGTTGGACTGGCCCAGGTCCACTTTGGATGGGAGTGGCCCAGCCTCTTCCTCTGGCCCTGTGGAGGGGACGATCAGCAGGGAGGAAGCTGGATATGGGATCAGTTTCTGCTCCTTCATGAAGTCGCCATCACCATTGATGCTCAATTTCTGAGAGACAAAAAAGGAAATGACTTAAATGTTGAAATACAAATAGCAAGAAAATCTGCCTCAAAGCTAGTCTCTGAAAGTGAGGCAGCTTTAGAGGCAATGGCATAAAACATTAACGCTGCTTTCTTAATATTTAGGAATAAGGGAAAGTAAAAAAGTAAACGTTATGAGAGAGCAATATAATGATTAATACTTTTCCTTCACGAGTGCATACACCGCATTTGTATAGGAGCGATATGGTCTCAAAGCTTTTTGATCCATTTAAACGGTCTAGAGCGTTTTCCACTGTATTTTTCTCCACCAAGGACTGGATGTTCTCGTCTGCATTAGCAGCATTACATAAAACCTACTGGACAGATTTCCTAGAAACTTGGAAGGATGTGGTATCAGTCAGGGACAAAAGATCCTCAGAATCAATTATTGGTTTGGATGAAGAAAGAAAAAAATCTGAGTGTGCAATTTGGTGCAGATTCCAAAGAAAAATCCAGAGGTGGTGAATTTATATGTGGTTTCATAAAGGGAAATATATGCTCTCTCCTGAGTGTCATTCAAGTTCTAGAGTTACAGTAATGTACAAAGAAAATCACAAATAAATAAAAGTAACACATCTGCAAAGGTCATTTAAGAGACTCAAAGAAAGAGACTGTTACAGACATAGCTAGCCCGGCCATTTCCTCATTTCCTCTTTATGCTGAGCTAAACAGTCTGTCTATTTGTTCATACAAGTCAAACTATTTAAACACCCTAACATTACGCAAACAGTTGCTTGCCCAGATGAGCGTGCATGCTAACCACAGACTGTACAGAACTTACCTCAGCAGGTACATACTGGTCTACAGCAGTTGCTACAGTGGCACAGCAGATCCAGATCAGGACTAACACAGACAGGACCAGAGTTGTGGTCAGGATCCAGCCTGGCAGCCATGGGTTCCTGACAAGGAAGTAAAATTAATTTGTTAGTGTGGTTCCGCTGAAATGACTTCTCCTCAGGCTCTATTGAGTAACCCTGTTAAGACCTGGTATACAAATCATTACAATTCGATACGTTTCATACACATTGATCCATTTGTGACCACAATCAAAACACTGACTGCCACATATTGATTTTATAAATCTTCGAAATGGGTGAAATCTCGTTTTATTGTAGAGATGCACGAAGCCTAATGATTTGCTCTCATAACGACCTCTGATTTCTTTCCTTGAGTCAAAGTGAACGCTTGAGACAGATATAATGAAAGTGTTTACGTTAAAACCCAACTGACCTTGACAGACAGCTGAAGATGTTGTATTCAACATCGTAGCTGCGATCGCCGCCGGGCATGTCTCTGTCCCTCTCCTGGATTAAAGTGCGATGGTACTCTTTGTAAAGTGGGCTGCTCAACGAAGGGGCTAGAAAATGAGAAGTAAAAGTTACTTTAAAATCCAAAACATACAATTTGTTTTTTTCCTCCTTGATGAATAAAAAACTGTTTAGTGTTTAAAAGATGGTCTTTGTGTTGCAACTTTCAGAACATGTTCTATTTTTATTCTTTCATTTTAAAAAGGCTCAGTGACTTTCTTAACCAGTTTATTGAGGTCGACTTTTAGAAAATACTCCTGGTGTATGCAAGACTGACAATTCAACATTCCTCATTATATAACTCAACTTGTTCGCTCCACCAAAATAAATGTTGTTCTAAAACCAGTTCTATTCGGCATCAGTGCAGCAACTCAGTGAATCAGCAAACATTTCCACCAGTATTGTAATCAGGGATGTGTCATAAGCAGAGTGCTGTGCACAATGGAGCTCATTCATTCCAATCTGTAGAATACAAAGTCCAATTGATGTCCTACTTGATGGCACTAGAAAACCCCACTATAACATGGGTCCAGCCGGAATACATTTTTGGTCTGTATTGATGCAAATTTCTTAAAAATAAGACAGGAAGAGAATATCACTAGTTTGACTCCATCAGTGGAATTGATGATAATTTGAAAGAAATGCTTACGGCTCTTCTCTGGTTCCTCCTTTACTTCTTTTACCAGTTCAAGCTGGGAGAAAAACTTGACCTGTGGTTCAGTCTGTTAAACAAAGAATAAGAATGTGTTACAATAGGTTTCTTCATTACATTTCCACAGTAACAGGATTAGGAGCGTTTGCGTCACAGACATGAGATTAAATCACCTCCACAATTTAGTTCTATACCTGGAAAATGACAACTCTGCCATCATCAGCCTGGAGGTAGAACGTCCACGTGGAGGTGATGATGGTGTGAGCCTGGCTCATGACATCATCCCAAAATCCTCTCACCAGAGTGAGGGGGTAGAGCATGTGAATCCTTGGCATCATGGCCTCCAACTGAAAAACAACTACTGTGAATACTATTGTTTTCAATGGGAGATCATACAGATAATATACTGCTGCACTGTCTTCTCATATCACAAATAACTATCAGGACTTGCACACTTCTATTAAGTAATTTTGCACATTAGCGACCTCTGCATTTCACCCATATACCAATAATATAATATTACAAAAATATTATTCCACATTAATCCTCTTATTGTGAAATTTTACCTGCATACCTTTACATTCATATTATATTGTGAACTATTGCAAATGTACATCCATATGTATATCTTTTTATATACAATGTAATGTGATGTTACTATGGTCCATTTATATAGAGAAATATATGCACAGCATTTTATACTCATTCTCTGTGTAGTCTACATCTGCATATATATATATATATATATATATAAGGATAGTCCCAGTACAACATCTCTTGAATCACTTCACGTGACTCAAGTGTATTTCAATACAAAACTATTTCTGGGATGAAGTGTACATTGTGTACAAATTCTGTATTCTCCAGTTTCACTATTATGCCTTCTCCAATTCTCTCGTTTACCTCATTCTGACTTGTGCGCTGCTGTGACAAATGACTTTGTGAACGTGTCCGTGTGATCAATAGAATGTTCTCTCTTGCACAGTGTCTGATACTCGTACCTGCTCGTGCCGCTGCTCTGCAAAGGGAAGCTGACTCTGACAGCCCAGGTTGCATGCATACTGCTCATCAGACTGTGTGTAGGCTTCTCGACAGGCTGCAGGAGTAAAAGGTGCACAAGTGATGAGAAGGGACAGATGGTGAAACAGGATTACAGACAACGGGTGATTAGGAGCAAGCCTCCTTATTATTATAATTATATGCTGGAGTGTGTACACATCAGGCTCATCGGGTGTATGTTTTGAAAGTGTGTGTTTACAGTGGCAGCCCACGGGCCTGACAGGTCACGTGTGGTGGGATTGAGTGGTGCGTGGCTCACTGGATTCACACTCGGATTTGGTCTGATTCAGATCCTCGGTGTCACGGACGAACTGGCAGATGGAGAAGAGACGGCAGCCCCGGTGACAGGCGTAGAGTTCCTCCTCCTGCAAAACAAGAGCACGGGGCGAGGTGAGCCCGGGCGCCTCGGGTAAAGAAAGAGCAGCTCCACATTCGACGCTCCAAGCAAACAAAACAAACAAACAGCTCGTTCTTTTCAAAAAACAAACAATGAGCCACGCAGGCCCGCGCAGGTTAGCTGCGGCTAGCGGCGAGAAGCGGGTTGACAACACTCACCCGCGGGTACGTGTGCAGGCTGTATGTCAGCTCGCACGACCGGTGGCAGGACGCGCTGTTTCCCAGGACGCTCTCGAACACGTCCGCCGTCGCAGACGCGCTTGACAGGAGCGCGAGGAGTCCGGAGACGTACACAAAGCAGGACACGCTCCCCATTTTGTCCCTGAAAACCTAAACAAACACGAAGCAGCACTTCCGCCTATTTAATCGCCACGTCTTCTCGCGAGACTCCGCGAGCTTCGCGTTCTGCTGTGTTTGGGTGCTCCTCGGAAATTCATCGATTATACCCTCACAGAGGGGGGCTGCGGCACAACCTTGTCGTTGCACCTGATGTAAACAATAAAAAACAATCTATCTATCTATCTATCTATCTATTGACCTATCTATCTATCTATCTATCTATTGACCTATCTATATATCTATCTATCTACTGATCCATCTATCTATCTATCTATCTATCTATCTATCTATCTATCTATCTATCTATCTATCTATCTATCTATCTATCTATCTATCTATCTATCTATCTATCTATCTATCTATCTATCTATCTATCTATCTATCTATCTGTCTGTCTGTCTGTCTGTCTGTCTGTCTGTCTGTCTATCTATCTATCTATCTATCTATCTATCTATCTATCTATCTATCTATCTATCTATCTGTCTGTCTATCTATGTCTAGCCATCTATCTTTCGGTTTTACCGAGAGCACTTGAGTGCACCATTAGCCTCCTCTGTTTACTATAGCATCTGAGCCGCTGTTAGCTCTTAGCTGTTAGCCAAACAGAAGATTTTTCCCCGTCGCCACTAGAAGAGCGAACATGAATGGGGGGTTTTGAGGAAGCATCCATTTGTACGAGCTGATCCAGGGGTCTGAAACCTTTAATTTCAAATGACAGCGTTAGCTTGGTGCCGCTAACAGCTGGGTTAGCATCTTCTAGCTTGAACTTAGCACTGAGCCAAGTCCCCCCCCCCCCCCGAAGATGGACAAGTTCGTGGTGAAGCTTCCCAGAGGAGGACCAGCTGCTAAATCCAAAAGCAGCGAGAAGGTTTACAAACAAACCACTATCGAGTCTCTGAGGGTGAGTGAAATAATCAGTTGAACCATTGTAACTACATGAGACTGGTTTATTTACTCGTGTTTACTGACTGTGTGTCCCACAGAGGGTTGTTGTGATTGAGGACATCATGAGATACAAAGCCATGTCGGAGCTTCCTGAGCAGAGCAAAGACAACCTGCTGACGGCCCTGACCGAGCTGGGCAAGAAGATCCCGTCCACACAGGTGCTCCGGTCCTCGAAAATAGGTGAGAATGGAGAGATCCCCATGTCCCTGGGTCTGGTTGATTATATATTGCGTTCATACATCACCCTTTACAACATACACTTTCTTACAATGATCTAAGACAATGCACATGGGTTCAAAACAAATCAACCAGGATTGTTAGACCCACATAATTAATCACAAAAAGTAAAACCAGTGTTCTGAGGTTGGTACACTTTCCAATACCAACAAATTGGCCAAATATCTGCTTATCTTTAAAACGTAAGGAAACATACAAACAAATGGATAAATATAAGTCTTGGATTTGTTAAATAATTTAACATGTAAAACATAAACACAAATACACATCTTTGCTGCACTGTTTATTCTATAAGAGGACGCTGCTCTCAGATGAGCACTGAACTCCGGATAAGTTCTCCGAAGGGGATGCATGTGAGAACCAACACGTCAAAGTGTTTGGTAACAGCCAAAAGAGTCTGGACCTAATTGTTTGTGGACCTTCTCCACAGTGCACGGCTGAAAACGGCTTAAAATATTTGCATATTAGCAAACATAAACATTGATATTAATTTATCTGTGAAACGCTCATATCAGCTTAAAGATATATCGTCCAGGCTCTGTTATATGTTTTGTATAAGTATTTTATTTCGTTTTTTCTGAGTCAATTTAAACCCACGTAATTAACAGTCAGTTGATTTCACTGGTCTGTTACAGCTCATATTTTTTAAAAGTTTGCCTCATACATGCCAGACCTTTTATATCACACAGTTTAGCACCAAATGAAAATCTGTCTCCTCTAAGGTCACACTGTGAACAAAATGCGAAAGCATCTGGACCCTGAGGTGAGTTCAATGGCAGCAAAGGTCTACACCGACTGGAGGACGTTCGTCCAGGAGAATTCCAATAAGCCGTCTATTGAGGTGCGCTCCGACAAACAATCCGAAGGACTCCGGAGCAACGCCAGAAGACTAATGTCTGAGGCCCTGGAGGTCAAGGTGAGGAAGAGCAGCTCAGGACAAGCATTCGTGTTCAACTCCTTTCTATTCCACTGCTCATCTGTAATCTACATCATGTACAGACTACAAAACCTAGCTCGGGTCACATTTATTTCTCTTTCTTTTTGTTGGCCGTCAGAGGTAATATCACAACAAACGCATGCAAATTGCAACTTTACCTTTCGTATAAGAAAACTTCTTAAACTCTATCAAATAAGGTCCAGCTCTTCTGTATTCATCAATGTTTAAGACTCAGTAGAGTTAAAGTTGAATCTCATCCCCTTTTTTCATATCACTTATTTGATTTCTAAAAACAAGTTTACTTTGTAGCTATTTGATCAATGGCAGCTTCAGAAACATGTATAAGTAATGTTTTAAGTAATGTTTGTGTTCTCTTCTCATATCTCTGGCTCCCAGGAGGATTCGGGTCTTATAGACGTCATGGAGAGAGAGGTGTTTCACCGGAGCTCCCGATTGGTCAGTGGTTCATACAGACGGACTGTTCGAGCGCTGGTGTTTGCCTTCAAGCACAACCCAGAAACCCGAGCTCAAGTGAAGGACAACACATTATCAGTTAACCAGGTGGTTTCCAAATACAAGAAATAGCTGAAGAAGAACAAGGCTTTGCTGCTGACTGCATATCAGAGACTTCTGATTTAATTTTTCTTTATTTTCTGCAAAGGAAATACAAAATAATTGTTCATTGTGTGGCACATACTCTTGCACTGTTGTTGAACTTTGCATGAGTCATTACCAAGAAAATACATTTTATTGTTGGTGATGATGATAATGTTGAATCTATCGTGATCATGTATGATAGATGCTTTGTTTTTATACTGTTTTCGACCCTTTTTTATATAAAATATGATTTTAAATATCACAGCTTCATCACTGGAGTCCTTTCTTGAGCTGAATAAGACTATATGTACATTATATATAATACTACAGCAACACCAGCCAAACAATAGCTATCACCATGAGGATAACAGCCAGAACGCAGATACTGATGAAGACGATATCGCTCAAATCGTGAGGCTCGGTGTCCTGATGCCCGGGGTGGTCGTCGCCGCTGTGGTCAGTTTGCAGGGCCTGCTCCTCCAGTCGCCGCTCCTCTGCCGTGATGAGGGACACTGATGCTATCTTCCGCAGGGCATCGCACTGCACCTTGTACTCCTGCACATTCTGCTGCTTCCCGTCAGAGAAATCGATGTAGAGCTTGTTCACCAGCACGGTGATGTTCTGGTGTTTCTGCACAGGATCAGGAGTTAGAGTGTAAACACAACACTGTCATTGTCTTAACCTGCTACAGGGTGAATCATTGCTTATCGTTAGATTATGGCTCGTCACCTGGCCGGCCGTACCACAGTTGACAAACTGAGCGAGTATCTTATAGGAGGTGGCCGTTAACTGGGCGGCACAGGTCGGGTTTCCCAGGTAGATTCTCTCACGGTCCAGCTGAGGTAAGGACTGCTGGGGTATCAAAATGGTGAATTCTGATCTTGTACAGCTAACGTTTACTGGTACCACTTGGATACAGGAAAAAAAAGAAGACAACTTGCTTTTTTTAAGATCAACATTGGAAAGAGTATTTTGCAGAGATGATCATTTAGAATTTCAGACAATAGTAGGGAGATTGATGATAATCAAACGCTGAAAATATGATATCGTGCTTAAAGGGATAGTTCACCCAAAAATTCAACTTTACTCCCAATACACTCAAGACAATGCTGATGGAGGAGTGTGTGAAGTGTTTGTGCGTGAACATGGATAACAGCGGATATTTAGGCTAAAAACATGAGTCAAATTTAAATGTGGGGGCTTCGGGACACTTGGTTGACACCTCGGGAGCAGTAGAGCCGGTCACCATTTACTTCAATTGTATTGGATTTGGCTGCATTGCTGTTTACCCCTGGAGGACTCACACCCCTCCATCGGCATAGTGGTGACTAGATAACAAATGCATTTTAATTTCTGGGTGAACTATCCCTTTACTCCAGTATTACCTCCAAGATAAGATGCCGTGAACCCTCTTTGAGCTTCATTTCTGTCTGTGCTGAGCACCACCAGCATCTTGTTACTCTTGGAGATGAGAGAGGGAGGATGCTCTCGGCCACACCAGCGTCCCATTAGGGCGTCCGTCTGACTGTCCCCGTCGTAAACAGCCACAGAGTCATAGTCGCACTCGTCCGACAGACCGTTGCGATCTTCCAGGTCCATCACGGGGAAGAAGAGCTTGATGCGATATCCAGCCGCCAGAGTGACGCTCCAGTGGCAGTTGATGTTGTTCGGGTAGATGCTAGGGAAATGGGGGCTGCTGAAGTTGCCGCTTACAGCTGACAGGAATTGTTGGCATTCGCCTGGAAAAGGTACAGCAGATCAGACAAGTTAGCCAACTCTTTTAATTTGTAATAGTCTGCTACACAGTGCTCAGTTCAGTTCCCTTCTTGCCAAAAGGTAGATGAGAAGATCGATACAACTTTCAGGTGCAACAAATGTGAAGCGACAGCCTACATCCTATTAGTTTATCTGAGCACAGAGACTGGACATAAAGGAAACAGCTCATCCAGGTCACTGTGTTCGGCCGAGATCTAGGGAAGTGCCTGAATGTCCCTTGTCAACATTTTTTCAGATTAGACTAAACATAAATCCATTTTAGTTTTTAGTCAGATGACTCTGGACCACACCACAGAATGGAAACCGATACGACTGAATAGCCTCCTGGTGGCTGCCTGCAGCACTGGTCACAAACTCTGTCTCCTCCATGTTAACAGATGGAATATGGGCAAAGCTAGAAAGTCAAAATATACATAAAACACACAGTTCTCACAGATGGTTTTTGTCAGTTTAGGTAGTTCTCATCAGATTGATGTATATCCACGTGCTTAATTCTCCCTGTAAGTTTATTATGTGTCTATCAGTGGAAGCTGGATACGATCACCACTGTGCAGACTCTGGCAACAGAAGTGTTTAAGTTCCCTTGTGCTTTAGTCAAATTAAATTCCCCCAGAAAAGTCTTTGCTGTTCTACAGATCTATAGCTTGTTCTCGCTTGGCTTTCATTCTTAATGTTTTCATCTGAACTGGTGAATGAATCAGATCCTTGTCAATACATGTTGCATTGTTTAAACTTCCAAGTCGGGCAAAGTTCCTCACATTGTTTGGAACTGACCAAAGTCCTCTTTTAATTGCCAAGACATAAAAAAAGGCGGTACACTGGTGTGAAGAGTTGATTACACCTAATAAAACCGTGGTACCTGAGTAATAGTACGCCTTGAATCCTCGCCCCCCTATGTTGAAGTCAGACTTGAAGACCACCAGAAGCTGGTTGGAGGTGGTGACTATGTTGGGAGGTTTTTCTGCCCCGCAGAATTTGCCCAGGAGCCGATGGGTGACCGTCGGGCCGTCAAACAGGGCGACAAAGTCAAAATTACATCCCTCGTTGTTCTCCAGCTGAAAGTCCAGGAAGACGAAGGTGACCACACTGGTGTTGGACACGTGGATGGTCCAAGAGCAGTCGGCGTTGTTGCTGTACTCCTCAGGGTAGCCTGGACTGGCGATTACACCGGATAGGCCAGTGTGGACTCCACCACACATGTCTGGAGACAATAGAAGACAAACTTACATACAGGAGACTCCAGAGAGGACACTACTGTTAAAGTGAAAGAATTTGGTTTATGAGGTGGGACGGATGACAATAAGTATTTACATGTAGCATTGGTAGAACTCTGGAGACTTAGTTTGCTGTATATATTTATAAGGTTTAGCAACAGAGTTTGTACCTAGGGGATGATCGTAAGTTGTGGTTGCGAGTGTCTATTCTAACAACCATGACATTTAGTTCATATGTATTCATGGTCCCTGGAGGATGTTCCAATGACTTGATGGTAATTTAAACACCTATCCTCTGTGGATACTTCCTGGTTTTGGGGTTGTGTTGTGCATGTTTGCCCTGTCCCTGCTCTGTTTGTCCTCGTTGGCAGTATCCTGCTGGTTGGGCGTGGTCTCCGTTTTCTCCTCCCCCTCACCAACTCATCATCCTATCATCCGGCTCACCTGCTTTTGTTTACAAGGACAGGTTTGTTCACCTCTTCTCTGCCAGGGCGTGGATTTACCTTAGTGGTATTCATACTTTGGGCCGACTCAGCTTGTTCCCAGCCTGATGTTTGTACGCCGGTCTGCCTGAGCCCTGACCTCTGTTCTCTGTCTGACCCTCAGTAATCCCCTGCACTCAGCCGGCTCCACAGCCACACAGCCCCTGCTCCCCCTCTGCAAACAACCTTCACTTGGACGCAACTCTGGACTCCTTGCCCCACGACACCCGGCTTTATTATTATTTCATTGTATTATTGATTGGCTTCCCTGACTTGCACAATTTTGTTCAGCACGTTCTGGTGCTGTTGATTCAATCTTCTGGGTTTACCTGCTCTGTGCCTGGACTTGAGTGATCGGCTGCAGTAACTTATATCCTCCGACCTTTCATTAGTGCTGTCATTAGTTCATAATTAATGTTTTTTGCCTATAACCAAATGCCATCAGCTAATGTTTTTTTACATGCTAACACAATAAACCTAGATGAAAATGTTAAACCATGCAGCTAACCATCATCATGCTAGCCTTTTCATTAGGAGCATGATGATATTGTGTGACTTTATACAACAAAGAGCTTTAAATATGGCCCTCGATTCTTTCTCATGTTTCTGTATAATGTTTTGTTGAGACCTTGTTGAGGTTTAAGGTCGAGGCTTGAGTTATGCTATTCCTTCTAGGCCAGAAAAAGTCGGATCAAGATTCTGTCAGTTCACTTGATGTCATATTGCATCAAACCTTCTGACAAGTTACCCTTTCTGTAGCCGACGCTGAATCCGCTGTGGGCCACGTGCCGGTCCGAATGGAAGATGATGGACATGACATTCCAAGAAGAGGTGAACTGAGGTGGGGAGATGTCCCCACAAAATGTCCCCAGAAGGTTTCCCTGGTCCTCAGATATGCCATTGTAGATTTTGATGTAGTCGTAAGCGCAGTTGGCGTGGTACTCCAGCTCGAAGTAGTGAAATGTGAGGAGGACGGAGGAGCCCTCGGCCACCACTATCAGCCAGGAGCAGTCTGTGTTGAAGGGGTACGGCCCTGGGAAGTTTGGGCTGGAGATGTTGCCGGATGGAGCCGCCAGGACTCCTCCACATTTGACACCTAATAATGAAAAAAGGGTTTCAGCACAGAGTAAAGATATACAAACAGGGTTATTGCACTTATCTGTTTCAGTTTCCTTGCAACCTATAGAACCTCTGTACGTGTAATAGCTGAAGCTGAAATCTGATCAACTGAGGTCCAACTCTGCCT
This sequence comes from Platichthys flesus, assembly GCF_949316205.1. NCBI lineage: Eukaryota > Metazoa > Chordata > Actinopteri > Pleuronectiformes > Pleuronectidae > Platichthys > Platichthys flesus. The sequence continues at coordinate 19,605,022 of NC_084958.1, read as the reverse complement.
GCAGGATAAAGCACTCCCTTCAAGTTTCAGCCTTGCTCCATCAAGATAACAAATAAAAAACTCACCTTTTATAGAATCCGCCCGCTCCACGACCAGCAGCAAATGAACGAGCAAAGCCACCCTGTGACTCATGTTGTTGTTATTGTTGATTCTGCTTTTGTGTCACGCCTCAGCCACGCTACTGCACAACAACAGACAACAGCAGTGTCAGAGCGGAACAGGCAGCCCTGAGACATCAGCGGCGGTGCCTGCAGAGGTAACAGCACTTTGAAAAATTCATTCAAAGCCCGGACGAGGAACCTGACACCCACCCGGGCCGCGCTCTGCCCCTCTCCGCTAAATTTTAATGACTGATATCCAATGAGCACGAGTGGCTTGTCAGGACACCGTCGGAGAGATGCTTATGCATTTTTAATGATGCGTGGCCTCACACAACGCACAGACACAACACATACACCAGCTGTGAGTGGAGTTGATAAAGGAGACAAGCAAGAGGACAGCCATATTTGTTGCTAGTACAAATGGCTTCATTAGAGCAACGTGATGGAGAGAAGACCCCTCAGCCTTTAATGCTGTGGAGTCAGGGGCAGGATGTTTGCTGTGTAGAAGCAGCAAAGCATGACACATCGACATGTTACTGCATCGATGAGGAAATGCACCTGCATCTGTCCAGACTGAGAACAATGAAATCAGAACCATCTCACTTCTTTATGACATGAAATTCTTCATTGCTCAGCTGCTATACCAGGAATATGGCAGTCGATACATCTTACAAAAAAAGCTGGATTTTACTATTGAATTTCTAAAGCATAGGCAGTAAATGGACCTTGATAATTTGTTGTCATATATCATTAAATGCAGAAGTCAGTGTGGGCAGCATGGTGGAACAGGTGGTGCTTCAATGCCACTGTGCACCACCTTACACTCCATAGTCCAAAGACACACGGACTGGTGTTACGTTGATTGGAGGCTCTAATTAACTAGGAATGTGAACGTGGACGGTTGTTTCCCCTTCAGGCTGTGACCAGTGGCCACTGGGGAGAAACCGGCCATGACTGCGGCCGGAGTTGGGGTGGACGACAACTCTCCATGTGGCCCATGTTCCTTCAAGACCGTTGTCACCGAGCATGTCAGCGATTAGTGCTGCACCCCCCCATCAGAGTTCTAATGCTGTATGATGTATTAACTGAGAAAGCAAGAATATGTTTTGCACAAGAATCCTGCAGCTGTCTAATAAACGTAGATCTTAGAAAACTGTTGAGCTCAATGAAATGAAACTGGTTTGAAAAACAAATAATGTCTCATTACAGACTAATTGTTGACAGTAGATTGACTGCGTTATGAATCCTAAGGAAGGTCTTCTCTACCAAACACAATATATTTTAATGCAAACATTGTTTACTCTCTGGTTTCTCCCTCCCAGAGGAGTAAATATTTGCAGACTGGTTTTTGTTATTTTTTGCCAAATGCCGATCACATCCTGTGGTTCACCCCTGCAGTCTCACAACGGAACAGAGCGGACACATGTAGACAGCAGTAATCCCGTATGAGTGAAGTGTATTAAAGACAGGGAGATAAAGTGCTCTTAGTAAAAGCCTTTTCTGCAAATAAACGTTTGCTATTGCAGCAGTTCTGTGAAGGCAGGGCTTTTAGAGTGAATACCTAATGGCTCCATTGAACAAAAGCTAGTACCTAAAGAAACCTACTAGATGGAGCTGTCGCACTGCGAAAACCCTGTGAAAAATCTCCACCAGGGTTTAAAAAGTCATGCAGTGCTCTTAGCTGAAAAAAAGAAAAAAAAGAAAAGAAAAATAAGAATGTGATTAAAATCAGTCAAGTGTTTTTCACACAGTGGTTCCTGGAACTAAAATGAACCGCCCTGCCTTTGAATTTTAATTCTGTCCTCTCTGAAAGCTTGTCATTGTTCAAGGATGTAGATACTGGGCAGCACCGAAATGTGTTTCAGAGAGATAGCGTTTGTTTAGAGCAATTAAATGACCTATTAGCGGGTAAATACTCAAACAACTAAACAAGGTTGAAATTGTTGAGCAATTGCACGAGAAATAAGGAAAAATCTGTCAAACAAAGAGCTGCTTTTTGACCTGGGATATTTCCTGGAACGGTTTTGGTCCAAAAACACATCAAATGTGTTAAATCTGTAATAATTCATCAGAACTAAGTGGGATTTTACTGGTTGGCAGGCGACAACAGTGCCTGCATCTTATCTTTTGATCAAAATAGCTCGAAGGCAAATCTATGTCCGTGTTGATATTTTTTGTGTAATATCGTTAAATAAAAGGCAATCTGCTGCAACAATGTTCACATCACATGTCATTAGGTTAGATTCTGCTGTGGGTCGGTAAGTGCTCACTCTGATGAACGTTCTCCGAAGCCCCAGTAGTCGGGAGGAAATTAGATAAATAAGCACATACACTGTGTCATAGGGAAATTATAGGTTAATGTTTCCTACACAGCTCAACAGAACATCCCTGTGCCTATTCCAAGTGCATCCAATTCTATATGGTGTTGGCGTGATTTTTCTTTTTAATATTTTCAATGCATTGTTGTGTCTTTTCAGAAATGCTGCTTTTTAGTTAGATGTGCACAACAACATATTGTTTCATTCGTATTGTTTGCACATCGACAGTGAAAATCCAGTTTCTGCAGGTTGCACCAAAAGCTCATTTTCTAACAAAGAGCTTTGCTCAGAGTATTTAGCATTAATCAAATTGTCACGGTAGTGGTGGAAATATTTATGCAGTGCTGGACCAGCCAAACTGAATGAGTACTGAGGAAACATTGCTACAACCTTGTATTCCCAGCTGGTGCTCACTTACAGCCAGAAAAGCTTTTTTTTCTTCCTCCCTCGCAGAGATTTTGTTAACATTTCCTCTTTGCTGCTTTGTTGCATTTCCACCCGCTCTGTACCAGGGACGATATTGATATATCATTGCACTGCCAATTCAGGGAGCTCACAGATTGGATTATGGACCATAATGAGCTAAGCCTCTCTTTATAGTTATGGGGGCAATGAAATCCGTTATTCAGGTTTAAGAAACAGGAAAGAGAACAGATCGACTTCTCTGACTCTCACACCTGCTACCTTCCCTCCATAGTTATGTTGCTGGTTGTTTTTGAGATTTATTCAAATTTAATTACAAACAGAGTGAAATTGAACCAAAAGCTTTACATAAAAATGACGACAGAAGCAATTTAAAGCACAAAGAATGAGAAGTGTCTGTGCTCAGAGGCTTCAAAAGCTGTGCAGCTGCAGCTCTTCAGCTGTGCAGCCTCCACTAATATTGTTCATTACGGCTAAAAATTAGTTTTTTTCTGCCTTGTCAAACAAAAAAGGCCTTTGTAATATTTATTTACATTTACTTAGTGTTCTTTTGATTTAAAAGCTCATTTAATGTTACTATTTTTCAAAGCTTTTTTTCTGGGGCTCCGTAAAACAAGAAGAACTAGTATCATGTTACATAGGCTAATTCAAAATGAAGCAATATATACTCTGTTAGCATTACTGATAGAAAATACTTGATGGAATTACAGTTACTAATCATTGTTTTCATCAGAGTGAAAATCTGAGCCAACATATAGAAGGTAACATTCCATCTGTTGCTCTGCACCTTTTTGCCATGTTGGATTTACGGTGGCTGACAAGGCCAAACACTGGAACTCGCCAACACATTTCTACTGTGCTGCCTTTTCAGAAACATGAATCCACCTGCCAAAACCCCAATAAAAACACAACAACGTAAATGTTGCTGTGAATTAAAGACTGCAGCAGTGGGTCATTAGAAATAGGTTAAAGATTAATACAAATTAATGCAAAGAACAGATTCAAACCCACAGTCCTTAAAAAATTCATCAGATGGATGGAATGCAGCACGTTAACGCAACGGAAAATCTCCAGGCCACTAGGGGGAGCAGTGAGTGGAATAGCTGGAGGTTTGACCCAGAAACAGAGACCTTCAAAGTCCTCGATTGAGAATTTAACCTGGAGAAGGTTTGCAACAAATATTAGCAATATTACATTTATTTGGTCATATTTATCAGATATAATTTGTTGAGTTTTGTGGGTCTATGCAGAAAACATAACTACCTTGTATCACATGTTACAGATGCTTATATCTCTGAATATTTTAGAGTGAGAAAGGAACAACTTTGTGTTGTGTGGTCTGTTTTGATCCTGCTGCTGTGCTTTGGGACCACAGGGGTGGGCGAGATGACCGGAACATTATGACAGGATAAAGATGTTGATATCGATACTGATAATTATGTCACTTTGTGGTTTTAATCTCTTTTTTATCAGCAGATATCACTTGACAAAACAGCAAAACATTTTACAAATCTGAGATAGATCCATTATGTGCTTGAACAATGCACAAGAATGATATCTCTTTGGGATATTTGTTATATTGTTATTGATAAAAATGTAACTTGCGATAATGATTGTAATTTTTTATTCCTCCCCAGGGGATCATCAAATCAGTATTTTGTTTGTTTTTCTTCGTTAAGTGCACTTCATTAGCCGCCGTGCTAACAGTCCAATAACACCTCTTCAGGAGCACTTTGTGGAGGAAGAAGATTTGTGTTGGCGGAGATGAATCTCAAGCAAACGTTCTCCAGTCTGAGATGTGGGACTGGGAGTTGATGTGTGTTGACTCTTCGCAAACAGATGCCAAGCAAAGGTAAGTGTTTGCTGCTTGTGCAAAGTGTTTGGAGTCCGATTTCATGTTGTTTCTCTTGTGTTGCTGCGACTTGTCTGTTTAATTATGAAGTAGCTACTTTGTCGTACCGGCTGAACACATTCATCTTCGGTCAGACACGTGCATTATGAGCTTTTATGCTTTGTAAGAAAGTGAAGAATAACTTGGATAGTTTGGGCCCCATTTGTCTTCATAAGGTGCCATGTTTTTTTTGTGTCGGTTTCCTATTGCCGCATTGTGCACCTGGGTCTCTGATATATGACGGGATTGTGTTGCTGTAGGGATGCACACATGATTGTTGTTGTGCACACCAGCCTCCACTTGATGATTTCCCTGCAACATGCACAATGTAATGTGAAGCTCAACATAGCTCTTGTTACACAGGATGACTGGTTTGTTGTTGCTGTAAATTACACAATTGCACATCACTTGTCATAGAGGAAACGGTTTTCTCGTCCATGAACGTTTGTGATGTGTGACGTATCGTTGAAAGGGCATCAGGGATTGGTGGTGGGCTTCAGCAACTCCTACAGGCGAGAAATTGGAACTGCAAGGTCAAAAATAGTTTACTTCACAAATCAATACAAATTTACATTGTCATTTGATTAAATATTCTAGAGTAACATTTGAAAAGAAGCATGCCACAAGTTCTAATACCCGCCCATTGGTACATTATTATAATGGTTAATTTTGAGAACATTCAGTGCAAACTCTGTGTAATCTGACACGATGTAGAACGTAACTTTAATAACATTCTGCATGAGGATCAGGGATTTTAATGGTAGTGATAATAAGTTAGATATGTTTCAAATCCTCAACTTTATTAAATAAGAGCTGTTCAGTTGTGTTGAGCTCAAAGTGAAACTTCTTCTTTTAAACTTATTGTAAAGGGATGAATAGAACAGTTCACTTATGGCCCTGATACCTGCTGTAGTTTAAAATGTTCTGAAACTGGTAAAAATCCTTTTATTCCATTCAAATGAATCCCGAATTATTAATGTTGTGCTGCTGCGCTGGATTTACCATGACGTCACTATTCACTCTCTCAGCACCTCCAGCTCTGACCGACTCCCTGTGTCCCTGAACAGTGGGTTGCTGCTGGAAGCTGTGGGACGTGTGATGCAGGAAGTTTGAAATGAGTTTGGAAGCTGGTCAGCAGCCTGTACAGAGACTCTGTGACGAATGAATCGCCTTCTGTCTCACAGATTGCAATGGAAACGAGAGGATTGCCCATTTCACATTGTAAAATGTGTGGAACTTGTCTTGCAGGTATTTGATTGGCTGATGCTGTGAGCTACGTTGGGCATTCCTCTGTCAATGCACTCGTCTCATTAACAGAATAAGATGGAGTGGTGGGTTTGGAAAGGATTGTTGCTCTTTTCCCCTATTTGCCCACTTTAAATCGGGTCTCTTGAATATTGCATATCTGTGACAGGGGCTGTTTTTCTTGCAAACAGCCCATGTAATATTTCGCCCTTGAAATATGAATTCACAGGAAGCTCCACATGGCTCTTGTTACACAAACGGACAGCAGCATTTTCTCCACACACTCAATACCGAGTATATAATTAGGGAAAAGGTGCAGTTAAACTCAAAAGCAAAAGGTTCAAGCAGTGGATTTATTTTCTTCTGGCTTCGTATTGATGCCTCTCTTCACGGGAGAGGTTTATTATCATCATGTGGAGAAAGATGATTTCAACCCCGAACCCAGGCTGTGTGAAATCTGTGTAAATATTCCTTGTTTCTCATCAGCACAGTGCTATAAACAAAATTGCAACCTGTCTATTAAAAACAAACGCCACTTTTTAAACCCCGATCCTCTCACATTGATTGACAGGCCCTGTATTACAGACACCAGAGAAGTGTCTAATGTGCGCTCAGGCACTTTCATTATTCATCGTTTCAGCTTTGCTAATTGTCAGATGACTTCGAATGGCACAGTTTGAGATGCACTTTTCATTAGTGACAATTGAAGTGTTTCTCTGCAATAATAGCAATGATAATGAAAGATATATCGCAGCTATCCGCGGCACAAGCACATAAAAGTATGACATCAAAACGAGAACCTTAAATCAATCCCGACTGAACCGTCCAGACGGCTGCCTCATATTGGGCTAAAAATGAAAAAAGAAGGTGTCAACGATTTTTAATTAATCATTGACATAGCGATGCAGCAGTGTAAATGCTCCCGGTAACAGAAACTCAAGGAGTGGAGAGAAGTGCTCCCTGGCACATACACAGAGTACAATCATGACCCTTAGCAGGAGCACTTGATTAAGCTGTTTTAATGGGTGGTAAACATCTGACTCATCGTGGATCAGTGGTATCAGAAGATTGCTCCTGCTGTGATCTTGCATGAATATTCACAAAAAGTAATTAAAAGGCCGTGATGATGAAGTGGATGGGGACAGGCATCAGTGACACCAGCAGCTCAGCTACTTGACGGCAGATGGGAGGTGAGAGACTTGGAATAACATCTCTTGACATTCTTCTATCAAATGTTCGGAGTTGTAAAGTGCTGCAGTCCATAAGTTTTAACATGTTCACATATCCAGAATGTCCTCCTGAAAAAGATCAGCGTCGGTCGTTGCAGCAAACGTCCAAAACCGACATTAAGTACGAGAGGGAAGTCGTCCAGCGGCTGTGGGATTTATGACTCTTGTCCTCCGGGAGCAAGGCAGGAAATGTTGGGTTGTTACCGAGCCACGAAGTCCATTGAGGGAGAAGGTCGATGTGGTCGGGTTCCTGCTGACACTCAATGCCATAGCCATGAACACAATTATTCCCTAACTGTATTTCCCTTAGTCTAACCGAGTCGCTTTAGCACCCGATATCTACAATTACAAAAGAAAGTGACAAATACAGAAAATCTGAAATCGTCTTCACCCTGAATACAGATCCTAAACATAAGTGCCTTACACAAGCTATTCTCATGCTTAGAAGGAAATATTGAAATCGAGTATCCTGCACCGGAGAAGGCAGGGTTTATGACCTATACTGCATCCAGCCACCAGGGGGTGATGACGATGATTTGGCTTCACTTTTGAGGAGCTGTCATATCGTCCCTCTTTATATATACCAGTTGGACCAGCGTAGAGCCTGACCGGGGCCACTCTGCCGCTGTTCCCTCTGAACACTTTACACAATGTCGCATTAGATCTGACAAAACAAGATGGTAAAAAAACACAGAGCGGCCCAATTATTCTGTGACACTTCTCTCTGTGGTATCAGCCGCTGCTTTGTGCAGGCGAGTGAAGAAGTGTAACCCCCTCAGACACTCGCCCGCGTCGATGGCAAAACAAAATGTGTGTGTTTGTTTGAGATACCAATTCAAAGTCCTCTTGAGGAATAATCCGCCCCTGCATGAATAAACAGTCGGAGATAATCAACCCCTCACTGGGAGCCAATGAAAATCCTTCCCGGGACTCATTTGGAAATTATGCCCCGCAGTACGTTACCAGTTTTGAGGACAACAGCAGCAACTGAGCAGCTATTGGCTACTTACGCTCCCGGGACGCATAATGGGAAATTACTGTGATTAATAGGGCTCTAATTAAATAGTCCCCCCCCCCCCCCCCCGAACATCGCCAGTAATATGTTCTTCGGAATAAAACTGTAAATAGAAGATATTATTTTCTCTTTCTCCCGTTTTATTGCTCCTGTGTCGTTCATTCCGTGGATCTCAGTGTTGTAGGTTGGAATGTCGATGCCTCTCATGAGACATTATCATTACTCCCAATGTCACGACTTGATTGCGCACTGACAGGAGCGTGTTTGTGTGTTTATGTGTGTACACAGGTTTTTTTTTCTATGCCCGTGCTCCCTCATCTATCAGTCGGCCGCCCTCCTCTGATGGCCACTGAAGCTCCATTAGTACCCACAGTCCTGATTGATGTCGCACAATATCGCGTTGGAAGGCCCGGATTGTTGTTCTGAACCAGCTACACGCTTATTACAACACCTCCTCACCACAGGAAAGGGGGGATTCGCTATGCTGATGTCGGGAGGCCACCCCCCCGATTTGCATTGATGTCGAGCTCAGCAAATGACTCAAATTGGTTTTTCTTTTTTCGGGAGTTGCTTTGCAAACGTGTCACATTCCCTGAGTGAGATTGTTTTTGAAAACAGGGCAGTTTAGGTAACAAGTTGTTTCTTGAATGAATTGAAAGAATCAGCACTTTCATGCGGAGCTGCTGTGGCCTGTGACGACCAGACTGTACCAGCTCCGTCTGATTCAGAGGATTCAGAAGCGCTGAGTGGTTTCCTTTGATCTCGTCCGGTGATTCCAAAAGTGCAAACGTGCCTGATTGGATGGATTTTAAGTCGTAGTTTTTAGCAGCTGTGATTGTCGAGGTCCACTGACCTTCTGATTTCACGCAAAAAGCTGAAACAACAAATGAGAAAGCAGTTACCTGGATTACCTGTTTTCCTGATTAAGAGCTACAGCACACGTCTGAGCCACACACTAAATTATGACTTTTGATGAAATACATTAACGCTGGTTTTAAAATCAAATTTGCTACCAAATTTATAAAAACGTCAACATTTAAGGGTTGAACGTGGCTCCTAACGCCACCTAGTGTTTCAAACCATCTAGGACCTTATAGGGCCGAAATGCTTGCGTAGAGTCGACCGTTTCAGGCCGTCTGCACGTCGATAATGTTTATATATGAGGAAGTTCTCATAAATGATGTGAGTATGAATCTCATCCCCTACAGCACCACATCATCTACCATTCAGAGACGCCCCCCCCCATCCTCTCCGCCGATTGTGGCAGCAATTGCGAACGGCTTGTGACGCCTGTAGTCTTGTCCGTCGGGAAACTGTGATTGCCGAGATCCCTCCACGTCTTAGGACATTTGTCGCAAGTGTGTTTTGCTCCTGGAGTCGTTTCTCAGAGCTGGACGACCTAGATAACTCAGCTACAGATTAGTATGTTGTATGTTTGTTTGTGTGTGTGTTTATGATGTCTCCGTGTGTGTCAGGTTAGCGAGAGATGAGTGGGTGGGTAGGTGCGTCATAGCCCAGCTTCCCTTGAGCCAAATCTTTGAAGTTACACTTTAAAAAACACACACCCGCTCTCTGTGATCTGTCTTCCCACTGTCCCGCTCTCTGGTGGCGTCTGTGTGAGCGTCACTGCAGATCTGGAAAAGCTGCTTTATGTCCCTCTACTTCTCAATATGGCCCTTTTTTTAAATTCTTGTCTGCATTCATTAGTGGGAAAACAATGGCCCTTCTAGTACTAGGGTGCCGCCGCCGGGACGTCCACGCCGACAGACAATGAGGGGGACAATGTCTGTTGCCGGCTGATGAGTACACAATCTCTTTGATTCTGCATTCGAAACAGAGATGTAAAGCCTGGAGCCTTCTGGACTGTCAGAAGAAGCCGAGCTGAGTCACTCTGGTCTGGATCTGCTTTGCTCCAGCTCTGCTTTGGTTCCCTCCACACTGTCTCATTATCGTCAGTCTCATGGTCATAAATGAGTCAGAGACGGGGCTGAAAATAGTTACCGCTGCTGCTTCTTCTACTCCTTTTTCATTTTCCCCCTTCGTCTGCCTCGGTTTTGATTATTTGCCTGAAGTGTAGGTTGTAGATGATCATCGAGAGGATGCTTGAGATTATTAGTTTAAGCAGAGAAAGCCGGAGAAATGAGAGAAACCGGATGACATGCGGGAGGCACTGAGTCAGATTCAAACTGACAGCCTTAACCAGCTGAGCTTCCCACACACAAACAATTCAGGTTCTTATTGTCGGATTCATGCTGTTTGGCAGCTGGTGGACATTTTTACCCTTCATATTTTCTTGCCAGCAGTGTGTGCGTGGTGTCGCCTCATGCACAAAGACGTGCAACAAAGTGCGATGATTGCTACACTGCATATTTAACATTTTAGTATTCCAGCGGTGTGCATTATTACACCCGTTTCCACACATTAACCTTTTCCCAGTTCTTTCCTGCACCACCGTGCACCGGACTATGATTAATATGCCTTTCCCCTGATGTGATAAAATCTTGCCAATCTCCCTCCCTGCCTACCTCCTACTCCAGTCACCTTATTATATTCCAAAGATTGTATGGTCACCACGCTTAGATTATTCCATTTCCTGCTTTACGTCGCTCGCCCCACGTGTCCCTTCCTCATTCAAATGTGCTTTTTCCCTCTCTCTTCAGGAATGAAATATGGAAATGTGTTTTAGCTTATGTGCGGATGATGTTTCACTATGTCCTATAACCATTTCATCAACTTCCCTCCGGGGAAGTTTGTGCATATATCCGTGGTTTGCCGGGGGTTTTCTCAGCTGGTGCTTTGTGGGTAAATTGTGCTTTGTGACACAGGGAGCATTTGAACCAGATCCCACATGAACAGGGGAATAAAACGTGAAAATAAAGACGTCATGAACCTCATTTATTTTTCACAGCCCTTGTCTATTGATGGCATTTGCCTTTTTATTGTATGATTTTCACAGGAAGTCCCTGAGGTTTCTGCCTCAAGTCAGTTGAGTTGAGAGGATGAGAATGGTGTAATTATCCAGTTGTGAATTGACTTAACAGATCCAAAGACAAATCCTAAATAAACACTTCCTTCATTTGTCTGTATTGTCTGAATTCCCTATGAAGGATAACAATCATTTTGAATTAATAAAGTTGTAAATTAGATTTTCTGTCATGCTGCTTTCATCCCAGAATGTTAATACTTATTCCAACAAGGTTACACTGCTAGCCTCGTAGACTCACCAGGTTAATAGCCACTATTTTGCCTCGTGGATATTTAGATCCAAGGTCCACAAGAAGCATCTGCCTCTCGACAAACACAAATCAATACACATGGTGGCGATTTAAATTATGTCGCCATTACATACCAAAAAAAGCTTTGCACATAATTCCATTAATCCTGAAGGTTAACGTGATTGTTCTTCCACTAGAGGGCAGAGTTTCTGACATCAGCAAAAATCTCTGGATGTTTCGATAATTGGCAATTGGTGAAAAAGGCTAATTAAATTTCTTCCTTATTTACTATGTTTGTCTCGCTTGAACTACTTGGCTACACTGCCCCCCAATGTTCTCAAGTGGTACTGCTCCATTCTGTTGGTTTCATCCTTATCTGCTTTTAGAAGACGTATTAAGCCCAGAGTCCGTCCCTATATCTAACCTTGAGAAAAAACTTACCCTTTAACCCTATTGACCATGCAACTATTTGGATTTTCCCTCGATATACACTGTCGCTCGACGCAAGAGACTTGTTGAGCTAAATCTGGGAGTAGGTCATAACTCTTAACAGAGTCTGCAAGTATACGGCGGTACATTGGCAGTATCTTATGTCGTCCTGCGGGTGATATTTCTCCGTGACTGCCAGCCACAGCGAAAAAATCAATCCTCACCATCAATCATCGAACCCAAACGCCTTGGTGACACGCCTGGGCAGTTAGGCATCGGGCGGAGGGCAACAATGCATCTCTGTCTGTGGTTCAAGCTGCGTTAGCGTGTAGCTGCTGCCCCGTAGCTCTCCTCTCAGTCACCACTATACTGCAACCTGAGCTCCGCCACAGACTACACATCCGACTAGAGTAACAGGACTTCTGCTAATGGAATTCACTGTTTTGTGGCCCAGCTAATGGTCAGCATCAGCATCCCCCCCCCCCCGACCCCCCTCAAAGGACAATTATCATCCATTGTACTGAAATTGTTCATGTATTACATCAGGAAGCAGATATATTTATTCAGCTCTGCAGCCACATGTACGACTGGATCAGCTGTAGGTTGTACACACTCGTGAGAAGAGGTCTAATCAGACAGGGACAACAACTTTGTTGCTCTAGAATGGTTGTGCACAGGCTTAAATAGTGTAATAGCAACAGTGGAGGTCTGTGGCAAAGGCTAGAATAAGGTATGTCGATAAAATAAATACTTGCTGATTGGAAAAAATCACATTGGATTTGGTCTTTTGGGATTTTTGGGCTAAATGTAGAATATCTCCAGCTGCACCATTTAAACATCACACATTCATATCGAGGGTTTTTAATCCTCATGAATAAACTTGTGCAACAATTCATATACAGTCACACAGACTTATAATGCTAAGCAATTAGCATAGCTATGACAGATGTGTTTGTTTTTCTTCTGCTTATTTAGATTCTTTCGTACATCTGGAATCAAAGACGTCAGCTTTAACCTCGGGGAACCTGCGAGAGCGCCGCACTCACTCTATCTGGGCTCCTGTGTCGAGACGTCATTATGATATACACAAATAATTGACACAGCTCAGCTCTTATAAAATATTCATGAAAATCTATCAGCTGAATTTGATATTTGTGCTCGACAAATACCAGACCTCAGGAATAAACTATTATTACTGGTGAATAATGCATAAATAATCTTTTATACATGAAACCATCTATTATTTATTCATCGTGGTGTTTCTGATGGAAAACCACGTGGTTGAAAAACATATTGCTCTCCAGGGCGACACTCATTGCTTCCCATTATCTCGTTTCACTAATCTGAACCAATTAGAAAAACATATGGAATTAATAATTTAAAGATATATGTTACAATTCTTTAGGAAAATGTCTAAAAACAAGATGCCATGTGTTTTGCGTGCTGATATTCTCCAAAAAATTGTCCGTCAATGTTCAAACCCAGAGAAATCGAGAGAAACCCAAAGGGCAAAGTAACTTATTTACTTTTAAGCCTTAAAACTTTTTTTGGGTAATTTCAGGGCTAAATGATGCAAACATCTCCCCCCCCCCCCACACACACACACATCCTCTAGCAAAGTGGAAAAGATCCTGGAGGCGCAGAAGCTATTAGCAGCTGCTTTCAAAAGAGTCTTCACTGTCCACGAGAGACGCTGCCGAGATTCTCCTTCTACTCTGTGTCTGTTTCTCAACTCTAGCTTATGCTCAGATGAATCGCTCTGTGCATTAAGGCCCAGTTAAAAGCCTGGGCCGACCAAATGGACCTATTCACCCCCTAGATTCCAGTTTCAATTAGCACGGAGGCAACAATGAAACGGGTCCATTACAGCCCACAGCGTGTTTTCAACACCGGCACATCCGAGGTACGATGACGGGAAAGACGAGAGGAAGAGGTGATTGGAGTTTTCTCTCGTCCTCCTCTGGGGAGACCCGTTCGTTCCGCAGCTCAGACTCCTGCTCTATAGACGTCTTCTATAGAGCTTTCCAACACATCAGGCATCTCACATTTGCACTCTGGTATTTTTAGTGCATGGTTGTAAAAGACTGAAAGATGGTGGAGCAACAGAAAAAATGAAACATACAAAATCATATTAAAGATGCCGATGTTGGTATTAAGGATCAAAACATTTCTGGATGAGATATATCAGCTGATAAAATACATAAATATACAATATTTGACAATGATTCCAGATACCTAATACCTCTTTAGTACCCAAGTTAGAATTGTCCATAAAAATATAAAATAACATAAATACAGAAACGTTCCTGGAAATTAATGGCAGCGTTAATTTCTTTTGTCGGCTTCTAACTTGTGAAAATTTGCAGCTGTTCTGAATCATTTTACGAGAGAACATCACAATGAGCCCTGGGAAAATGGGAGTGTAACATTTTAATGACTCATTAAGAATCAATTAATTGATAATATAACAAACCGTAATGATGAATTTAATTATTCTTATGTATTCTTATTGTAGTCAGTATTTCAAAAGGGGAGATGCTTGGAAAAAGGATAGGAGGACATTTCTTTGGTACCTGTGGTAATTTCATTTCTTCTGATCAAGTGCAAACTATTTATCCTCTTATTTCCAGGAGGGCACCTTGTAATGACTCTGACAATGTGTCCACTCTCTGGAAAGTGGGTAAATCTGCGCGTGTCGCCTGCCCGTCTGATCCGGGTGCCAAGGCTATAAAAAGATGTACACGCTGTGCAGACGCCCCCTCCATCACATCGAGACCTGCTCCTAACATCACCTATGTCACCGGGGGCTGACAGCATGGACGGGAAGGGGGGTGGAGGGGAGGGAGGGTGGAGGGGTCACCTGCTCCCCGGCACTGGACCACCTGTCGGAGCCAGCAGGCTTTCCATTAACGTCGGGGGCGGTGGACTTCACGTCAAGGATGTGCGCTTCATAAACCCGCTGGTGGAGCATTCATTAGCTCCATTAGGACTCAACTTTCAAAGGGTAACTGTCATTGACCTGAAGAGAGTGATTTCTGTCAGAATTACACCCTGGAGTCCGACCTTTCCTCTGGGGTCCGACTAGTTCACTTTCTTTTGAGTTTATGGCCCATATCTGCTTTTTCGATTTGATTCAATTTGCTTTAGTGTGTGAAATCTTTATTTCTGCACAAATCACGTGTTGCATTACTACACATGTGATGTCATCGCCCTGTGGGGGTATTTCCCGGTGATGGGACGGCCCCCCTGCTCCCATAGGACGCTCACTGAAGCGGAAAATTGAAAAAGGCGGAGCTCCAGGTTTATAGCCCCTTCGCCTTCATTAAGCCTCGTTTGCACGGACAGGAAACGTGGGTGTGTTCGTTTCCCGCTCAAAGTTACAAGTGTGAGCTCGCACCCACTTCTCTGCACAACTGCCATTTTCGTCATGGGCCCGTTAACAGATGGGGCGGATCGCAGAACATAATCTCAGCGTGCTTAGCTGCCGATGCACGGCGTGTTGGCTCCTGACGCGTGACCCAGAGAGGAATTCATGTGGACGTGCTGGTGGAACTCACCCTGTGATCTGTGGGAATCAAGTTGCAACACGAAAAAAACCAGCTCGACTGCAGGGTAGACATGCACGTGGTTCCCCCTGGTAGCTGCGTCACTGTGTTGATTCTCTCTGTGTTCTACCAGTGGAGTGTATTCCACAGTCGTATAAGGAGTTTGCAAACACAAGACGGAAATGAGAAATACTGTAAAAGCTAATAATAGTTTGCAATCCTGCGACAGAACCCACTGTGGGACTTTGATTTTTTGAATGTCCGGGCTTCCCCCGCCATGAGTCGGACAATCTTCAGCAGCCAGTCGGATGAACCGTGTAGTGAAGAGAAGCTGCTCGAGACAAAAGTGGGTCACGTCAGGAACTTCTTAAGGGACTGCTGTGAAATTCGAAAAAGTCATTTACTGGGAATTGAATTTCTAATGACCCTTTAATGAAAATGGAGCTGTGAGAACGTTCCGCTCCTGCGCGAGCTCCACTTCTCTACAACCCCGCGGAGACACGGCGGCGTCACGCGAGGCGAGTAAACGCCCGGGCTTATGGAAATGAGTGGCACCGTGTGAAAATCTCATTTCATTGTGCTTTATTAAACTTTTACGGCGGCTTGATGAGGCCCCCGGGTTCGAGGATGTGATGTCATTAGTTTACAGTGTTGGGGAATTGAAGTTTTTATTTCGTCTTTTTCTTACACGATAAATATTTAAACGGTAACTTGACTCCAGTCTCAGCCCTCAGGAAGTTGTTAGAGGGTCTTCCTGCTGAACTCGAGTGCTCCTGCAGTTCTGTGCTGCACAGTGCAGCGAGCAGCTTCATTGAGGCAGCAGGGCTCACACTTAACTTTCATTGATTAAGAGATCAGCAGTAACTTTCCTGGCCAGTTATTACCAGCGAGAAATGTTAATGAAAACCCATCTTTCATGATCTTCAGGCCACCGCAGCCCGTAATGGATTAGTTCTGTTTAGTGTGATTGTTTTCTCTGTAGAATGTTTGGTGAAAAAAGGAGAAAAGGTCGAAGCTGGGCTCAGGCTGCCGCTGGTTTCTTAATCAGGTGGCGTTCGCAAACAGGAGGAGAATCTCCACAGGTATTTTTCTCTATAACCTTAAACGTACCAACCATGACTGGATATGATTAAGATTACAGTTTGATATAAATAAGCCTTCACACCCCTGTTAAAAAAACAGGTTGTTGTGCTGTGGAGAAAATGAGACCAAGATAAATCATGTCAGAACTTCTTCCACCTTTAATGCGATCAAATCTGTACAATTCAATTGAAAAACAAACTGAAATCCTTTGGGGGGGGGGAAGAGTAAAACTAAAATATCACAACAGTTCCACTGTAAAGCTCCTGAGGAAGTGACACGCCCCCTCACGTCTCATGTGACCTCGTGGGGAAGCAGATGAAAACAAAAGCAGGTTCCATGGCGGATCCAGGGGTGGAGCCAGGGGGGGCATGGGCCCCAGCTGCAATATGACTTGAGACTTCTTTTTGACACTGTGAGTTCTTAACTTTACTTATTGATGGCTAACGGGGACCTGAAGAGGATTTCAACGGATTAAAGGTGTTTCAGAAACATCTTAACAACCTTTCAACAGAACGATCAACTCAGCCTCTGCATTAGTTGCTGTAAACATTAGTAAATGGTCACCGCATGAAGTTGACCTTTTAATTTCACCTGCCTTCTTATTACTGTATCTAGGACAAGGAGCCGGAAACGTCCCCTCTCTTCATCTTCAGGCCGTCTGAAGAAACCAGCTCCGTGTCTGAGCCCCGTCTGGAGCTGCTATAAATGATCGCTTGGCAGAGGGAGTGTATTGATTATTTGCTGTTGCCCATATCCATCACTTAGTCTAGACCTAAGTCTGTGTTCGCCTTTTCCCTTTTGACGCATTGCCACCTCTTCATTAAATAATGTTCTCCCTCGTCCTCATGCACCAGCAGTCGGTTCTCAGACGCTCCTGACTGACGAAAATAAATAAATAAAATAACTGAATATGAGCTAAGTGGATTATCTGTGACTCATTCCAACATTCGTGAACACTTGAAGAATTTTCTAATTTGTTTGATTATCTTCTGAAGTGACAGTCATGCATAGTAATCCTGATTTATGCTAATGTGCCGCTCCCCTTCCTCTTCCTCCCAAACTCGCGCTGAAGATATTGGCATCTGGTGACTGCGGCGTGCGCGTGTGGCAGGCGAGGCCCGGAAATTTACAAAAACTGAAAATGGACCAGTGCGATCTGTTGCTCCGAGGTGTCATGGATGCCGCTCGCTGGCCTAGCGCTGGAGAGGCCAATCAACAGCAGAAGCCGGATGGTGTGGATGCCAACACCGACAGACGGGCGTGTTCCCGATGCCAGCTGGTCTCTGGAGGACGGCTGCTTGTGGATGAATGGAGACACGGTGGTGGACGTGAAGCTCCAACTAGAGTTTCACGGTCTCCTCGTTGTTTCTTCCTGAAAGATGAACAGACGCAGAGTCACCTTCAACACGAGATGAGTGATTTATTCGAAACCAGTCGGGCCGGGCGATAAAACAATAACGCTCATTATCGCTCTGTGATTTTCATTAATAACAATAACAAAATGGATAACAACATATTGCTTGTGCATTGTGCCAACATGCTGAGGAGGTGTAACACAATATTGGCTTTAATGTTCTCCCTTAGATTTATGAAACGTGTTGCTGTTTGAGTTCTCTGCCCTAAAGATGAATTATTAAAGAAAATTGTTCATTAAACTTAAATTTTAAATTCATAGGAATAATCATCAATATCCACTGAGCTGATTTATTTATTTTTAATCTTGTCCATATCAACCTTCCGTACTTTCCAGATGATTCGTTTACTTGTAAATTTTAATGAAATTAAAATGTTATCTTAACTTTTTGTCCATGGAAACACGCCTAATTTTTCATAAACATAATTGGTGTAATCAGTCTGTAAGCTTTCAGTCCCTGATTGGGTTTTTGTCCCATGGCAGCAGTCGACATCTTCAGAATACACACTGAAAATGAGTGCCTGTTGTTAATAGCTGTGTTCATTACACACTATACAATAACACAGAATAGGGAGAGGGGGAGGGGGGAGGGGCTTGCTGGATCCTAATGGGTGCAGATGCAGGGCGTGTAAATGACCAGACTGTCAGAACTCACAGCAAAGAGTTGTCGTGCGCACTTTGTGTGTTACCCTGTGATTTGAATTACAACGTGCAGCAGCAGACACAGAGCTGAGAGTGAGTGCAGCAAGTCAAGTGTGTGTGTGTGTGTGTGTGTGTGTGTGTGTGTGTGGCTGCTGGAATAAAACTGATATTATATTGTACGATTTAGTATCAATCAAATGACCAGTGTTCACATCCAAAACCCCAAAATATCTCTCAAACATGCTGGGATCTGTTTCTGCCAGACGAAGAAATCTATTCTTGAAAGAAGTATGATCTCAGTTTGGTGAAACTACCAGTTTAATTACAAAGTCAAGTTTCCTATTGTAGCTTATATACACAACCTGCCTGTGAATGAAACTCTGCCTTCACATCTGCTTAGTTTACTGCAATTAATATGTGAGACTCTTCATCTTCACTTTAACATTCTGCGAAGAGACTGCAGGTGAAAATGAAGGATTATGAGCTTCCTGTGGCACATTCACATTCTCTGTTCATCACCGTGCAGTGTCTGTGACCTATAAATAAAACTAAACACAGTGCTCACCTCTCTGATGTGGGCCCGTATCTACAGAGGAAAAAATGAAAAATTAGGCATTTCCACCATGTCGTGGCTGATAACGTTGTATTATAAAACCTTGATGAATGGGGCAGCTCTGCTCAGTGCATGATATATGGTGTGTGTGTTTGTGTATGTGTGTGTTAATGCCCTTTGTTGAAGAGAGGCACGTTGAGCCCAAACGTTTGAGGACAGCAGGTCAGTCTGTTTTATGCAAAAGCAAAAAAAAAGCCACATGAGCAATGATGAATAAAATATGATCAGGCTCTAAAATGAGTCTTTTTATCAGTAATGAAAAATGAGGAAGAGGATCCAGACAAGCTGTCAATTATACACCAGTGTCCCTGTAAGTGAAGTTTCAAATACTACAATGGCAGCAAAGAAGGTGTAACTACACAGTTTTGTAGTTCCAGACATTTGTTTGTATATAAATCAAACATCCGAGGATCACATCCCTCCACCTCGACTTAATCACCATACTGTATTTTCATGTGTTGAGATCGATATGCTCCAAGTTTCACAGTAATCCGTTGTGTAGTTTTTGTCAAATCCTGCAAAAAAACACACAAACAGACGCAGATGAAAACATGAAAACCTCAGTCCTCTTATGACTCCATTAAATCCACTAGATCTAGATTTTATTTGCATCTGCACCAAATTGCCAACACACATAAAATCGGTTCCCTAAACATTTCAGATTTTTTTTCCAACAAGCTCCATGAATTGTTCTTCGAGAAACAAGTGAAAGAAACATCTTATCTTACAATTTTAATTTAAAGAAAGGGATGAATATTGATAAGTGATAATCGTTTTTGGATCCACCCTCTGACCTGGACCAAACCTTGATCGATTATTTCTTTCAAGTTTCAACAAAATCTTTATTTATATTTGTTTTGGGCTTAATTCGCTAACAAATGGACAAATCGCAAAAAAAAAACTCCTCTCCAGATAAATCCAACGATTTTTGTTCAAATAAGAATAAAATCCCAAATCGAACGTAGTAGCTCTGGTAATCCTTCTTTAAAGCAGCCGTGTTAAAGCTGCCGGAGACGTTCCTCCCACATTCCCTTGGAAGTGTTCCCCCACCGCAGCATCTGTGCTGGCTGTGAGACGTCAGTCAACATGCTCTGCCCTTGAATGCTCCGTGAGCTAACGACCCTTGACAGGCTGTTTGCAAACCGGGTTGAGAAAACATATTTAGTTTAGATTGCCTTGCAGGAACACTATTCACGCTGGCAAACTTATTTATTTAGCCTGAAGTGTGCCAGTGGTGTCTCCCATGTTTACACTCGCAGAGACGCATGTACATCACAGGGAAGCATCATCGGGCTGTTTTTAAAGAAGCCGTGCACTGCGTTAACTTTATTAAATGCATGATTCAAACGGTTGCTGTCTCTGAGGTTTACTTTCTATCTCCTTCCCTGTCATTTGTGATGCTCGCTTGTCAAAAGTTTTTCTCGTTCCGGCAGAAAGAGAGATAAAAGTATTACCACGTTTTTATTTTTGGGGGGGGGAGATGTCATAAGCTCAGGGGATTCATTAGTAGTCTACCTGAGTGAGACGCTAGTTCTCCTGTCTCGCCGCCCCATGGCCTGTCTGCAAAGAGAAGTCCACCCCCCCCCCCCCCCCCCCCCGGCACTGTAGAGATAATGATTTCTTCTCATGGTATTCATAAAATAAAGTGAACCATCACTTTCTCAGAAGCGCTCACAGTTCCCAGCTTTTAGCCGTTGTTGTCGGTGGTGTGTTTTTTCTCCGAGCTTTATCTCCCTTTTTTCTTTTTCTTCAACTTTGTGCGTCTCGTCCAGACTAATGGTAACAACTGTGCCGACAAAGAAAGGGCACAACTCTCAGGTGGTGCGCTATCGATCAGCTGAAGGCGGCACATATTCTGTCTCTGTCAGCCGAAGACGACGTTTGTTCACCGCGTGTGAAGAACCCGGGCTGCTGCGCAGACACTGATTCACCAGACAGAGATGCAGCTTGTTTCCTCTAAAGAAATATTAAATTACAATAAGATCATGGCTCAGTTTATCTCTATATTAATCACGTAGTTAGTATGGTAGAGATTTGAGTCTCACATTAATTTATATATGTAATTAAAGTAGATTTTATTCTGCTTCTGGCTGCTGTTATTGTAAGAAAAACCTCCAACTGGGCCCAGTGACCTTCTGCGGCAACTATACCAATCATTTATACGACTTTAATTACATATAAGATCATAATATTTAGGGATGAGTGTCGTTTATTTAATTGCATCGTGTTGACTTGCTGGCTTTAATGGTTTGTTCATGCTACATGACTCTGTGGTGAGTGGGAGATTGATTTAAAGCTTGTTTTCTTTTAATATTTCAGTTGAGAGTTTATTTTATTTAACAGACACTTTGTGAAGATGCAACATAAATCCTTCCAATCAGATGAATCATTCCTCAGACATCAACCGGAGATACTTACCAGATTAAATTAAGCCTAAGCATTCGGGATTTTGTCGATCGGGCTCTCGTTGACCCCGATATGTATTTATTTATTTATATTAATAATTAATTGCTTTGATTTGAAAATACATTCAATACAGCAAAATATAAGTTACTTTAATAAACATTCTATAACCCGTGGTTTTACGTACTCTGCAAAATAAATGTTTGCAGCTTGTCTGCTTGTTCGGCACCCTTGTGTTTTTTTTTCATCTGGCCCCAGATCTGTAATATAATATCCTGACTGGAGTGTAACCGTTAACATGGTCCTGTGAATCTGTGCTCATCGGTGTAGCTGCCCGGGGCGCGCCTGTGTTTACCATCCCGCCGATATTCATCTTTAATCAGCCGGGCCACAGATGGATTAGCATGCTCCACGCAGAGTCGTGTCAGACATTAACATGCTCCCCGTTCGCTGGCGGGGCCCGAGACGTGGGGGAGAGAAGATAAGGTCAGCAGTTAAATATTATCACTTGCCACAGGAGAGGGACCTGGATTTGGTGGAGTCGGGCACAGAGGTAGCCGCCATGCTTAAACGGCTCCGTAAACGCCAATCAGCCTGGAATAACCAGGGGGCCCCGGAGAGCCACGGCAGTTTCCTTCAGGCATCACTCTAACACAAACTGGAATCAGGTTGAGGACACGTGATAATAAGCATCTCCTCTTATCTCATCCTCCCACAAATAACACCTCACGAGGCCGTTTTAGTGATTCACTGTACAACATAGACTCTTTATGAGGGATCCACGCGGAGGCTTTCTTCTTATTGACCTCTGAGTCGGAGTGAGAGCCGACAGTAACCAGCCGAGCAGCGAGCCTGATGCATGTGGGCGCTCCGAGTGGGTCATGTTTGTTTTTCAATCAGCCGGGGACTCCCATTCCATCATCTCCCCGAAAGCCATGTCCACAGCGCCATCACACGGCAAAGCTCATAGTCTATTTCCGAAAGACATCATCACGTTCAGTAGATCCCTCTAATAGGCACGGGTCAAACAGCCGCCATAAATCATAGAAACAACACTTTTCCTCTGGTTTCGCTGCAGCCCCGCTGTAATGGAACAAGGAGCCCAGATAAATTGTTATTACTGCTCCTACAGCAGGAACCACGGCAGGGAGAAGGGAAAAAAAAAATCAATTGTATAATCACTCGCTGAGGAGACGAGGAAAGGGCGACATTGAAGTGTTCCTCCAGCTCAGGTTATTCCTCTGGTGGAGGCTTAGGACTTCTCACAGTCTGGGAATGGGGGGGGGGGGGACAGAGCCAAACACTGAGAAAGATGATGCATTCGTCCAACCTGAGCACCGAGCAGGAATAAAAATAAAAAAAGAAGCCGGCCAGGCAGCTCTTTGTGGCTGGCATTTACAGTTCATTTGTTTTCATAGGAAGTAATTTTCATTAGCAAAACCAATTTCCCCTCCAAGTCCTCCACCTGAATATTAAACACAGAGTCTTGCAGGGAGGAGGCAACCCGGCTCTGACTCGTCTTTGCGAGCGCTCTGGAATTCTTCCGGGGTTGCTCTCTCTTTGTTTGGGCTCCAGGTAAGAGGTGTCACAGTTTGCAGAGCGTGTCGTAATCACTCGCCTTAGGAGAATCCTGCGAGAGAGCTAATCATCACCGCTCTGCCATCGAGCTGAAGAGAGGGAACGTGTGACTGCCGCCTGTCAAACGAGCTGGAAAACGGCAAGTTCACATCAAAGCGCCTCTCGCAACACAAGTTCATTTTTGAGGCGGCAATGAAAGATTCAAATGCCGTCTGCCTTTAATCAGAGAGTTTGTTTCCTCTCGCTAAGGGCCTGGTGCCGAAGAGTCGCTTCCCTCGGCTGCAACAACATCATGAAGAATGAAAGAAGGGAGGAAGAGACGCACCTTTTCGCTGAGCGGCTGCGGAATCAAACGTTCAGCGACACTTTTTCACGATTTTTCAACAGAGATGGACAAGTTGCCAAGTCGAGTGTAATTTGCAAACTGTTCCATGCACCGCTGCTTCTCTTCTGGAGTTAGACGGCTTGCTGGAGGAGTGGGAAGCTGCTGCCTGTGGTTGTGTTGCACTTCACTGTTAGTCCTGAAAAGCTGTTAAAACGTGAAATGTGCGAGGTTCCCAAACTGTTTGTCAGAAATTACAAAGAGAGAGAACAATTTAGATGGTTTGTAACTTGCACTACCAGAGAAACATATATGAGAAGTAATAATTAGACTTTTCAAGGTTAATTCATGATCCGCTTTCAATGTTTTTACATACAATTTCAATTACCACCTATTATCACGTATAATTGCCCCCCCCCTGTGTAAATTGTGGCCCCTTTATGGCCCCTAAATCGAAAAAACATAGAGCCACTGAACTAGAAAAAAATGTGTCTCTGCCATATTCAATGACATCAGATCTCATCACATTCTGCCAATGTCAGATCTTGAACCATCACAAGTTAGTGTCACTTTTCAATCGTGACCTTTCACCCCTAAAATATGCATTTGTCAAAAATGTTGTGTCGCCCATGTCCCATCTACTAACGTGCTTTAGATGTGATTTATGACCAATGCTGCAGCCAGCCACCAGGGGGCGATCAGGGCGTTTGGCTTCACTTTGAGGCAGCCGTCGTGTCGTCCTGATTCACAACGGGCCAGTATTCCTGTGGGTCGTGAGGAGAACAGCTTCTTTTCATCAGGCAGCCACAGCCGTAGCAAATTCTCTGTCCCGGTGTACAGTATGAAAATGTACTTTGTGATTTACGTCCATCTCGCCTGCAGTAACCAGCCCCCCCCCCCCACGTGTTTGCTGCAGCCCGGCGCTGGTGCGGAATACAAATGGCGGCGGGGAATAAAGCACAGTCTGCCGCTAACACTTTGGTGGCAAAGAGGGAAGTGACCTAAAAGCAGGCCGGCGTTTTGATTTCTCCTGATCAAATCCTGATAGCTCATCTTTAGCATTCACGGCAGCACGTGGTCCAGCCCCTTGAGCGACTAGATCAAATTCTCAATTAGGCCTGTTGTACGGGCGCCACCGACCTTGAGGAGGGATCCAGGTTTGAATGCTAAGCCTTTGAAGCCACTTGGGGATAAACAGTGTGTGAGGCACAAAGAGGGAAAATAAAGAAACGGGAGAAACAACAGATTTTTTTTATTGCAACATCTGATTGTGCAGCGACGGCACTTCAGCCTTGTGCGTTTGTTATGGTGATAAATAACACTGCTAATCTGAGTGAAGCCATGTTGGGCGGCTCTCGATTGCCCCATCTCGTTTTGTTTACAACAAACGAATTACAGCACGTGCACAAGCACACAACTGATTCATGGCTCCTAATTGGCCCGTAATGGAAGCGCCGCGTGTTAATACAAATCAACCGCTCGTGTCTTTTGGAGAAGTGTTGAACCTTAGGAGGAAGTGATTAGACTGGTTATTAAACAGGTAAGATGCTCAAACACTGGGGGGGGATTAATCCCAGAGGGAGCGCCTATCGCAGGAGGCGTCCTCAGACAAGAGAGGGAACGTAATTGTACCAATTTCCACCCTGAGCTCTTCCCCCTCTCCCGCCTCGCTCACTGTCGCTCCCCGGGGCAGACGGAGTGGACTGACACAGATAGATGTGGCTCTGCCGGGGGGGGGGGGGAGACGCTCAAGACTCCAAAACGAATTCAACTCCAGCAATTAGCCAGAGTCGTGAAACGGTAATTACAGAAAAAGGATTGGAGAGGGATTCATCGCAGACGAGAACGTGTTGATGAACGTTGTTGACGCCTCGTGAATATAAACACAGGTGTCACTCACACGTTCAGTGATTTGGAAAATGTTTCATGTATTTTGGTCGGCCACAAGTTTGGGCCTAAGTCCTGGAGAGTCTTTATTTTTTAGCTGCAAAAGAAATGTCATTTGAAAAAAAATACAAATGCTAATTTATTATATATTTATTTTAATTATGCGCTACATTTATTTTAATGATTGTACAACTTAAACACCGTACTTTAGTTAGTAACATATTAGTGTTCTTGTGCTATTTTGCAATGTGAATAAGACCATTTTCATTTATCAATAAGACAGTTTTGGAAATATTTACTATTCATGAACAGACCCCGCTGAACTGCAATTAATAAGATTTATATTTCTAATTATGAATAAAGTGTTAGACCTGCGTCTTTCCTCTCTAACCTTCTCTCTGTGTTGAACACAGACAGGAAAATGATAATTAAATGTATTATTATTAATAATATACTGTTGATACGGCAGTGTTTACATTCCAGGAGTTTCTGGAACGTGGAAGCCATCAAACTGCTTTTCACTGAAGCAGAGTTTTCCTCAAAGATGATTTTTCTAACGGTTGCTTTTATAAATCTTTCACAGGAGCTGTTACTGAATAAAGTCAGAATCATATTCAGTGCGGCTGCCACGAGGAAGTCTCACAAATCGTATCTCATCTTTGAAAAGTGACTTTTTTCCAGCACTTGAATTTGATTTTGTCAATCAACACACTGAGTTAAGAAAAAAAAAACACCTCTGCAGAACTTCACAGTCAAAGAACGGGGGGGGGGGGGGGGGGGGGGGTTGGCATCCGAGTCGTGATAGAAAAGCAGAAATGAAAACCCTCACAACAGCTGGCTGAGTGGATTGGGATTCATGTGAGACGTGCAGACCTTCCTGGAAACTGAGGCCTCCTCTGCAGCACCTCGACGAGCCCTGGGAAGGTCTTCAAAGTTTCACAGCCTCACACTGTCTGTGCAAACGAACCAGGGTGTCGGTGGTGGTGCCGGAGGAAACACAAAATAAAGGACTCGGGCTCTTCGTCTCGCCGCGTTAAGAAAGTTGTCACAGGCTTGTCAGTGTTATTACCGCCGACTTGAAGAACGCCGTGACGGGGAGAAGACACGTTCTCCGAGATGGCTCTTTCATTGGAGGAAGCTGAGGTGTGTAATGATGGTGTATCGGTCGCCCTGTGACATCCAGGCCATCGGCACCGCGGCTCGGGCGGCTGTCACAGGTCAGGGCCTCGTCAAACGTTTCAGCGGCAGCGGCGGCGGCATTTAGTCTCGTCCAGATTTCCATTATTTTGTCCCCGTCATTGTTCTGGTACAAGAGAAAATGCTCTGAATCCTAAATGAATCCGATTCGTCCTCTGCCTCTTCATGTCATTTTCTTCATAGTAGTTATTTTCCTAATTTGTTCCCCCCGGTGAGCGTATAATGCCAAACTGAAATTGTATAATTGCTTTGAAGCAATTTGCTTATTTTCCAGGTGAGTTCAACAATGCCCGACCCGAGCGGATGTCTTCCTTTGTGCTAATAGAGTGACTCAGCGTTTCTCTGTGGGAAACGCTCTGGTAAGATTAATGATGGAGGCCAAGGCCCTTCTTAAGGCTCGTTCATTACCACGGGCTGGTCCTCCTGCAGCCTGGTACAACGCCATGAATCCCTTGTGTCCGGTGTCACGTCGCTGGACAAACATCTGCTGGGTCAGTTTACTGTTTCACACTCTGCTGTTGAGAGAGGTTCAGGAGGAGATAAGCGTCGAGTGGGGAGAATTGCTTTTCGCCTTCGGGGACGTGAGCAGCTGATGTTTTTCCACACGACTTTACTCTGCTTGACCCGGAGAAGTTGACTGTGCTTAACATTTCAGGCAAATGTAAATAATTGATGAACTGAAGTGTTTTTAGTGAAACCGACTTGGATGATAATGCAACACTGTTCAAAACATGTTTTCACCCCAAAAAGCATTACATTGACCAGTTTCATGCATATTTTATTTATTTCATAATGAAGATCCCTGTTGTGTTCACTCATTAACACAATCGGTGTGTCCCCTAAATACGACTTATTCGCTTTTAAATGATTCCCTCAGATATTGGTGGAAAATGAATAAATAACAAAACAATCTATCTCACAATATTAAAAACTCTGAAACAATTCCTAAATCTGCCATCAAATTATTTTATTATTTGATCTTTTTCATAATGACACCAATGAAACAAAAAAATTAACTACATTGACATAAACATACTAATTTTGATTGATAACCTACATATGGAAAATCCGAAAATGTCCGTCTATATTAATAATTATCACAATAGATGTCATATTATTATTTATTTTTAGTTATAGAGCTACTTCTTGCTCCTGTGTGATGTTTGTGGTTTTAAACTTTTCTTTATGGACAGATCACAAACATTTAACACATTTAATAGATCAATTATTTGTTATACCTACTTGATGTGTTTGCACAATGCACATGCAAAATACAGATAAACACTATTATTGTTACACTGCTATTGATGAATTTGATATCATAATAATTACTGATCTTGTTTTACTGCCGGGTCCTACTTGAAAGACACTTTTCTACATTTTGTCCTGGCTGCCACTGACATCACTGCACTCGAAAGCAGAATTCTTTATTCGGATTCAGAACTTTTAAATGTCAGCTCGTCTTTATCCAGTTTCCAGCATCAGGCGCTGAATAAAGTTAGAATGTTTTTGATGCACTGCAGGTACTCCAGGTGCAGTTCATAAATTAGGCCAGGCACGGAGCTCATTGTCTGATGGGGGGGGGGGGGGGGGGTTCTTCAGTTCATCCATGACAGCGCTGCTCTCCATACTTTTGATGGGTGCAGGTGAGGAGAGGCCTCATCCTCATCCTCTTCATCCTCTGAAGGCAGAGGACATGTTTGAAGCCGTTCCCACCACCAATATCCCAACAGGGCGAAAGACGAGGACAAAATATTGCTAGTTAATATTTATAAGCGGTAATCGCACTGTACTGGTGAACCCTTTTGAAATGGAATCACGGCCACAAGGGGTCCCTCAATCAAAAGAATGACAAAAAAAAACTAGTTTGATGACATCACGACGCAGTGTGGGATCATGTGAGTTGTCCGTTAACCCTCTTGCTTCCCCTGTGAGTACTGGGAGAGCTTTGGGGAAAGCGATGAATGATTGTCATCGGCTACAATTGACAAATAGGCCTAAATCAGCTGATCGGCTAATTGGCTAACTGTGGTTTTCCCTCATTTCCCCCAGAAGTAACAGAAGTGATGGGAAATGCCACTGGTAAAAGGGATATGACGCAACTGAAAGGCAACCACAATGAAGTGTAAACTCTATTTACTCTAGATACAGAGCAAACCACATAACATCTAGTGATAACTTCAGTCCACTCGTCAACTATGTTTCCTCTTTTGTAGGAATGGACACGTCAAGCTAAACTTATTTTTCTATATTTGTGCACGTCTGTTAATAAAGACTCCGCCCCCTTTAGTTATCTGCTATTTAATGACTGAAGAAAGTTTAATGCAGTCACACTGTGCAACATGGATCTAATAAACTTAAGGATGATGAGTTAGCTGTATGAAGACTGAATGGAGGTAGTACTAATGGATGATGGATTCACTGTGGATTTTGTAGATCTCCGTGTTTCTGTGTCAGTTCTATGCAGAAGAGGCAGAAGGGAGACTGGGAGGGAAAATTGAATTTCACATCACTGCTGTGAAAGATCATTTAATAAATCTGTCTGAAATCTACACTCTGAGAAGTTTGAAATATTCCATTCATTTATAGATTTTGTGTTAAATCACAGCAGTTATTACACTCACAGGAATAATTCTCCTCATAACTGCTCATACGAGGGGTTAAAACATTGCTCATGTCCAAATTAACGGGTTTAGAGTTTTGTCCAAAGTAATTCAGAACCAGTGTGATTTTGCTTATATATGCTAATCCCTAATATATTAAGATTTAGGAGGAATATTCGTATTTTTATTCTATCATGTTCGAGTTCAGTTGTGGAAAGTGAAGTCACTTAAGTGCTGTTCTGGGACCTCTTTGCATAAAGAGCTCTAACACCCTTGACAATGAAGTACATTTTTCCGATAATAGCCACTTTTCAACTTAGTAGTCAAATATTGAAAGCAGCACCTTGACTTATATTTATATAATTCATCTATTGCCCTAATGTTTGGACTCACCTTGTGCAGAATCCCATTAGAGATCAAACCTTCTTTACATTTAGTTCTTGCCGGGGTTCTTCTAACTGGGATAATGCACCTCGGCTGGTAAAGCATTATGTAAATCCTGCCAGTCACTAGTAAGTGTGTAAAGAATTTGAACACAAACATTTGCAGTGAAGTGTGTGTTCGGGCCCCGTAAATACAATCAGGCATGTAAGTGTTCGGCTGTAGCGGCAGTGACAGCGAAGCTCCGGCGACAATTCTCCTCTCAGCAGCAGACAAAGGTGTTGTGTAATGGAATTCAATCAGCAATGTGCTTGTCCCCCCCCCCCCCCCCCCCCGCCCCCATTGAAAGTGAGGGGGGCAGCCATTTGCTTGTTCTGAGGAGAGCGTTTAAATCCGCCTCACAACAGTGTTGTGTAGCCACGGCGTGAGCCATCGAGCTCTGGATGTGATCATACGTTTTTTGGGGATCAAATAAATGGATGAAAAATTGACCGAAATGTCATCAAACTGCAAAACCCGTGGTGCAGCCGGAGAGCGGCAAACTTCAGCTGAGGGCAGGAGTCGACAGCCTGATGTATTTCTGTTCGGGCTCGTGATTGAATCTGGACTCGAGGCCCGGTTGGCAACAATGATATTGTTACTGCTCGGTATTGCCTGGCTGCACCGGGTGAAGAAAAAAAAGAAAAAGGGAGCGACTCAGAGATGTGATGGAGGTATAATGGAGTTCTTCACAGGTCAGCGCAGAACTATTGACCTCTCAGTGGGTTCTCTCTGTCCTCCACTCATCCGGCCACAGCATCCACCAGTCATCAGCAGTCCATCACCCCGGGGTTTCCTGGAAGAGCTTGGAATCGCGACTGTTTGTGCGTCCACCGCCCAGATCTCACCGGTTCGATTCCTCCTCCCTCCAAACGCTCGGCGTGACCTCCGACCGCCGACGCTCTCGTGCATCAAAACAACAAACTTGCGAAATGGTCGTCTAAAGAGATGAGATAGCTGCGTGCGGGATAACTGGCCGACTTCCAAGCACATTAGTCCATGTAACAATTCCCTCTTTATCAGCAATTTCCCCTGCTTATCATGCTCCATTTGTTATGCTCGCCTTTTTTTTATTGCATTGTGGGTAGTCGGGGAAACACTGAATCAGAGGGTGTCCTTAACAGGCCGCACAATTGGATTGTTTATCCCCCTCCCTGCTCATTTTCAAAACAGCAGATGATTTGTGTCCACTGGCGATGGATGCTGTTTTTCCCCAGCGGTGAGCACACATTGTAATTCCAGTTGATCCTACAGGCCGGCTGTTATGTTGTGCACGCTCTCGTGCTTGCAGGACCTCGGTGCGGCTGGATCCCCTCTGCAGGCTGAGTGACAATCCAAACAAACTCTCGGCTGCTCTGACAGATAGAAGCAGACGCCATGAGAGGGGGAGAGCGCGGCTGTAATTCAAGGTGCAGCTGAAGAAGAGCGTGAACACCCCTCCGGAGACTTTTAAAATGCATCTATGGTCTGTGATTAAATTCTCACCGAGCAGCTGCAGCAGATTCTCGTAGATTAGTTTTTTTTTTTTTTTATGGCATATGTTAAGTGATAAGGCTGGAGTTCTTCTATGGGTGTGTTGATGTGTGTTAGGTCAACAATGTGTTGCTTTCCAGCTTCCGTATGTTTGTTACGTTCGTGTAGTGAATCTTTTAACGTTAGTCTCAAATATGCCGCAATTAAAAAAATTCGGAATTTACTGAATAGTCACTTTGTCTGGGACTTTTTTCAGCTGTGGATTAATACACGTGATGCTGTGGTGAGTATTTCCTCTCATAAAAGTGAATCCAAAAAATCTTCATCGCCCCCTGTTGGCTGGATGCAGTATTGGCCCCTGCCTCTCCCATGTTAGCAAACAGGACATGGACCAAACTTAAAAATCCAGGTATATGTTAAATTAATTAGTTTAGTTTAAAATTGTTGTCAATAGTTTGAATTTTTTTTGACAACTTTATGCAATAAAACAAAGTGAAACATCACGATTGGCAGCTGAGGCTGAATTGTGATTGGTTGAGAGCTTGTATCAATTAGGCCTCAATAAAACGACTAGGAGCCAAGATGGCAGCATCTGGAATAGTTCGGCTTCCTTTTCATTGGATACATCATCATGTGTTTTATACAGATGTTCACGACCCCCTCAGGATAATGTGCTATAGCTTTGATCCCCTGACCTCAAATGATCCACTGACCTTTCTTAAATAAAATGATTTACAGCTTTTTGGTGAGTTCCACGGCACAGAGCAATAATCCGTCATGGAGATAATTGTTGTAAAAAGATAGAGTTCATTGTTGGGTTTGCTCTTTTCATTGGATTAGCCGACAACAAGGAAAATAATTTCCTTTTAAAGTGACTATTTTCGCTCCTTTATAAACGTGGACGTGTTGTGTTTTTTTAAAGCAGAACTGTGAAATCACTGAATCAAGCAGTTGGCATTTAAACGATCCATCACTTTCTGCACTTGTTAAAACACGCCAGGCATGACGCTGCGACCACTTACCCGCCTGCTACATTACAACTGAACTCCTCTCTCTGTCTCCCATTCATTCTCTCTTCTGTCTCGTCATGTTCTCAACGTGCTCCTGTCGCATGAGCAACATTCTGGTTTGATTAATGTGAAATGTGTGTCTGCCCCTGTCCTGCGCCAACGTGTACGTGAGCCCCAGAAAGGTTAATTGGCTCCACTGTGGCTGATGGTTGACAAAAAGAAGCTGCCGCCATGAAGACAAATGGTCGGTGGATATTTAGAGGAAGGAATGGGGGGGGGGGGGGCACATGTGAGGGGGGTTGTTCTGCTGCTGCCGTCTAAGAGAGTGCGCGTTCAAGTCCTCGACTTCTCCGAGGAGCACCAGACGAATACCGGCAGGATAAGAGACAGGCCTCTGTAGCAATTTGTAGTATTCATGCAACATTACACAAACAGCCGTTGAGCTAAAACTCTCTGAAGAACCTATTTTTATTCAATTGTGCCTGCTGCACCAAAGGAGCCTCAACACGTCTGCCATTTGAGGATTTCCACTTAAATCCGCGGAGTGAATCGAGTTTCCTGCTCGACAGTGGAACGTGTCATTTCCGATCGGCGCCTGCACGTCTGGTTTCACCGTAGAACAAGAAGCGTCCGTGTGATCACCATGTTGTCGTGAGAGCCGACCAATCGGCACGGTGGCGGTGGCGGCGTCTCCGGCCGACTTTAATGAGTCCTCAACATGAGACACAGAGCAATTAAATGTGATGTTACTATGGTGTTTGTTCTTTGCTTTTGAAGAACCAGCCAATTATCAGTTGATCTGAGAGTTTCCAGGGGATCACGACAATTGTCACTTGTAATTTTGTTGTCGTGCGGATGATGAGAAATGTAACTTAGCAACAAAATGGATAGTTGTGCGACGCTGGGCGACACCGGGCTGGTTTGTTGTCAAGCGCTAATTAGGTCTGACAGGCATGTCAGCGTTTACCAGTTCCATTTTCCCTGTTGCTGCTTTCCCTTAAAACACAAAATGACACATTCACAGATTCCCGGTTGCTAAACAAACAACAAATCAGAGAAAAGTTCAACAATGTTATCAAAGAGAAAATATTGTATCTGAATAACATTAAGGCAGTAAGGCTCCTTGTCTGTCAGTAGTTTATTCTTTTAAAGAGTCTCACAAACTGATACTCATGTAGTTTTTTGCATTTATTCGATCTTGTTATTAGTGATTAATTTGTCTTGTTGTGATATTTCATCATTTGGTCTCAGGGTGGAACCTCCTCTGCACATTTGCATTGGGTTCCATCATCACATTTCTTTTCCCATGTTGGGAACAAATTAATACAAAATGTATCCAGCCAACATCGACCAGGAAATCTTCACATCTATTCGAGGAAATCCAGGATTGAAGAACCTGGAGATTGTCAGGTCACACGTGTTCGCAACAACAGGAAATTGTGTGAAACCTTCAGACGAGGACATGATGTTTAGATTCAGAAATCACGTTTCAGTCCCTTTTCTTCGTGGGTGTCTTCTGCGTGTTTGGCACAACTCTCTCTTCCCTCAGATGTTTTTTCTGTGATGTTTGCAGCCACTCCACGCTGTTAGTTTTCCAGATCTTCTCACATGGGCTCACTCAGACATAACATTTGGAGCCTGGCAGGGAAACTTCTGCATGTCTGGAGCCACTGACTCAGATACTTGAGCTCTCACAGACAATTTCAGGAAAATATCCGCAGAGTGAGCGATGAAATGAATTCCCACATGAATAAACGATTTCTAGATTGATTTCATATATTTATTAGTATTTCATGAAGAGATCAGCCCAGTGCGCCAGTCAGCCTCAGCTCCGGTGACTCCTCTGGTCTCTGGATGATTCTGCACAGCAGCAGGTTCTGGAAGTGACTCAACCCCGGCGTGTTGTTGGCACCGCACCTGAACAGCTGCACATCCTCAGCCGGCACAGAAGGAGGAAACCCTCCTCCAACGTATGGTTTTACATATTTTGTTTCTGATGTTCCTTACGAGCTGGTTTCATGTTCCGAGCGTCTCTACCTGCTGTCGCTCGGCTCTGGTTCACCTGCAGGAAAGTGTCCAAATCGGCCACTGCCTGATTTGTCAGCTGTCGTGTTTGTCCCGGGTGTTAATCTCGTATTTATAGTGGACAAAATAATCAGCGTTTTTTTGCAATGCAGATGATCTATAGTTTTGTGCTTCTGGATTAAATCTGTCCCAGTGGTGTGTTTCTCATCCTGTCACTCAGCTGCAGCTCTCTGCAGAGCCCCTGCTTCTTTGAGAAGGAGCCACCAGGGGGCAATATCTCACCTGCTAGTCCCAGTCCATTTGCAGACTGGCTTCAGTGGCAGGCTCCCTCTCCCAGACGCCGCTGTGTTCTCTGTGACCAGTCCTCCCACACAGCCTGCCTGCATTTTGTGTGTGTGTGTTGGAAAATGTGTATTCATGCACCCGGAGGCCAGGCTGCGTTTCAGACGGACGGGACGTTTGAACACTTGGATTGAGAATCATCAGATCCACCCACACATACAGAAGGAAGTGAGGGGAGACTATTGTTTTTGTCCTTATCGAGGCCTGACCCAGGTTGACAACAAATTAGAACTGAGGGAAATTATTGTTTTCATTGGAATCCACGTATCACATATGATATAAAATATAAAGCCTGATGATTTTGCCATGAGAGATCATTCAATTATTATTCAAGCTGAGGAGGGATTGTGCCCTAAGTCATCAATAACTCATAATGGGATTTACCTTCACGTCAAGGTTCTCTCAAAGCCTTTTGGATCGAATCCCTTCAAACCCACTCTATAAATCCGCTCTGCTCTTGAACCACTAGGGGCTCGACTTCCGTGGTGTGATGTAAGAGCTGCATTACTTCTGCGTGCTGCCCTTTTCCAGCTGGAAACAAACCTTCTCTTCTTCTATACATCGCCGCGTCGCCACTTGCACGCTAAGCAAATGTGCTATTGGACCAAACAGTGGTGAGCTTACACGTAAAAGCTTTCACACGACGTCCTTGAATGTTCCTCATTGTTCTGATGTGCACGTTCCAACGCACAAGGAAAAATACAGACGTGTGGAAGCATGTATGTCATTTGCAGAAATAACCGACCTGCTGTGGAGCGTGTCATCTCAACGACGACTTGACTGTGCACGCTGTCACGCTCAAGCATCTCTCTGGTTATTCAGCTGAGTGAAAGAATGTACGACATGCCGAGGTATCTGCCGTTCACCTGACATTTACAGGCCTCAGGAAAGGTGGCTAAAAATATTTTCTCTCTTTTCACTAATGCTTGATTTAAACCTTAGGACCTTGTCGTGTTTGATGCAGCCACCAGCCTGTGCAGGGAGGGGACATGCTGCAGTGTGTGTGTGTGAGCGCCATTTTACAGGAAGCATATAAAGGCCTGGTGTCCGTGTAAAGCTCCTGTGTGCAACTTGTGACCTCTACCCACTGTGTGTGTGTGTGTGTGTGTGTGTGTGTGTGTGTGTGTGTGTCGCAGCCAGTTTTATGTGAGTCTGTGTTTTGGTCGCACAGAAACAAAGATAAGTTGGTCAGCAAACAGTGACAATTTATTATTTTATCAGTAATAGAGCACAAATGAGGACCAGTTGGCTTTTATAGGTATGTATGGTAGAAAGAAGATCCACCAGATTAATACAAGACATTTACTATTATTATTATTCTGATTGTGGGTTAATAAATAAATCAAATGGTAATAGATAGTCTCAACAAATAGACCGTTTCTTTCTCTGGTTCATCACAACTAAACTCGACCAATACATGAATTATAATGTTGACATGTAAATTTGTATTGATGTTTATTTCAATATACATTTTTTAAAGTATGTAATAGTCAAGTATGTTTAGTTTGTGCACTGTTTAGCAGAATCATCACCTCTGATTTCATTGTGAAGTGTTCCATTGTTCAATGACAGGTCATTTTGATCATACCTGTAGGTTTTCCAATCCTACTGTCAGTATTTTAGTTGATCTGAATTCCAAATCAAGCCGTTCTCATTAACATGTTTTTCTGTTTCTGTTGTCAGACCACGGAGCAGCTTGGTAGCGATGGCACCGCGGCTCATTAAGCTACGTGTGAACCAGCAGTCGCTTCCGAGCCGACTCGAGCTGCTGCTTTACTAAAACCCAGATTTTCCAACCACGACACCATGTGACCAAAAACCTATCCACCTTAAAGAGGATGGCTCTGCTGGGAATACACTGTATTTACCTGTAAGATGGTAACTCGGAGGGGACATTAGCAGCTCACTCGTATCGTGTCGGCTGCTTTGCGGTCGGTTAAATAAGACAGACCTGTGTCTGCACACTGAACACACTGGGATCTCTATTCCGAAAGTCACAGTAGCAAAGGTTTGTCCAAAAATAGAAAAGCCTGCAAATTGGGAAATCAAGCGACGAAGGAGCTAAGTTTGCAGAACTGCCTCTAAACACCTACTGGTGATGAAATGGAAACTGTTCCCACCAAATAACTCGGTGAAAACACCCACGCTCGGGCCGGCCGGCCACCGGTGTAACTGAATCAGTCAGCCAGCAACAGATATCTGCGTTTATCGCTCCAGCTGCTGCAGCCAAGCCAAGAATAAACCAAAGTGATCACTGGTGGATAAGAGACGATGCACCACTGTTCCTCGACTAGCTGAAAAAAATGTACTTCTATCTTGACTCCCATTTTTTGAACAATGTTATATGCAGATAACATAACACCATATACAAAAAGTATTGAATCCAATTTTTAAATAAATAAAACCACCTTATATTCCATATCCGTGAAAAAAGCACATCACAGAGAAAAAGTAGTTTAGTTCACTTGTTTGTTTTTTCATCGCTCACTTTCTCTCCCCGGTCGCACTTGTGCATAATCTCTGCGGCGGGTTTGGTGTTAGCTTCACTAAATAACACAATGGGAGGTTGAGAATCAATAACCTGCCAGTGACTGTGTAACAGAGAGACACACACAGAGACTTTGCATGTCTCCAACAGAGTGGAGAGAGTCATTTCCTTTCCCTGGAACAAAGCACCGATCCCGGGGAACATAGCTCAGTATTAAGGCGACGAGCACAAAACATTCTACACCCCATAGCCTCTTTATTGAAGACGCCTATCTCCGACCAAATAGGATCCGTTTGCCACAAAAACTGTTTGAGTTCTTCAAGTTATTGACTCAGCGAAGTGCAGAAACACAGCTCTGGCAACCGGCTTTACAGGATTTACTCTTTTGCTTTAGCGTCAAACTTTATTTCATCTCAAAGCTGCTGCTTGGACAAAAACCTTGTGTGGAAACTGCTGCATGTCACGATATTTCAAGCATCGTAAATTCAACGCAGACTGCATGGAAAGGCTTATTTCTTTCAATTATATTTTCATCATACCTGGTATAATTAGCATGCTCTTCATCACTGCTCTTGCGTAGGTGGTGGAGGAAGTGAGTGGTGATCTGTCTGCAGCTTTATTTACTGTCAGGTTGTCAGACTTTTCAAATCCAAGCTACGTCCCCTCGACTCTCCTCCATCTTTGTTGTGTGTGTTGACTTTCATGGAAATCAACCACCTGCATCTGTGTCGTGTGGAAGACCTCAAACTACCGTCCTAATTATGAAAACAATTATTTCAAAGAGTAATTTACTACACAACAAGATTAACGAATATGAAATATAGTTTTTGTATCATCCCATGACAGGTATGGTGGTATTTAACTGCTGACACACATCGTACAATGTGACATAAGTAATAATATGCAAACTGGCAATAGCTGACTGTTTTGGCCACTAGGGGGTAGTAGAAACGAGATGTGAAAATTCCCTTGTTGTGAACTTCTTAGTAAATTCTTTCTTCTTCATACATCAACCAGATACAGATGAATTTTATCTTTTTGAGTCATGTTTCCTATAAAGTCCACTATTCACTGTTTGAACTCTGTGTGTGGTCTCTACCAACTCCTCAGGGACATATATGACTATCTAGTTGTTCAATGCTCCACAAGAAACAAATATCATGGGAAACGTTTATATTTTTTATCATTTATACACATTGCACTTTTACTTTATTTGTAATTTACTTTTTATTTGATTGCTGTTTGGGATTAAAATGTATTGTATTCCTTGTATTTTCGTATTGCTGTACCTCGGCACCATTGAAAATCAACGTGTCTCCCGAGGTCTTAAATAAATAAACGATGATGATGCTGATTTGCTTCCACCAGTGTCTGATTATTTCTCACCATGACACTTTCTTTGCATCGAGCTCTGCTTTGCTCACTGAACTGAGCGTCGTCCTCCTGGCGCTGCAGAGATCCACAGGATGATGAATTCACTGCTTCCGCTCCTTCCCCTATTGCATCTTTTATAATGATGTTCAAGCACAATGCAGCACCTGTGTATTCTGTATGCCTTCTCGGATTCGGTTGAGAAAGTTTGCTGCAGGCTGCTGTTGTGCGTGTGTGGCTGACACTTGTGCCGTGCGTGTGTGTTACTCTGCTCCGAGTATCTCCAGCTTTAAGAAACTTGACAACCAGCTGCAGGAGGATCTGCCTTTTTAAAGCGTGTGATGAAATGCCGGCGAGTTTCCTGATGGTTCAGTCTTGTTCACGTGTTGCTTGAGCTTTGAGTGATTTCTCTGACGCGGTATCGAGGCGGCTGACACTGAAGGTTTGGACGCCCAGACCTTCACACCAGCACCTGAACACACACAGAGAGACAGAGCAGCTTCAATCTGTTCCCGTTCAGTCTGCAGCAACACATCCAGAGGAACAGCAGCTTCCACATCCTGCTCGGCTCAGAGCGAGTGGGTCTACCAGTTCACGTCGCCCACTCTACACACTGACCCTCCATCAGCTTTTCACTATTCACTGTGATTATCGGTGCAGGTGGCCCTTTTCTGCTCTTCATTTGTAAAACATTAATGCTCATGTGGCTAACGCACCCTCCTCGGATGCCTAGCGGGAAGCCACCATTGATCTCCTGCTGTCTGCTGATCCGCTCTGAGCCTTGAAGAGTTGTTTGTTTGGAGATGCTCCTCTGCACATCATTGTTGTACAGAGCCGGTATTTACATACCTCCTCCCTCTGTATGTGTGTGTGTGTGTGTTTGTTTGTGTGTCCTTGCCTTCTCTCTGCTCGTCTCTAATCGTCGAGCTGTTTCAGCCCACAGCGTCGCTCCCGACTCAAAAATATGTGGGTACATTTTATCGCACGTCCAGAGGGAAGTCGTTTCTAGCCCCGTTCAGTTGTTTTTAAATCACTCATCGACCCAGATTAACACGTTCAAGGTCACTTTAACATCACTTCTAATTTACATGAACAGAAACTGAACATTTTCAGGAATCTGTTTTGAGTAAACACCAAGGTGTGCCAGATAAAGTGGTGTGTGTGTGTGTGTGTGTGTGTGTGTGGACACTTGTGTGAGGCCTCTTGTTGCACCCTCAGGGGCTGATGGCTGAGCTGCTGTGGAGAGGAGCTGCAGTCTTTACCACCTGCTATGAAGGAAGCCTTCTGTGCAGCCGTGATAGTGTCATACGAAGGGGAATGAAAGCCCCTGCATGTCAACGCCTTCCTGTTTTAAGGATAATATTTTTAGTGGCATTGCTACTTTTCTATTAGATTGTGTAGAAGTGGCGAGGAGACGCAGCGAGAGAACGGGGAGGACGGGAAACCACTGTCACTTCCAGTTTGTGTCTGACAAGACGCCGGCTCCACGGGGGACCGCAGCCCACGGGACGAGTCGTCTCAGAGAATGTCCACGTTTCAATTTCCCTTTGTCATCAAAATGCTGAGCGGCTCCTTCTGGGAAAAAACTTTAGATCCGGTGGAGAAATTGTCCATCTGTTCAACTTTTGTCTCCATTCTAGTGTTGAATTATCTTTCTCCTGCACCTCCTGCATTGGCCGTCTATCAGCAAAGAACCAGACAAAAGGAGATCTTCCTCATTAAGCTCTAAGCCTCTGGTCGGTCTGAAACTTCTGGCTCAGCAGCACCTCCTCTGCTCCCCCTCCCCTGGGACCCCCGAAGCTGCCTCTAGGTGCTCTCCACAATGAGATGAGTCACACAGAACGGGAATTCACTTTTCCTATCTTTGATGAAAACATTTCAACCAACTTCTGGCGACCCACTGCTTCCCGGTGAGGGGAATTTAGCAGAACGTGTTTTTCTCCTCAACCCGACACTCTGATTCTGCACGCTGGAGGATTACGTCTCTTCAAACACGAGTGCACTTGTCATACTTTGTGTAGTCAAATCCCCTGCCGTCCATGCCTCCTGTGTATGTTCCTCCCAGGTGTTTTGTCGGGGTCTTGGTGATTGGTGAAATAGGTTGAATTAGTGGATACAAAATGTTCCGCTCCTTGGGATTTGCAGGTTTCCCAGCGGAGCCCTCAGCCCGTCTGAGGAGTAGCCCCCTGACCACGGAGCTGTTTGCTCCTCGCCACAAGTTCAAACAGTCGTTAGTGACGCCAGGCAAACACTGGAAACTGGTGATGTGATTCTGGTTGTGTTGTCTTTTTCCGTTGTGCGTCGACAGTCTGTCACCAGTTGTCCAGTATTGTTCCGTTCGTAGCTTCACTGACGTCAGCAGCCGCTTGTGATGACATCTAAAACTACTGGAGTTTTGGGGGAATTAAAAGCATTTGGCAGCTTGGTTTCTCCCGAGCTCTCCCTAAGATGCTCACGCTGGGACACTGGGAGAGGATTAGGTTGGAGCTGAACACTGAGAGCTGCGGCGAAATGCAGTAAA
The DNA here is from genome assembly GCF_949316205.1 of Platichthys flesus. Lineage (NCBI taxonomy): Eukaryota > Metazoa > Chordata > Actinopteri > Pleuronectiformes > Pleuronectidae > Platichthys > Platichthys flesus. The sequence goes on along the minus strand of NC_084958.1, from coordinate 19,564,219 downwards.
GCTGACAGAGAACAAGCTGTAAGTTTGGTGGTGGAGTGTGATTCATTAGACTGTTGACCTTCCTTTAAGGGAGATGATGAACAGCTCAGTAGCAGACCCGGGGCCTCAGGCTCTGCTCCCCCCCCCTCGCAGCCGTCTGCAGCTTCAACTCCAGCTCACATTCAATCACTCTGGCAGCCACTGGTTGATAAATACCCACCATATGGCTTCTTTCCTCACCTTTTGCTCCATCCTGCGAAAACAAAAAAAAAAAGCTAAATGTTGCTTGTGCGATCAAGTCCTCCCACAAGCACCATCTTCCTTGTTTACCCATTAGAGCCGTCATTACTGCAGCTAATGGAGGAGATGACGGACACGTTGTTTCCTTCTCTAAAGACCAGTAACTGGAGAATGCTCTGTTAATGCTGTGTTTTATCTTCGGGTTTAAAACGGGCTTTAGAAATAAAACTCGTATCCAACTGTCTCCGGGATTGTTTTTTTTACATTGTCTGCATTGTTTTGACTTCTATTGCATCTCTCACAAAAAGGGACCTTGTGTTTTTGCCCAGATAAACTTTTCAACCTGTAACCTACAGTGAGGCTCGACTGTTTTTATTTTTTTCCTTATCAAAACATGCACACACGAGCGCCTCAAGGCCTTACCTGTGAATGAAGGCTATATTTCTTTGTCTTGTATAAAACAGGTCTGTTTTGGCCTGAAGAGGATTTGCTGTGAACTCCTCTGCTGGAATGTCTTCTGAGACGAACGGGGACAGTTATTATAAATCCTGATGATTCCCTGCTCTGCCTCAGGGATGTGGCCTGAGCTCCAGGGTCCTCGGCAACATTTATCAACACACACCTCACGTTTAAAACACACAAGTGAGCCAGTGCTTTGAGAAGTCATGACAAGAAACTCAAAGACCATTTAAAGGTAAATATTATTCTCTCCAGAGCATGTTTCTTAGGTACACATATACATCTGCTTCATTTAGTGTAACTTTTACTGAGCAGCAGCGCCCCCTGCAGCCTCATGTGCTACATGGCTCTGTGTCCGAGAGTTGAAGTGATTTTCATGTATTGAAAAAAGAATGTTGAACAATCGTAGCTCCTACAGAATCGCCCCACCGTATGAACTGAAACACCACTTATACGTGGATATTACCCATGATCCTCGGCTCCCTGAATCAGAAGAGTTGCCCCTGTTACAAATCCACATAACTCTTCTAAGATTGACTCATATTTAGCGACTTCTAAGTCTTTTTAACGGATCTACGGCTCCGTTCTGACACTTGAAGCTGTGGTAACACTCCTCCCACGGGTCCCACTCATCAAAGTGACATGAGGCAGAGGTTCAGGGTGAGGAGGTGAAATACAAGAAGAAACATTCTCCCTTCTCCAAGTCAGTGAACCATCAAACACTTTGTGAGGCTGCTATTCTAATGTAGAATCAGTCGCATAGTGATGCTTTAACGCAATTATACAATCAATCAATAATGTTTCTGTACAATAAAAAACATATACCTGTAGACGATGGGGTCGGACTTGAACAGCATGGATCCGTGAACCCCTCCTGCCTTGAGTCAACAGACCGGACTGGTGCTGGTGGTATAATGGTATGGGACATGTTGCCTTGGCACACTGCTGGTCTCTTAATGACTATTAGTTATTGTTGGATTGCCCCAGCTTGTCTGAATATTGCCACTGACCATGCTCGTCCCTTTATAGACACAACTCACCATCTTGTAATGGCTGCCTCCAGCTTAATGACGCCCCACGTCACAGATAACTGGTTTCAACTGGTTTCATGGCGATGACGAGGTTTCTGACGAGGTCCCCCCCCCCCCCCCCCCCGAGGTTTCCTCAGGGATCAGGTGGTTGCAGAGTTTGAAATGTTTTGATTGAGGTTTTAAGGTCACGTTTTTTTATCTTAGCTTCAGGGGTTGAATCAGCGGAGGCACCTCAGGATTAAAGTCGGGTCCAAGGGGATGTGATGCAAGTATTGAAGCATCTTGACGCGTGTGCTTTCTCAAATGATCATTCATGAAAATGTACTACATTCATAATTCATTTATTTATTTTGGAGATAGAACTGCATATTGTTTCCTCGAGCAGCAACAGCAAAGTTTACAACATCACATCTGACCCGACTGGAACAAATCTGGAAATGTCAGTAGAATAACAAATGTATGCCAGGCAAGTAGGGAGTACACAGACTGAAGAACACAGACGTTTGTCAGTATCAGATTCTCTGACCTCTGTCCTCCTCCCTCTGCTGCTGATGTGATTCACTCTGCAGTTCCCGCTGCTGCTTTGTCTCAGGCTCCAGAAACATTTACCAGAATTTGCTCCATTTTAAGGATTCGTGGCCAACTCAGATAAACTGTACATACAGAGAGCTTTCACTTCAGCTTCCACCTCAGTCCGTGTGCTGTGGAACTGTTTCTATTGGCTGAAATAGAATGAAACAAGTGCTTTTGTACTTTTTCTTTATACTGCGTTGTCGTCAGAGTGAGACGTCACCTGAACGACACCTGGTTCATCAACCGCTCTGCGTCCAGCCCTCCGGTACCTTTTAGAGCTAGATTGGGTATTGATCCAGTAGAGGGCGCTCACTATAATATCAAAGTAAGTCTGTTGTATTACTTTGTTTTGCTACAAAGATGGAGGATGGAAAAATGTTGGAGTGTACAAACGTGGATTTCTCACTCCTCAAAGTCAACAAACCTGCGAACTCACCTGTTAGCTTCTCTTCCGCGGACGTTAAGTGTTTGACCTCATCTGGATCGGTGGAGCAGGGCGGGGACATACAAATACATTTGGAGGATTGACGTGTCATTTTATATTCGTTTAAATTAGATCTTCGGTAAAGATGACAGCCCCACTTAGCCTGATCAAAGCAAAACATGGTGGAAACTTTATTATCTTAGCCTCATTTAATTGTTATAACGGTGAAAGGGAAAAACCCCCCAGAGTGAGTTCGGTGTTCCTGCAGTAACCGGATCAGACCTGTGGGACGTGGCGGGGGAGGAGAGTGGCAGCGTTAATGTGCCGCTGACAAACTGACAGAAATGATGCGATCACGTCAACGTGGATCTCAAAGGAACAGTTTCCAAGATCGTGTGCGATTCATGAATAGACAAACCTGGTTTTCGTGAATCGATTGTGAAATTGATTCTGTGCAGCGAGCATTGAGATATTAGTGTTGAACGGTCCCCGCAGAGTATAATGAATAATTAGTTGAAACACTCAGGTAAATAGCTAACTGCAGATCAGCTCCGTGCTCAAATAGATTCCTAATCCCTCCTGTGCTTGGCGTCACGGTGGGTCCCGTGGCGTGCTGTTGAGCACACGCCGCGGCTGTAACCTTGGCCAATCCTCCCGTCCCTGCAGGGCTCACGCCGGTCAGAGTGGGTTGTAATACCACTAATCAGACGCTTTAACTTTTATGTAAATTTCCCCGGCTTATGAATCTTTAAAGAGGTGATGTCAAAGACAAAAGGAAGGAGTGAGCGAGGAGGGTTGAGCCGACGGTGAACCGTCAGACGTGCGAGGCATCCAGTGCTGCTTCGGAGCGACACTCCCTCACACACTAATGAAGTCGTACAATTAGTCTAATTAGTGATGCTGCTGTCAGGCCCGGCCGCGGACACGTCTCTGAAACTGACGGGTGCTTTTAAAAACGTGACGTTAATTTGACAGCTTCCATCACAATCTACACGAGGATCTGAGGATCTGTCATTTTTTGAAAAATAGATTTTGTGGGGGTTGAAGATGACCCACAATCACAGGGAGAGGGTGATTGTTGTGCGATGAAGTCCCGTCCACACACAGACAGCAACAGATTAACAGTGTTGCTCAACTGAACGAACCGTAATTACTGACCTGCATTCAGTGCTACCCAAGACTCCTGTATGAGCATCCCTCTTACACACACACACACACACACAGAGCGTACTGCTGTTGCTGCAGCAGAATGATTCCACGATTCAGGTCAACACGAGGCCCCGGGCGCATAAACCAAAGTCTCTCCGTCTTTCACAACTTAATTTGGTGAGGAATAATGGCTCACATGTGTAACGAGGCCGCGCTGCCTCACAAGTTTGGGAAAGATATATTAGCGTCAAAGAATCGGGCTCCTCCGCTGAATAATGTGTCAAAGCGAATAACTGTACATATACGAAAAGGTCCTGGTGGCGTTGTTCCACAGATAAATAGACATAACAAATAAGGACTTAATTCACACGGACACATATTATCCAGTTGAGCTATAATACAGCCTCACACTCGCTGCCTCTGTAAATGAATGTGTGAGATATTTTACATATCCCAGCACCGGCTGCACAGTCTGTTCTCTGTTAGTATTTAATCATTTTTGCAGTAGAGCTGAAATTAAAGGATAAATGGATTAGTTGATTGACAGATATTTAATTGGACACTAATTGAAAACTATCTTGATGACTGTGTTGCTCTGCATTGTGTGGACAGAGCTGACAGATTGTGCGTTGAGAAATTATGACTTGTGTTTTTATGATGAAGAGATAATAAATCCAATCAGATTAGATAACAAGTGAAACAGTCGCCTGTGACAGTGTATTTACATCCAAGGTTTTAAAAACAGTATTGGTCTTTTCATTGAAAAGTTTAATTTAATTTCAAATCAAATGAAATGGAACTACAGTAAAGACCTGGCGTTGAAACATACTTTCAGCTTTTTATCCAATCGAAAAGTCTTGTGTCCAAATAAAGATTCTGCTCTCGGCACGAAATGTGTTAATGTTTGATGTGACTAACATCAGAGTGTGATAGTTGAACATTGTGTACAAAGTTATATATTATATTATATTATAAGCAACTAGATTGGATCAGATATAGATATGATTTTGTCTGAAGCAGAAACGTCCATTAAAAACAAATGTAAATAATTAGTTTATTTTCGTTGATGTTTACTGTGACTGATGCTCCCATGGGAGATCAGAGTTTTTTTTAAATGAAGAGATCTTTGCCTCTAAAAAGAAAAATAACAAATGTAAAAATGAACTTACAGCGAATGTTTGAGAATAAGCCAGTAAATGATCTCTGCCTCCCTTATTAAAATCATATCCACCAGGTAATGTAAACATTGTTATAGGATTCATTAGTTTTCTGATTAGCTCGGGTTTGGCTTCTTGCTTCTGTAAGAAAATGGCTTTACCTTTGTTTTCTTCCTTTCTCTCAGAGTCGTCTGCTCAGAAACACATTTGTGAAACTTTTCAATCTTTCAACTCTGATGGAATCGTCTGAGCTTGCTTAGCTCCTTTTAGAGATCTGTGCAAATATGCAGAAACAGATCATGAACTCATTTACCAAAAAATGGCACAATTAGAATTACATTTAATTGTCCCTCCTCCGTCTTCGCCCAACTTCACCCTGGGTTTTTTGTAATTAGGCCATGATTGGATTAAGAGAGGAAATGCAGGGCACAGAGAGAGAGAGGATGTTTTTTTTCACTGCTGAATATAATCCATAATCCGGAAATGACTGATTCTGTAGTGTCTCTGGTTGTTGGACTTATCTAATGAAAACTAGACGCAGAGAAAATTATATTTATTTCTCCTTGACGTGAAGCCTGGCAGTTAAAACCTTGGACTATATATAAAGACCAATGATGACATGCTCCTCAAAAGTCAATGCCAGAGGGCTTCAGTCACCACCTGGTGCACCACCTGGTGGCTGGCTGCAGTATAGGTCATACATCCTCCCTCTCCCATGTTAATGGATGGGACATGGTTCAAACTGAAGAGACGTCAATTTACTTTCTATCGTTATGAAATGTCATGAAACAGTGTTGACACCCTATTTCTTAAGAAAAACAGATTAAAGGACAGCTTTCATTTTACGTTTAGCGTTGTTTTAGGCACAAACATCACATCTTAGTGGTAACCACACTGCAGATGGTTTGATATTTCAGTTTGTGTGATCATCCCATCAATGGATGTGCTTACGCAGCTCCATTACAGGAATGAAAAGTTTTATGTTTCATTCTTTTCACCGCATGGAAAAACAACTGTTCCTGGACAGAGGCTGGAAAATGAAAAAAGAAAAAAACGACATGAAAACATACGGCAGAAATTTGATGACATGCACAGTTTTGCACAGTGGTCTATGGAGAAAATATAGCTCTTGAGAGAGAGAGAGAGAGAGAGAGAGAGAGAGAGAGAGAGAGAGAGAGAGAGAGAGAGAGAGAGAGAGAGAGAGAGAGGAAACAATCTGAAGATGAAGGTCTATCCGTGCATTTCAAAGACACCATCTCTCCATGTTGGAGACGTTCTGACTGATCTCGCAGAACAAAGGCAGCATGAAAATAACTCGTGCTTCCGGCGGTGCGTGCTAACTTATTTTAGGAAATCAGCAGAACACAAGGCCAGTGTAAGTCCACGGCACAACGCAATTACTGTCTATATCAAAACAGAATCCGAGGTCAGATGTTCTGCAGCTCACTGTTTGATTGTTTTCCTCATTGCATTATTGCCCAGCCGGGATAACAGTGACACTGACTGGTGAAATGGCCTCCTGTCAAAACCCATTCACTCACTGCAAATGAATTCCTGTCTCTTTGCAGCTGAACGGGAGTTTGAAGCAAAATGAGGCACTTTGCAATTTACCCCGCTCCCTGCATGGAGGGAGGTCACTCGCATGAAAATGAATAACCAAGCAGATTGTCTGATTTAACACACTCCTATGGGGGGGTGCATATAGCCTGAACAAACGCAGTGATGTACAATCTAACTTAATAGGGAGTAATGAGGAAATGCCCAGCAAGAGTTTATGCACAGGGAGAAATATAAATTCATGGTGGAGCTCCTTACGCCGAGTGTGGGGTTAAAATATGTAAACATATGTATAGAATAAATAACAACCGCACTTTGACTAAATTACTGCAAAATAAGGGTCTGATTTATGCGTCGCTGAGGAAATGGAATTTTTCTGTGCAGCTTTCCAAATTATTCAAGAGTCATTTTTGTGTTCCTGTGCCTGCAGCAAACAGGTGTGTTTAAAACACTAATGTAATACAATGTAAAATACTGTACTGTGGCACACACACACACACACACACACACAGTGACCATAATGTGACAAAGTAAACAGATTTAGGTCTCCACAACATGCATTATACCTCGACCACACACACACACAAACACACAAAGGGTGATAGCGTACCTGATTATATCAACCTGCTTCCTCTCTAGTTTCACTACAGCTTATGTGTTCCTACATTTCCCAGAATCCCCTTGGGCAGCCCCAGAGAACAGCCGTGAAAACAGTTGATTTCCGATATTGGGCTTTTCATGTTGTAAGAGGCGAGAAAGAGAAACAGTGATAAGCAGGAAGCCGGCACAGAGGTTTTCACAGCTTGTTGTCAGAGTGCGTCACATCTCGTGGCTGCATGTGATTCTGCTGCGGTGAGGCCACCACTGACTTTCATCGTGTAATTGCTAAAACCCAGAAGGAAACGGTGAATCTTCAGAGACTCGGAGGCAGCCGATGCTTCAGATATCTGAGTAATGTCAAACTCACGGCTTCTGTCAAACTCTGCGGCCTCGGCTGAGGACAGAGAGCTTTTCTGTTTATCTGCAGATTGGGTCACAGGTTTGAAATATGGCAGCAGAGTGTGTAGAGTTGCCACAGCAGCGGCTGATTAAAAATAATGAGCCACGGTGGCTTTGCCAGCTTTAGGGTGAGACGACGGACATCATGGACAGTAGTTACACTGTTTCACACCGGCAGTGTTTTTAAATCCACTATCCTCTAGTTGCGATTCAACAATACCTTAAAGTTGTTGCTTTTCTACTTAAATTAACACATCTTCAAAATAAATGTGGCTGGAAATTCTTTTAGATCAATCAAAGAACTTGGAGTTAAGAAAAGATTGTGGTCTTGTTGAGATACTGAAAATCTCACCAGTGGAATAAGACAAGATATATTTACTCCATAATAATTTTCAACTTAAAAAGAAAACGTTTTCTGGTGAACTTAATCCATGCAGCAAAAATGCAAACAACACAACCACCAAAGTATCTGCATTTTGCACAACAAAATTGCACTTGTTTTACAAATTTTTACCTCATTTATACCAAAATAAATGTAAAAGCTGATTGAATCCATTTCCACTGCAGAGAATAGAGTCATCAGTGGGTTTTTTAATCAGTGAGAAAAAGGCTTCAATCAATAGCAGAAAGATATAAAAGCATTTTCAGTTTCCCTGCTAATGTGTTGCACTTGCAAATCCAGCAAAGGAAACTCATGTCCATATAAATGTTTCTGAATAATAACGTTTTTTAAAAGCACAGATTGATATGGGTAATTAATTTCAACTTGCATTCAAACTCAAGCGTTTTGCACAGAATCAGATTCAACCTGTGAACAAAAGAAGAATCAAGTCATCGTGTCTGGGAATAAATAGACGATGGCAGCCCGCCACAGTCTGAGCAATTAACGGGAAACGCTGAAGACGAGGCCATAGAAATGTTATGTCGACAGCACATTAGCTCCATCAAGGTGGAGAAGTTGTTGACGGGCGGTTTGAGGCGAGACTCCGTCTGACTGCCGTCTCCAGAGCACAGCGCAGCACCTGCCAATTATATGCCATATTTTCAGATGACTATTTTATCTTTGTTTTTCACTGTGTTCCAACCAGCCTCTTCCCTCCGCTCTTCAGGGGCGATCGAGGTGAAGATTTAAGAGGGAAGTTCTTTATTGCACTGCGGAGAGAAAGCCACTGTTTGTGTATTATTTTAATTTACTCCACAGAACAGGTTCTCTGCTTCTGCTTAAGTAAGAGAAATCACCAGCGCATCAGTGATTCTTCTAAAGCAGCTCTTCACACCTCCGGCTATATGATGATCTGCAAATTCAGTTTGAACAATCTATTTACTACTGAGGCTGCTGCTCCGACTGCGTAACCGTTATCTGATAAATCTCAACGCACTCTGTGATTGTTTCCCTTTACTTTTATGTAGCTCTGACGCTTTGGGGTATTTTTTGTTTTAGTTCCGCATTCGTCCTGGTTTTGGTCCCGATTAGGATTCCAGCGCACGAAGCTGCAGTCAGAAGGATTTTCTTAGAATATCCTCTGATTTTGCAAAGCATACATTTGTTTTACCTCAAAAAGGAAAGTTCTTTTTTTTATCTTGTGAAACATGTGTTGAGCTCTGACATGATTAAATCCTTTAAAGAAATGTAGTGACTCAATGTCACAGGTTGCATTTGTTTAGCTAATAGTCTTTGAAATGAATTTCTAGATGTAGAGTTAAGTCATTTGCAAGTGGAAGAGCAAAGATTAGAACATCTCAAATAAGACATATAGTGCAGGAGAAGTGCTTTATTTCCATGCTTTAGTTTGAAGGTTTGACCTTCTTCAGAATAATCCACAGTAACAAATGCAAAACGGTTTTCTTATGGCCTTAAGTGGGACTTCAGACAAAAATATAAACATTGAAATGAAATATTTCCATTTTCTGTTTTCTCTAACTCCTGGGGAACCCTGTAAAATAAAGAGTACAGCGACATATTCTGCAGAATTTCGTTATCGACTTGGTACCGAAGTATCTGGAAATCCCTACTCCCATATCGAATCTACAGTATCAAGAATGAGTCAAATAAGTGAAGTTGTTCTTTGTCGTGATGTAATGATGCAGATCTCCCACGTGTTTACTTTGGACACTAGGAGTAGATAGAAGCTGGTAGGTTTAGATTCCACAGTTTCAATGGATCTGTGGAATATGTCACAAACAAGAATACATGACAACATTCCTGTGCCTGTAGCGCTCTGAATCCATATATTTGGTTTAAAGGCTTCCTCCATTTCCTACACAGGCCTAGTTTCATTAGAGGGAATTCAGACATCATCTCAGAAGCTTCACTCTGCAGAAGCCGCTCCTCTCGTGTGAACTACAGACTCACAGAAGGTTGTTTTTTAGAAAACTCTTCTGTGAATCAGGGAGAATCATTAACACGTCTTCCATCTTTACCCAAACTTCCATCCCATCAGCCGGCGTTAATTGACTTCACGTCCCGGCCACATACATGCTGCTGCTCGTCCATAATCGCTGCATCACTCGTGTTCACATGAATGTGATTACACCGTGTTTGTTTTAATTATCCTCCTCCGAAGCAGGAGAGACCCGGCGTCTCCTGTCAATCGTATCCCCGGGTAAAGACGGTAATCTATGTACATTCATGTCGGCCCGAAAATAAAGTGGTATTTGCAGAATGTTCATGCCTGGAGTGCCGAACTTAATTGGGTGCATGGAATAAACTGGAGTAGCACATTCATGACGAGCCACAATAATCATGTTTTATGCTCAGCACATTGCTTGTTATGATTCTGGATCAGTAGAGCGGCCCTATATTGAGTGATGACTTCTTCCTAATTAGATGCAGAATGCAAATGGGGGATCACATTACCAACTTCAACGCGTCCACAATGTTAGAAATAACAAAGTTGTACGCAGACGTGTGCTCATGTTGTCGTCACTAATGTATTCCCAGAGGTGGCTTTTTTTAATAGAGAAACAAATGAATGTGATATATTGGCCTTTCGGATTTTATCTATTTCTGCCATATGACTGTGTTCCTGTAACCGCACAGTAGAGCTGTGACTGACAGTCTGAGCGCTGCCACTCTCCTCTGGGAAATGTCTCTCTGGCAAACACTTGATGTGCACGAGGCAGAGTTACAGCCGCTCTGAACACTGATTAGTTGGCTCCAGGCTTCGCGGTGTATGAATTATGCTCTTTGTGTCAGAAGCTCTTCCTGGAGAGTAACGACTCTGTGAACAAGGGCGTGCCAGGGTCAAAAGTTCAAGGGTCCAAAGTTGCGTGAATCTGTATTTTGGATGCAAACCTCTGAAGCAGGAGCCTGAAGATGAAGCAATGTTTTTTCCCTTTTATTTAAACAGGGAGGAAATTTAGTTTTGTAAAGAAACATGAAGCTGTCAAAGAAACCCTTTAAACTCCACACGACACACTCATTAAGGGGTTGTCCACTTGGGATGCTGACTCACTTCCTGGAGGCAATTAATTTCCATATCCCCCTTCTAGCTATGCTGCGTCCGCTCATTATCGCTACAAGTCGAAGTTAGAGAGAAGTAAGACTGCACACTGCGGAACCCTGAAGTCATTCAAGTTGAGTCATTTTTATTTATATAACGTCTAACAGTAGCAGAAGTGAACTCAGGGCACTTGTTATATGGGCCGGGTCTTGACTGGACGCCCCTAAAAGAAAGTTATTTACAGTTATTTACAATTCCTACAATGAGCAAGAAATGACGACTTACCCCAAAGAGGCATAAAGCTCGAGGAGAAACCTTCTGCCTCGACCGGCCAGGCTGGGAGAGCAGGAGGAAATCCACAATGCTATAATAAATATAAATAGCTAGAAAGATGATTACGACAATGATGCAGTTATGCAATAATGAAGATGATGAATATGATGTAAATAATAAGAATTATTCTTACAATAAGGATTATAAAATTATGACTAATAATCATGGTAATGTCATATAATAACTATGACAAAGAATTTTATTATGATGAGGATAATGATTCTGTATAAAGCCAATATTATGATAATAATGATGAGTATGGCCATAATAATAATTATGACGATAACATGCTATGATCATGATAATGATTCTGCAGAATATTATGATGATAATAAGGCTTGGCGATAATAAACACGTTTATGGCAACAATAATAATACTAGTAAAAATAAGGAAAGTGACTATGATAAATGGGACAGTAGTAGTAGTAATAATAATCGTATCAGGAGGTGTTGAGCAGGAACATAGGGTCAGGAGGCTTGAAATCACAGCTTCATACTCTGCAACTGTGGAGGCAGAAATATCTGCAGAGAGAGAGAGAGAGAGAGAGAGAGAGAGAGAGAGAGAGAGAGAGAGACTGACTCAGCCTGGACTCTTGTGTGCTTCAGGGCTCATACAAACAGAAGTTAGTGATGCAGTGGTTTTCAGAAAGTTTTCAGCCATCCCATCAGGCAGGACAACATGGACTATACTGTGTTCACTGGTAAAACTAACGTACTGACTCATGAGGCTGGTGGTAAAATGATCAAAACAGGTACAAAGCCTCAGATCATAAGATAAGAAGGCGCTAAGTGAAAGTAAAGGCGTTGAGTTTTAAATTTGGTCTGATGTCAGCAGGGAGGTTATTCCAGAGGAAGGAGGCCTGGTAGGAAAAGAGCCTGAAGCCTGCAGACTTCTGTTTCACTCTGGGGACCGACAGGAGCTTTTATTCTGAAAGCACAGAGCGCAGGATGGAATATATACGACTGCAGGAGCTCAGACAGCTGTGAGGGGGAAAGACCATTCAGAGCTTTGTGTGCTATTAAAAGCACCTTAATGTCTGATCTGGAGTCCGTCCTGGAGCTGGGTGGCTATGGTGCTCAGGAGGGAGAGCGGCTCGCACCTTGACCATAAGGTCGGTGGTTTGATCCTAGGCTCCCTCAGTGGACAGTGGACAGGACTGAAAGATGTGTGATAGAAAATATATCACATATAGATACCACACCAGTATGTGTGAGTGGGTGAACGTGAATGTAAAGCTTTGAGTGCTCATTCAGAGTAGTACTTTATAATTGCAGGGTTTTACCTTCACATTTACTCTCATGGCTATTTCACACAACATGACTTCCTTATGGACAAATTTAGAAAGTTATGGACAAAGGCCTCTCATCCAAATCGGTATTTGATCGGCAGTAGCTTTGTGTGAATTCTTCACAGACCTGATTCGCTGAAAAGTTGCCTTGTCCTAGTCAACTTTTAGCTATTGGCAATAACAGCCAATCAGAGCACGGGAAGGGGTGAAGGCCCATGCAGTGGTAAAGTGCCCCCTGGCGTAGAAGTTGTGAATTTGGCATATTAAGACTAAAAGTAATGTCAGACCAGGAAAAAAGCTGCTGCGATCATCAAGTCTCCACGAAACAGAGGTGTGAATTAGGATTCCGGCGTCTGCCATCGAGAGTTGAGACATAAAGAGAGACAAGCAGTTGGCCAAGACCTGACCAACTGGGGGGGGGGGGGGGGGCAGGTTGAGATAGAGAAAGATAAACCTGTCAGTACGAGTCAATAATTTCCCCTGACATCTGTTATGTGATTCCGGAGCCTGGTAGTGTTCATTACCGCCCCAGGAATAGCTGCTGTATATAGACAATGGGTGACACAGTGGAGATTACAGCCATCCTCGGCAGATTGAAAGTTGAAGATAAGGAAAACGCAGCTTCCATTTGTCCTGATGAAACGGTGCAAAGTCCACGTTTAAGATTAAGGCCAAACATGTTCTCCACAGTCCGATTTAGAAAAGCTGCAGCAGCTCTCTTCCCCCCCCTGGAGTAGAAAAGACAAAGACAGAAACACGCCGCATTCATTGAACAGTGGAGCGTCTTAGTGCAGCCACATCTCCTCTGTACCTCAGCTGAGGCTAAGAGCCTTTTTCTTCTTGTCACATTTATGATTTTTTAAATACTTTGTAGGTGTTTGCTGGAGCAGATTGAAAACTTAAATTGGAAAAAGAAAGAGAAATGAATCGATTTCCAGTGCTCTGTCACCGTGGAGAGAGCGTGGAGCGGATGCGGCGTTCATCTGAAAAGTTTTGTGATATGACAAGAATCAAATTATGCACAGATGCGCCGCGCAATCTGTTTTGCTTTCGCAGGACTCTCCGAACCAACCTAGCCATACATATGTATTTTAATCAACAATGCACACGGATTACGTCGCTCTATTTTTATCTCCTAACGCAGTTTGAATAATGTAATTGCCGTGCCCATATTAAAGACAGTAGAGTTGGAAGAATTATATTAAGAGCGGGAGAAATCCAATAGATGGAAAGTGGTTGGAAAGAACCTTATCAAATCGGAGTTGTCGGAAAGCCTCTCGCTCACACATGTGCACATATAGATATTCTGCCGCCGTAGACACAACTGAAGGGAAGCAATCCACTTAGCATGGAAATTGTGCTTTCATCTTTCGAGAGGGAATCACTCCGAAGAAGTTAAGAGGCAACTAATCAACAATAAAGGAGATAGTTCAGCGGCAGCTTCAACTTTGGGGCGAATTTTTCCTCCTCTGCACTCCGTGAACCCAAACCGTGTCATTCCCTACACGCCGTATGAGCGCTAAATGAGATATTAAGTTCAGATTGAATTAGGTTTAATATCCATATTCTACGGCTCTTTCATTATTTATGTTCACTATGAAACCGCGAGTCCCCCCCCTCAATTCCTCTTAGGACGACTCTTTGTGCTACAGAGGAAAGACATCGCCCTCACTCCACCGCGCCGCAGAGGGCCACGGGGTTGGAAGCTAAGATATTCTCCCCGCGTTTGATGGCTTACAAGCTCCGTGCGATGGAATGGCGTGTGAAATATGGACACCCACCCCACCACGTCTCGACTCAGCACCCAGTCAATTGACCTCAAAGGCCACTTTGGATTTGAGTGTGTAATATTTCATGGGAATTTGCATTAAAGCATCTTTTTTTTTCTTCCCACCTCTTCACTCTTTTGATCCATCCTCCGGAACGGGGCTCTTGACTTTGTTTCCTGCCCTGGAAGGAACCAACCTTCGAGTAATACCTTTGATTAATACCTTTTGTTTATTCCGGTCCAAGCTGCGTTTCCGCCTCCCACACACTTTTGGCTCAGTGGAGATGCCAAATTTCGGGTAAACAAGCGCTGCATTGACATTTATATTTTTAAAAATGTTTACCAAGATGTCGGGAACTCTCTGCGTTTCCGTGCATTTGAATTTCTTTCATATCTAACTGTTAATGTCTGATTGCAAATGCGAAATCAGGAGGCGGCCCGTAATTGGATGTTAAAGAGACAAGAGACCGTAGACTGAAAGGATTTGTGAGCGTTCACAGTAAGTGCAATAAGATGTGTTGACTTGAAAGGCAAACAGTTGTGTCTTTGATGGGCGGGTGTTACTCCGAGAACCACTCCGAGTCGAAGTGAAGTGGAATGAAAAGAAGCGCACTGTGAATGATATGCATAGTTTAGCCTCTTACTTGGGACATCTGAGAGCCCATTGGCTAAACAAAATCTAATTAGGTTTGGAGTAAACCACATTATTGCCTCATTACTGTTAATTGACCTCTTGGAGACCTGTTACTGGAACACTGGAGAGGATGCCTGTATACAGATAGGAACATTAAGGGGGATATGCTGAGAAGGAAGTAAATGGAAAGCACATTAGAAAAAGACATTACTGCTTTTAGAGCACATTCACTCCTAAGGAGGATTTCTCCCTCTTTGCAGAACCGAACAGAGACCATCAAAGGTCTCATAAATCGAGGAATAAGTACTGTACAGTGGGGTGTCCCGATATCAAAGGATAGCTGGAGAAGCTAATTTCCCTTTTATTGTGGATGTGTGTTGCCTGAGGCGTCTCGGGATGCGGTTCACTCCTCAACCAAAGATGAATCGGGGAACCTTGCTAAGGTGCGATGGCTCCGGCAGGCTGATATTTTTAGTTTATTGTTATCGGTGGTCTTTAAGGTGGAATCACGGCTATCAAGCAGTTCAAATCGAGGTCGCCGGCAGATCCACAAGAGAGCAGCCATTCAGAATAAAATCCATAACACACTGTGAGTAATTCATGTACAGGGACCCCGGTTGCAGAAATCCTATGAAGAGGTTTCCAACGTATACAGGCGAAGAAGGAGGAATCCCCTTAAAACATCAATGGGCGTCCACAGCTCCAGGCTCACTCCCATCTTGCCTCATTAAATTCTCATGCAGCCCTCATCAAAACACATCTTTCATCTCGACACAGCGTCGGTGCGGCGCACACACCAGACTGCAGCGCCGCCGATAAGAATTCATTCCACGGTCTGCGTGCTGTGGACGGACGCTCGCTGCTAGCACAGTGGGAGAGGCGGTTTGTTTTTGTTTTCCCTCTTCACCAGCAGAATGGATCCTCGACGACGCCCTGGACCTTTCTGAAGTTAATCTTCCAGCAAACAGCTGGCACCGGCGTGCCCGTCCACCGCCACCTCGGCCGTGTGCGGAGAAAAGTTTGACAGCTGGCAGAGAAAAAGATGGATATCCAGAAGAGAAGGAGTCGATGTGTGGGTGTAGGTTCACACGCAGGAGTAGAAGTCAACAGTCTAACAGGGTTATGTTAATCGTATAAACTGCCTCCTCTTTTTTCTCTTCGACAAAAAGTTCAACTACTTCATGTGTTATTGACTTAAAGACACTTGACTGCTGTCGTGGAGGAAATGTCAAGAATAAATCGCACAGCCCGCCTATTAACTTTCCATTGTTTTGTCGGTTGACTACAGATTCTCCCACACACACATTTCTCTCAGTTCTCCTCCTGTACTCTCACGTTGTAGACGCTGTGTTTTACTCAGCAGAAGTATCTTTTTAAACAGTCGAGCGTACGATGAGAGGATCATAATGGGAGTTTTGTAAGAACTTCTTGTTGATGCCGGTTCAGCACAGACAGACTTTCTCTTTCTCTCCTTCAGTCATTCCGACAGTATTCCAAAGTTCAGACACTGGTATAGAACAAACTGCCCGTTATTCTTCCAACACTTCAGCGTCCATACACACAAGAATATTTCAACTTCCTTTTAAAACTAGTTTTTCCCAACTAGTCGACAAGTCGCTCCCAAATCAGAACAACTTACATTTTTGACCCTTCACAATAAAAGTCCCAAAATGCTTATGATGACAGGAAACACAAATTCACTGATTAACTTTCCACAATAAGGCAACTAAATAAAATAGCTTAAATAACTTACTTTTAAATAGCCAAAAGTTGCACTGTAAAAACTAGCTGGATATAGTCGATGACAATAATTCATATTTTTGTTCATTACTATATTATTAGCTATACATTAGCTGTATATTGCTTGTTCTGTGTCTTTTTCCTTCTGTAGTATCGATAATCGTGAAAACCAGCAAGTCATTATATTTCGAATATGAATAAATCTTAATATGGCCAAATGTGATTTTCAAATAAGTGACAGAAAGCCCTATAGTGCAGAAAACAGCTGATTACATATATTTTTTTACTTCAGTGACTTTTCTCCTGAAGTAATATAATAACTAATTAATTTTTCCGTGCAGCGGCTGCAGGTTCGACTCCCACTTGTGTCTTCTCCTCTCTTTCACACTACAGTAAGTCCAGGCAATAAAATGAATTAAGAAAAAAAGTGCTTCAAATTAGCTGCGCCGAGTGGGAGAATCCATTAACATGTTAGGATGCTTGAGTGGCCTGTCGCATAAAGAATGTCACTTGGAAAAATGGTCGCTGCTGGTGTTTCTGTTTATTTGGGCTCATCTTTGTGTTTGTGTGTATTGTGTGTGTATGTATGATTTTGTGACACAGATACTGTGCCTTTAGTTGCACAAGCAGCCGCACCACAACTAAAGCATGTGAGCCACCTGCATCACAGACAGACCGATTGATGTTTTCACATATGTTTGCTTTATAGGGACTATATTTGTACGTCTGATCTTCACCGAACCCACATTCAAAGTTAAATGTGGTGCAGCGGTGTGTACATATGTTATTGTGTCTGGATGTGTGCTGCATCTATATCTCATTTTGATGTATTGTTCCACTGTGGATTGCCACATTTCAAACCCTCGCAGCGCTCACACTTCCTCCGACGTGTTTGTTTGTGAAGCTCCTGCCTCATTTCTTTGGTCTCCCTCTCTCTACGTGCAGGATCTCTGCAGTTCACCCAAAGCTCTGATCCTTTCTCTCTTGTTCGCTGCAGCAATTTTTTTTTTTTTGCCTTTCGCCTGCTTCTCGAAACGACTCACATCTCGTATTCAAGTGCCTTTCTCCCACACAGCTTGTGTCGCCTGCGAGTCGCACACACTCACGCCGCGGGGTGAGGTGAGTGTGACCCTCGTCCGGCAGCAGCGGCAGAAGCTGTCGTCGAGCACAAATATGGTCGTAGGATTGGAAAAACAAACCTGTGTCAGGTGCACAGCAGAGGTGGTGGACACTTATACTCCAGCAGAAAGTGTTTACTTTGAACACTGACCCATACGAATTCTTAAAAGTAAAGGTGTCTAAAAGGGTTGCTCTCTCTTTTTCTGGTGTTTTAAGGGTTTTGAAAACAACACATTGCTTTAACGGAGCTTTGACTGTACACGATGGCCTCATGATGGAACATCCATCCATTTCATAGCCTCTGCTGGCGAGAAAGAAATCAAAACACTTTCGGTATGTGCACAAACCACA
The DNA here is from genome assembly GCF_949316205.1 of Platichthys flesus. Taxonomy (NCBI): domain Eukaryota; kingdom Metazoa; phylum Chordata; class Actinopteri; order Pleuronectiformes; family Pleuronectidae; genus Platichthys; species Platichthys flesus. Next base: position 19,545,974 of record NC_084958.1, on the reverse strand, counting down.
GACTGTTTATAAAGACGGACGACATGACGGCTTCCAAAAGTGAAGCCAAATCACCTTGATCTTGCAAGATGGCAGCACCAATATCACAGATAATGGGGGGGGGAGTGGAGATCGGTCTCTTTTTACACAGTGTTTGGTTCAAACCATAGTTTTTTAATGTTGATGGACGACATTACAGTTTCCACAAGTGATGCCAAATAATTTAGATTGCCCCCTGGTGGCCGGCTGCCTCCTCCTTGTTAGTGGATGGGACAGGGACAAAACTTAAGAAATTCAAAGTACACGTTAAATACATTTTTCGCTGAGATATTTTCTGTCATTTCAGGTAGCTCTTATCACACTGAAGTTATTTGACATTTCATAATCTGGTGAAACTTCAAGATTGACATCTGAGACCGACTCACGATTGATCGGGCGCATGTAACGGCGAGATGTCAAGAGTGCAGAATCCTCCCCGATCGCTGCTCAGCAGACTCTGGTTCCGAATGAAGTCAAACGCACAACATTCTGCTGGATTTGAGTACAGATGCATCATCCAGCTTCATATATTGTCTGTTTGTGATGTGACTTTACAGATGAGACAAATGTGTGTGACACAAACAACCCTCTGCTGTTGAGTGATCCTTACATCATATTTCCATACAGTCTTGGTTCTCTTTACATATTTTCTGCCACTGCACTTCTTCCCCTTTCGCCCTCTCCAGTCTCTTTATCTCTCGTCTTTCCTCTCATGTTCCTCTTGAGTATGTTTTTGTGTGGATATATACCTCCCCTTAAAACCTTAAGTTCCTCCATGCTGCACTGATGCATTCATTTTCATTCACTAGCTCTACCGCTCATATCTTTGAGGGTCACAGGGGGGCCGGAGCCAATCCCCGCTCACATTGGGCGAGAGACGGCACAGATATATAACGTGTATTCAGAGCTGTTGTGATCCCAGCAGCACTCAGGCACCGACTCAGGCCCACTCAATGAACAGAGTAATGTCTTGTTATGCAACAGAGGGTAACGCACATAGAGCATCTGAAGTACTTCAGGTCAGTTGTTCTCAAAGCTAAAAGGAGAATTTCAGGTTTACATTATATTAAAAGACGATTCCGTGGACAATCAACATGTGACTCTGCCGCACTATTCAGCCCGGATCTTTTTTATTATAGACAAACAACCAGAGCTGGTTTATATGAACCGGTCTCATCCCAGCAGGAGCCAACAACCGAGCCTCTCATGTCTTCCCTTCACAAACACGCCACAGAGCGGAGAAACCCTTTTCCCCAAAGAAATTACCCAGAGGTTCACTTTACAACTCCCTGATCGGTTCTAAAGTTATTTCCCGGGTTCTTATTAAAGTTGTAGTTTATATATATTTCTAGGGGATTTACAAAATGCCTTTTAAATTGATTTCATCCGAAAAGCATTAAAGATTTTTGGATACCTCCAAAACAACTGCGAGCGCGAGAGAGATACTGAATATAATGGAAAATATGTTTAAGGAACACATTTAAGGCTCCAGCCTCGTGTTGTCAGATGTTAGGAGTAAATGATAGAGAGGATAAGAGAGACAAACAAGCCCAAGAGAAACCCAGGGATTTAAGTTCTTCCTATCTGTGACAGATTTTGTATATATATATATTGGATTCCAAACAAACAATATAACAGACAACCGTAGATAAGAAATATTCCTCTAATCTCTGGAAACAGAATATTTTTCTTTGTAGCGTAATCCAGACTTCAAGACTTCAAGTCCCTGAAAACAATTCTCAACCAGTCTCAACTCTTAAGCACTTCTCTTTAACGTTACATATTCATGACTAAGAAACATTTAAAATTAAAACAAAGTCTAGAAATCCAGCTGATCCGGTGGTTTAGTCAGATCAAAAAGTTACCAAACAATCCAAAACTAAATCTGAATCAAATAAATCATAATCGTTGATTATATAAAGAAAACCCCAACAAAAATGAAAAAGTTAAATAACTGAAACAGAAGATACTGTTTCAACTGTAGTCTCAGCCCAGATTCTGGCTGAGAAACTGTTTTCAGCCTTCAAGCCTTTCAGGCCCTAGCATATTGGATTTGACAAATAATGAGCGTGCACATCAGTGGGATGGCGGATCTGTTTCCTCTGGATGTGTAATTAGCCATAACGACATGCTAAGCCAAAGGGTGGTAGCTCCCAGCTGACCTTATGTTCACTCCATTTATTCCTAACATTTCAGTCTCCACATGTACTCTTCACCAGGTATGTAGGTGTGTGAGGAAAAGTCTGTTCCCTCTTCTGTTTGAGGACCATTAAAATCACCGAAACGAGGTGAGCTCACTGGAACATTTTGCTTCGAGCTTTTAACGAGAGGAGAACCATGTATTCACTCAAATCTTTAGTTCCTTTTTAATAGTAATGAACGATGCCAGTTTGAAAAGAAAGTTATTGGCTTCAGACTCAAGGCCTCGATCGTTTCGATGATGCCATCTCTAGTGATGATGTAATATATTATAAACGTCCCTTGTGCCTGAATGAAAACATCAGCTCTGCTCATTCACACATATAAACGTTACTTCAGGTGATAAAGTGGCTTCCCTTGTACATGTTTTTTACCCTTAAACCAGCGGCAGCACCAGTGGCAACAGTTGAAGGGCATGATTTCCTGGGTCTGCTCTGCCGTCAGCAGTATATTGTGCACCTTCTTTTTTGTTCCTGTTAAGCCCTTTTCAATCGGGTACAATGTTTATGGCAGGAGCTAAGACGGCTTCACCAGCTGAGCTAAAGAGACCTCAGTGTGCACCCACAAACCAATTTTGTATCCCTCTTTAACATCGCAGGAGAGTATATGAGGTCCCCAGATAAAAAGGATGTGATGTGCCGAGCTTGCACGGACACAGTCTGGCGCTTTAGCTGCTGATGTGATTATTAAACACATAATGAGGAAGCGTCTGAAGTTTTCCAAAGATTCGCGGAGCCTCTCTGATCCAGCTGGCTCTTCTTAAAGGAATCTGTCTTTTTTCTGTGTGTGTGAGTCACTGATCACAGTTCACAGCTCATGCGGCAAAATAACACACGTCGTCGCTGATTTTGTTGTTAAATGTCACATACATTATGTGAGAAAACAAGGTAGGGAACATTAACTTGCTCCGACTCCCTAGAGATGAATTCAAAACATCTAAAATTACTGTTGAATTGCTGTGTATAGAAGTGTTAGAGAGTAATATTTGGTATATGTTTGTGACGAATCCCTCTAAGACGAGAGAAAAGCTGATGTAGAAATAGTAATAATGTAAAGATATATACGACAGTTGGGACAGGGCGGGGGGGGTTACACTGTGAAGTCTGCCTGCCTGCGTGACTGTCACACAGCCAAAGGGGAAACTACAAGGCCGAGGACAGTAAAAACTTTATGGATCTTTTTAACGATCCAACAGGGCCGGTGCTGCAGCGGTGACCAGACGAGGCGGTTGTCAATGTGTCTGTGAGAGAGAGAGCGAAAGCGAGAGTGAAGCGGGGAGGAGCTGAGCAGAGTCATGTACTGTACACAGCAGCACAATCAGGCAAACACACAAACACAATGTGTAGCATAACAATACGTCAATTCATCAACAATTATATACTTTTTTTGACTTGTACACTTACATGATCCAAAAATGTTTCCAGCAAACCAAGAAAAATCCACAATTTGATTCAAGGCAACAGGACGTTTTGTTGTGCGTCATATCCTGTTCACCTTGTGCTTTGTGTGTCTCTGCTACACGCCGGGCCTAAACAACGTCGGTTGTACATTGGTAGTTATTATTTATTGGCGTTTGCTGCCTAGCATGAACAAAACTCCATTAAATGACCTCATCTGGGAAAATCTCCCATGATCTCACGCGGCTTCACGACATCATCAAACGTGGTGTTTTGTTATTGGTTTGATTGAAAGACCGTTTTGGCCGAAGCTTCATTTTGTACGTTCGATGGGAAAATAATACTATGAGGTCACATGTTGGAGTTTTTGTTTACTCCAAATCGCAGCTGCGTCCTTGTCATTTAAATCCATACATTTACTCACAACACATCATCACGATCAGTGTTTATTTGTAATATATTACACAAAGTTATTAGGCTGTGTAATTTTCAGTTCTTGCATGTTCATGCCGCCGAGTTATTTATGCGTGTGTGGCAAACTGAAAGCGTTGATGATGCTGTGATAAGCTAACAGAGGTGAGCAGACACTAACAGATGCTTGTTGCATGCAACAACACCTCATTTCACACTGTGCTGGACCTTAACAAAGACTGATCTGCCATCACTCCACCTTTGTTGCTGCTGAATAGACCCACGGGTTATCGTTCCATGAAAAACAAGTCCAATGGGAATTTTAGCAGGAGAACAATGCGATGCAGGCTTCAGGGTCGGGCTCAGTGTGATTCTAGATGAAGTATTTTACATTTCGATAAGAAAAATACAGGACAATCTTCTATTTGACCCTTTTTTCCGTGACAATCAGTGTCTTGTGCGTCAGAGAAAGCCTGACATTAGACTCTCTGTGTGCACTGTTGATTCTCTGCCACTAAAAGCGTCGTCTAAATGAAACGAAAACAGGCCTTAATGGATTTTCTTAATGGGTATCATCTATACTTGACAGTGACAATGATGGCATTCTTTTTTTAATCAGATTTAAAAGAAAATGGACCCTTTTGTTTCTCAAGCCATTCAGCCCAGTCACATGCATTGTTCACAGCAAACTTCTCTGATAAGATAATTCTCTGCTTGTATGAGGGATTGCAGTGTATATAACATTTGACCGGACATGGTATGAGGGTGGTAGTTGAAACTGTAATTGCAGACGAGGTCGAACATTTCGCGAGTACAGGAACTTCTTGATTCATTTTCATGTAATTGCTTCTCTCTAGGTCCCAGTAGCAGTGAGATTAGATTTCTTTATTTATCCACACAATGGGGAAATTCACTTGTTACAGCAGTAATAGAAAAACAGAATTAAAGTAGCAGTGTCGAAGCACTGTAAAAAAAAAGAAAAAAGAAAGAGATCACAATATGTACACTTCTAAAACTACACATAATAAGAGTATGAAACAAACAACCTGCAAAAACAGACACTGTACAAAAGCAGGTGCTGGGGATAAAGTGGAATGATGTTAAGTGTTATTGTAATGAAAACAGAAATATGCAACAGTAGTGACCATGATAAAGAAAATAATTAAAAATGATTAGAAAGTAAGTGACCATAATATAAATAATACTACAAGATAGCATACTGGAAATATGAATATTGCAATGTTACCATTTTAAGTGACCATGATATAAATATAGATGTTAAGTGTTGAATATTATGATGTGAGAGGTTTAGTGGAGAAAAAGATAATAGACAGGGACTACAACATTATCAGGTGGTGCTGGTGTTGTAGAGCCTGACTGCAGCCGGGATGAAGGACCTGCGGAACCTCTCCTTCCTACACCGTGGGTGTAACAGTCTGCTGCTGAAGGAGCTGCTCAGGGATCCCACAATGTCATGCAGGGGGTGAGAGGTGTCGCCCATGATGGACCCCAGCTTGGCTAACATCCTTCTGTCCCCCACTTCCTCAATGGAGTCCAGAGGACAGCACAGGACAGAGCTCGCTCTTCTTATCAGTCTGTTGAGCCTGCTCCTGTCTCTGTCCGTGCTACCTCTTTATGTAGCAGGGCACTTAATGGAGTACAAATCACACTTTAATTTCTTCAGTAATCACTTACACTCATACAGGAAATATAGCATGGTGAGCTCCGAGGGGAAGTCTTACTGGTTATCAGAGGTCTTACTGATTATCAGAGAACTATGGTTAAGGGACAAATGCTGTTAAAATAGTGCTATGTTTTAAAATAACTATATTTAAAGAAATAATTATTCCATTGATCAACTTTAATGTACCATTATTGTAAATGCGATAGTGCCTCTAGGAACTTTCTTCAAGTTTTGGACACTCAGCTGAACTGATTAGAATTCAGTGGCTTAAGGTCAAACTCAAATGCCTCATGTTTTTTTAGTGTGGATGCAATATATAAAAAATGTCTGGAGGGAATTTGAATAACATCTGGCACAAAAGTCCACTTAAACTCAAGGATGAATTGAGTAGAAGTTGGTGCTCAAAATATGAAGTGATGACGTTTTCTATCAAAAAGTTCAGAGGTCAACCTCAGTGACGTCAAATACCCTTTTATTCGACTTTTCTCATTCATCACCAGAGTTCGAGAACAGAAGAAAAGATTGTGAATATGTTTTATGCAAATTCTTGAAAGGCAGTAAGTTTAGTTTAACAAATATCTTCCTGACTTTTCATCATCTGTCAGTAACATGTTGCTGCTTTTTTATCTGAACATCTACATGATCAATTTAGAGCTAATCTGTAAATAGAGTTACTGCATTGATTATTGACAGTAGAGCTGCACAGCATACGGACAGACCTACCATTTCATTACCTTGTAGCTTATATGCTACTCTCACTAATGGATTGGTCCACTTACAGGCTGCATCCAGCAAACACACAACAACATAGCACTCATTTGAAGTTGTATGTTTATGGTCACATAATGAATGTATGAATTTAAATCACGTTTAGATGTATTTTTTTGTACTTTTGTTATTCATTCCACATTATTATTTACAATATATAACAACAATAATAACATACATAGATAAAATATTTTTGGAATTAGTTCATTAAAATTTGTCAACAATAAACAAGCCAAAACTATGTGTGAACCAAAAACCTGGCATCAGTTTACAACATAAGAACCCAAATGATCTGACTCTGATCCTATTAAATTTATTTTAGTGAAGTGATACAACAAAGTGCAATTCAGAGAAAAGTGTATCTGGGTGTTCATCTCTGTACAATCAGGTCTGAATTCCCTGTCGATCACCTCACCGAGCCACTTTCAAATGCTGCACCCTCTTGTTTTTACATTGAGCCCCATCTACACATAAGACAAGGACATCATTACACGAGTAACCACCTTCAGCATCAGGCCGGGTCGATAATATTTCTGGAAAACCATTATGGTTGTGTATTCCCCTGGGGAAGGTCTTAGGTTGAAGAAAATAGAGGCAGTGGAATGATGCTATCAAGTGATCTAATCACTTCTGGAGCACAACCAGATAGTGAAAAGTGATTTCTTGTTCTGTCTTTGTCAGCGTGCCACACACACACGATGGAACAAAGATAGCTGTAATGAATTCCTGGCAGCGAAAATTCATAATTTCGGTCTCAGAATATTGTCAGCTAAGAGCGGCTGTAATTTCTGTATCTGAGCACAGAATCAACTCCAAGTGCCTGGGCACATACCGTACTTCACACTACGCAGTTTGCGAGGAAGTAATCAAATGCTACTTATCTTTATCCTCATTATAATAAACAGACATCACAGTCACATATGGTTCTGCTAGACAATGGCCACAGATGGGTGATTAGTTGAAGTGTTCTGAGGACCATGCTGTTCTTCTATCAATGGATATGCAGCTTGAGGCCCCCAGTGTAAAAGCAGGACTGTAATCACAGATCCCTCTGAGCCGTAACTCAACACCAGCAAACAGCTTCTCTGTGCGTCTCAATTTTCGGTGCTTGAGGACGACTTTCAGAAAACGGCGATGCATCCAAAACGTCAGATTTAAATCAGATTTAAATATATCACCACTTAACCGACTCCTCTCTGTTGTTCTTCTTTGCCTATAATATATTCACATAGCTTGAAAGATGCCATGAAAGTGTCTGGAGGATTTAGGGTCCATTACCTTCGATGTAGCTGCCTGTGGTCTTAATGAATCACTTTGCTTCATACCATCCCGTCCATGCTAATGAATATGGAGTGCACAGATAGCTGTAGCAGGTATCATAAAACGCTGCTTAAAGCAGCTTTGGCAGCCAGTATTTTGAGGTATTAATGGCTTTGTGAGTATTTGGATGATGAGCCCTGGCCGTGATGGAAAGCAAGCATTAATCATATGTTTTGATCATGTGGATTTGAAGAGGATCTCAGCACTCTGCTTGGAGAAGCCTGTGGAGGTCACTAATTGAAGTGTGTGGGGGGTCTAGAGGAAGTGTGATCCTCAAGCCTGCAAGCGTGTTGATGAATCCCGAAATATAACTTCCTAACGTGTATCGGAAGCAGAGTTCATGTATGAGCATTAAACTGAGAAGGTCAGGATGTGCAGACACAGGTCTGCTGATCTCACACATTGAGTGTGAGACACAGATCTCACACTCTGACACCACCTCTCACCATCTTTTTTAATCCTGGCTTCCCTCGCATGTAAAATATGTGAATTTTAAATGATGGGACAGCTGTGTGTGCACCAACAAATCATTAGGAAGGGCAAAGCATCACAGCAATTTTAGATCTGAGGTGGGAAACAGCCAGACCTGTTACATCAGGTGATCGTCTGCTGTCTGGGGCTGTAAAGTGCCAAATGAAGCTTGATCCACAAAATCAAAGAAGAGCAAGGCTGAAGGAAAAAATATATGAAGAATGCAGCCATGTTCAGGTGTAGAGCATGTAGAAGGCAAGATGACATTTCAATTCCGCTGTGGAAAATCAAATGTTTTTGTATACAGCACCTAAACGTCAAAACTCACAGATTTCGTTGTCTTCCCAAGTTGAGATCTTCTTTTGAGTCTTCTACGTGTATGATATATGCATTTCTTATAATTGTTTTATCTTTGTGTACGTTGAGCGTTTGATATCACTAACCCTAACCCTAACCCTAACCCTACATTTTACCAGGGGGCTGGAAAGGTTTTATAAAATGTTGGTAGCTATTGACTCAAATATGTGCGTTCTATTTATGCTTAAAATAACATGATCAAAGTTATGCTGCCAGTCAAACATCTGGACAAGCATAGTTGCTGATTATTTTTCCGTAAAGACGGACCACAGCTCTCAATAACAGCTTAACTTAAAAGAGATTAAATGTAATATATTCATTTCGATGAAAAAGTTATAAATGTGTCAGGATTGTTCACATTTTGTCCGGTGGTTTCTTCAAAATCTTCAAAACAAGTCTCACTCCAACTTGAACTCAGAATTTGGCTTGTGGAAGAAATGACCCGTCAATCCGGAGCTGAGTAACACATTTTCAAATGTCTGCCACATGCAAAACAAGAATCTTTCAAGTTCTCTTTAATGTCCCATTAAGGGCAATAAGCAATAAGTAGGGTGGGTAGATTTATTGTCACATAAAGGATAACCCACCGGTGATGGGCACTGCATGTAAATCCACATGGATTAATGTTCCTCAGCTAACGCAAGCGAGGAATGAACATCCTCTCAGAGAGTTGGAGGCAGCAAACCTTCCTGTTGCTAGGACTCTCACCTCGGGACAGAAAAGCATTTTGCTTCATCTCCTTGTTTCAGTCTGGCCTCACCATAGCCCCCCCCCCCCCCCCCCCCCCCCCTCTGGAAACTGTACCGATGGACAATAATGGTGACGGAAATAGAGATTTTAAAGAGCTGATAAATGACAAAGCAGCATGCAGTGTGCTCTTTGTGTAGTGAGGTGAGAGGCGAGGTTGAGAGGATGAGAACGTAGTGAGTCTGACTCGAATGCAGAAGGCAGGAGTTGAAGTCTGCTCCGAGCGTCTAACACTGCGATGGCTGGGTGAACGTTAGAGTCGGCTAAAAGCCCTTGTCATGACTGTACACAGACCAAAGGGAACCTCGTGAGCAGCATCGGCTCTGACAAGGCGTCACTATTTGACGACTTTGGAGTAAAATGGATTGGGCATATCTCCAGAAGAAGCCAGTGCCCTTGAGCAACCTTCACGAACTTCCCCAGTATGAAATAAGCCAATATGGATTATTTCCTCTCTGTCTGAAACGCCATTTAAATTAGGAATTAACTTTATTTCCTCGTCCCCGCTACTGATTATCAGCACGTTCTTGATCCTCTGATTGGTCTCTGCAGCTCGCCCATAACAACAATAAACGGGTATCATCCAGGTCACTGGCGAATAATTAAGGATTATCCAGCAAGAGTGTGCTAATCATGTCGACAGCGACAACAGGATCAGCGCGATGACGGCTCCAGTCACGTCTCCATAATGACCAGTGGCATTCGGCGAAGGACAATTACAGCAGATATTAGCAAATTGTACATATCTGACAGCCAGTGTGGTGCAGTGCATCATTATTTATGGCTGATTGACGCGATGCTTACAATAACACGAGTCCATACTTTGCAGACTTCACATGATGGCAACGAACAGTCATTACCACTCATGAATATTATCCTCCAGCTTACCGCCCACTGTGGGTTATATCTACTGATCGCTTCTGAGAGATTTGCATGAGCTTTACATTTTTAATCTATCTCTCCCGGTCGCTAATGCAAAGATAGGAGCTATTTTCGAGCTCAGCATTATTTAACTCACACTTTGTAGAGCCTTGTGTATTTTATCACTATTTATATGTTATCATCTCGATTATCCGTGCAGGTAGAATCTCAGCCGCTTGTGTCTCTCCGCTCCACTGAGTCTGTTACTAAGAGACCTCTACACATGTCTGGTTGGAAGCTGTCAGACTGAGGGGAAGAGCTTTTCTCCTATTTCAGCCGCAATTCCAAGAGAAAGCTTTTTGTCTTGTAACCGTGGTGGAGAGGGAACGAGCCAAATGAATAATTGATGGTGCGAGATGGATGGATTCCTCTCGGTGGAGAGATGGTCCAATTGTGTATTGTATTACCTGGAATGAGGGGTCCAGTGTGCATTATCTGCAGCCCCACCTTAAAGCTTTATTTCCCAGCACCCTTAAACCCCAGCTTCATCTGTTCATGTTTTGTTTGTTCTGTCTCCTTTACCCTGAGAGCTGTTCCATTGCACCATTGTTTATTAGCCTGCACTACTTCTGTACTATTCAAACTAACACAATTAATAATTGACTTTTTCTCTTCTACTACTACAAAGACTCTCCTCTGATGTAACGTGACAGTGGGGCGCCATTCACTGCTTTGAAAAACCGCCTGGATTTATGAGACTAATATTGACAGATATGCACAATTCAGCTCTTTCTGTCTGGATTGAGATTCTGATAAAGCAGCCCAGGGGGCAAGTGTTCACAGATTCATTCCACAGTTTGAAGATTGGTGTAAAATACTGTCACTGTAACTTTTTGAAGTAATAATTGCATTAGTTTTCCTACTTAGAGTTGCAGTTAAAGCGGATGTGTGAAAGCCGTGGCTAATGGAGGAGTGGAGGAATTTGGAGAGGCCTCCTGCAGCATTTTGGCTTACTGGTTATACACACTAGACTGGTAAACTGTCTATGACAATACATCCAGAGCGGCCACACGGTTGAAGCTACAACGCCATAATTTATCTGTGGCAGGACCAGTGCATGAAACCAGTGTTTTTAACAGAATTGATTCAGTCACTGCAGTTCACTCTTAAAAGCAACAGAACCCGAATAACATGGACAAAGAAAAGAGAGAGAGAAAGATCTCACGTGTAGGAGAACTGCATTGAATTCCAACCATGGAAATGCATTGGTTTGCGCACAACTGCAGCTAAAACTATGAGGTCTGGCTGTCTCTGCGGATGGTAAAAACTTTATGGATGCAAAAGGGATGAACCAGAGACTTCCGACAGTTGTACAAGGTGTCAATAGAAATATCTTATGTTATTATGAGGTTTGTGTTCTTCGCAGATTCTTATGGATTTTAAGTGAATTACCACCAGGTCGCCACAGTGATCCATGTTTCCGGTTGTTACATGTTGTTCCGACAGTCAACACTCACATTACTTGCTCACTGCCCTCATCGTCTATAAAAAAAAATCTCGACATAAAATCCATTCGGCTCGTCTTCGTGCATCAGCTCTTGTGCCCAAGTGTATCAAATAACTCCTATTTGTAAAATACTAGTTCGTAGCTGCAATTATAGAGGAAGAGCGTCCGCTCGGTGCAGCAGCAGAGCCGAGTCACATCCCAGAGCAGCAGCAGAGTCTTATCATGTGACGTGAGGAGAGTTGACAGACATGCCGGAGGATTTGGTGTCAAAGCCAAAAGCAAAAGTGTCTATTTGGCAATATTTTGGATTTAACCCAAATGTCCAAAGGGAACCTGATAACATGAATGAGGTAATCTGCAAACTGAGGGAAGGCTTCTGCAAAAACATCTTCAAGGGAGAGTGAGGCTGACTGCTGCAGAAGTTCAGACTAGGTCACAAGGTTATTACCTAGTGGACACGTTTCCCTAAAGTGAGAACAGGCTGGCGACATTTAACTGAGCCTGGTGTGAAGGAAAGAATGAAGTTTTTCCAAATGGTCACAAAGTGCCTCACAGTTTACCACAAAACATTAAACCTGCAGAACAGTAACGGGCAAAGAAATAAGTAGATCAGTAGTCAACAGAGCACAAACCCCCCGCCAAGGCCCAACAGTCGCCTTAAATTATATTAAGCTGCACTGGATTTCACACACTCTTAGAGATCACTCCCTTAAATAGGCCTGGAAATGTTAAAAAAATGCCTTATCTCACAATATCTACCTATAACACAAACCACATCCTTCTACCAAGTTTTGTGGTTTAATCTCTCCTGTACTCTTTGCGTAACGAAGGAACAAGCCAACAAACAAATGGACAGAGGTGAAAACATAACCTCTAAGGCAGAGGTCAAAATCCCTAATCCAACGGGTTCCTCCTCGGCCCACGTCTCTTGACCCACGCCTTCCACCAAGTTTCATGGAAATTTGTTTTGTAGATTTAACGTTTTCCTGCTGACGGACAAACAATCCAAGCAACCACACAAACAAACAAACAGGGTGACAGCAGAACCTCTTTGGTGGAGGTTTGCAAATCAAATAAACCTGGAAAACAATTCAAAACATAGATTTAACATTAAAAGACTGTGTTTACGTGTTATTACATCTAAAATAAAACCCTCAAAAGGTATTTAGTGAAGTTGACAGAACAGTAACTCCTCAGATGAGTGGCTTTGCTCTGTGGCTCGTTGCTGTACAGCGGCAAATTGAACAGAGGAACATTTTGCTGTGACACGGCGACGGCTTTTTCCCCTAGACCGGGAGCCGGATGAAGTGTTCCGTGACATTCAGAGAGGGTGTGAACGTTTAAGTGGCTCCGGTGACGTGCGGTGCTGAAACAGTGTGACGCTGCAGACGCTTGAACCCGGGTCAGAGGCGGGTGAGAGAAAGGGCGCCCGGGTGTGAAAGCCAGCGAGGAGATTGTTATTAAGGACTTTTACACTTTCACAAAGGCGGTGAATAATGAATGAAAGGCTGGAGCACAGCGTGATGCTCAGTGATGGTCAAGGAGTGAGGCTGTGTGTGTTTTCCTCGTGGAAGCCTTGAGGTCAGCAAAACAACTTATTCACCTTTTTCCTCTGCGAACATTGTCAGTTTCCTTTTCTTTATGGCGCCAGACTCAGCTACTTTATTTTACAAAGACAGCGAAAGAGCCATCGCCGTTCAGAAAACTGCTGAGGTCGGTCACCTCGGAGGTTTCAACCGTTTTGAACTTAAGCACTGGTATGAAATTTAACCACCCCCCCCGCAAGATTAATTACCTCTGCGAGAGAGTC